>NC_092860.1:133533862-133536724 GCF_032062135.1 Pyxicephalus adspersus
TTTCTGAGTGTCCAGAGTTAGTGAAATGAGTCTTACATTTGTATGTATAAATTTCAGCTTGAGCTTTCACATAAATAAGAGGCTTTACATCCAGAACAAGTATGCAGAACAGGAAGATCACATGCTATCCAGAAGTCTATGTATGTGTTTTGAATTCAGTAGTCACTATACTTACTGGTCCATTTAATGTAATAGAGATGAACATCCATGGCTGCTTCTATAGAGATCATGAAAAAATGTAAAAGGCCACAAAAGGTCTTAAGGGGCCAGATTTATGAAAGCTCTCAAAGGCTGGAGAGGATACACAGATACACTTTCATCAGTTAACCTGGGTGATCCAGCAAACCCAGAATGGATCTTGTCTAGGATTAAAAACATTTGTTAACACATTAAAAACCAGGTTTGCTGAATCACCCAGGTTCACTGATAAAAGTGTATCCTCTCCAGCCTTGGAGAGCTTTAATAAATCAGACCCAAGGTGTGTTATTCAAAGATTTAGCAGGTAAAAAAAAGAGGAAGAAAGCCTGAAAAAAAAAATATTACAACCAACACATCTAAAGACTAGTAAGCGTGGTAAGGTCTGGTAACTGGTGATGCCTCTATTATACAGTTATAGTCTAATGTCTCTAACAGTCTAGAGACAGTTATTGGGGAAAACCAATAACTACCATGTAGCTGATAACAATAGACCATGTAAAAATCTTTGGCTACAGTACAAGAAGCATTCTTGTAGTAGAATAAAAATACTGTAAATATTCATTTTAATATTTTAGAAAAGCACAAACTCATGAATATTAGACCAACCTCTTATATATCTTCATCCATCAGCTATCCACTAGATGGCAGTAAAGCACCACTGCAGGGGGATTTACACAATCCTTTGTCCTGGCTTTGCTTTGAATCCTGTTTAAAAGCCAGTTCTGGATTTGCATTTAAAAGCTGAAATAATAACGAGAAAATCCTGCTGTTTAAAAAATCAATACCCACTAAATATATAAAATAAGCCTTTTTTTTTACTTTATTTTGAAATTGGAGTTTAAAACAAGTACATATATAATAATTCTATGTACATAACACTAAAGATTTATCTTTTCTATTATTTTTTTAGTTTTTTGTAATATAAATGTTCAATTGTTTGGTTCAGATCCATAAAGATAAGTGTCTTATATATAGCTTCCTTCTATATTTTTAAAGGATTTGGTATGAGAATTTTCTTTTTTTTATATTGTGTCATTTATCGTAACATATGAACCTCTGAAATTCTCATTTTTTGTTGATATAATATTTCCTAATTCTGAAGAATTATTGAAGCATACTGACCTGCTTGTTTGGATGGCAGGGATCTAGTATTAGGACATATATAAAAGTGGAAACCATTTATTGTAAGGTAAAATGACTTGTACCTCATTGTGCATTTGTACCTCATATTTCTGTATATCTGGTGGCTTCTTAAATTTGCAGTGCTGTTACGTGCAACTATGATGGTAACTCAACACTTTTTGTCACCCGATCAGCATCAGAGACATAATCTGATGACTGGGTAACATTATTGAGAGTTTGCTATAAGTAATCAAGCGGCAAAAGGGATTTTGGCCATCCAGGATTCAAGGTATCTTTTACTGCTGTGCTGTACAGAGCAAATAATCCTGGAATCTTGGAATAGATCCAACTTGCCTATACTCTGCACGCGGCACAGGGATGGTACCAGTGGGAGAGCGTATATGCAAACACTGAATGCTGACTGACTCAGAGAAATGACTTCTCTTTCCCCAGTCTGCAGGAGAAATCTGAATCTATCTACATTGCTCCATATAGTACCAGGCCAAGGACATGGCAAGCAGCAAGCAGGTCATTGGTGTGTGTTGAAAAAAAATGGAGTATGTTATCGTATTGGGAAAAAATAACCCACCTGCAGAGCTGCATGTTAGAAAACAATTGCACCATACTGCACGTCAAATGCTGTAATATTACACATAACTGTGCACATATAACAAAGTGCATTACCATACACATTATAGAGTGAATTGCCCTGAAAAGGTTTTAGTAAATTAATGATTTTATGGAAAAAATATAAGTATATATAAAAAAACAAAAGCCTAGTATACCAGTTTCACAAAATAAAAAAACTTTAGTTATAATCTATCTATCTATCTATCTATCTATCTATCTATCTATCTATCTATCTATCTATCTATCTATCTATCTATCCTATTCTATGGGCCCTATTTATTACAGCTCTCCAAGGCTGGAGAGGATACACTTTCATCTGTGAAGGAGAAATACACAAACCTGGAATGGATTTCTTCAAAGTCATTTGCTATTTGCTGAAAAATGTTTTTAATCCTCGATCAGATCCATTTCAGGTTTGCTGGATCATCAAGCTTCACTGATTAAAGTGTATCCTCTGCAGCCTTGGAGAGCTTTATTAAATCAGGCCCTATGTCTTTGAATCTATCTATCTCTTTCTATTGCATATCTATCTAAATAAGTTTTTTTTACTGTTTCTGGTCCAATATGTTCTTTTAAAGGTTTTTTTTTTTTAACAGATAGTTTTTGGACCCATTAATATTTCTAGTACATAAGTGTTATTGTGTTACTGTGAAATCTAAAAATAAATTCTCTTGTTTAAATCAGACATTCCCTCAAACATTCCTATGTGGGACTCTTCCAGGTCCATGTGTTTTCTTTCAATCGAATTTATTGAGTTTTATAAAAACAGAAGTACAACAGTATACATTATCAAATAAATGTGAATGCGTATAACAAGTGAACATGACATACATATACTGTAGGAAGGAAAATAAGTAATGTCCATGAGAAACACTAAACAATTGGTTACAGAGTATGTCCATCAATGCAATA
>NC_092860.1:133537940-133554941 GCF_032062135.1 Pyxicephalus adspersus
GAGGCAGAGACGTGTCATTTGCCTATATACTTTGAGCCTAAAAAGTAATCATAGTGCACCTTTGTTTAAAGTGGACCTAAGGTGCTCTTACACCGTAGCCACTCAACCGCTGCAATTAAAATATGTCTTTATAAAACATCACACAAGAATGGACAAAAAAGCATTGTTCCAGATACTACTTGTTGGTGCCAGTGACGCCACTAGGACTATTCACTACCTTTTTGGGAATGATGAGTAATCTAAATAATAGTGGGGAGCTCCAGTTAAACTCACCTTGCATTTTCATGCAAAGTCCATTAAAGTCAATTATTAGAGATTCAGAATCACTTAGATTCCATTACCTATTACGTTATTCTACAGCTTCTTCCAAAAGACAACAAATGGGCTTTATAGGGGCCTGCTGCATTGTAAGTCACAATATACTCAGTGGACAGATGGTGCGCACGTGAAAAAGTATATTTCTTCTCACCTCAAAGTGGAACTATTAGATATGTTTTAAGTTAATTGCTTATATGCCTATTAATGTGTAAGTGTAACACTGGTATTTAATACTTCTCACAGGGATCACAGCTTTTATTTTTAGGAGATAACACAAGAGGTAACTGCTTCATATTCAAATGCATTTCACAAGCATAAAAAAAAAACTCCTATCACATTGCAAATGCATGATTATCAATAAAAGAGTATCCTCTTGTATATGCACTTTGCTTGTTTCTAAAAGAATTTGATGATCCTGTACAAAAATACTGACATTACCAATAGTAAGGGAAAGCGTTGGGGCCCTTGTTAAGTACTGTGGTTTAGAATTGTTATTGGGCCTCTATGTTCATAGTCAGTTTCTCCTCAAGCCCATGCTTGAGATGTTCCTTCAATAAAGGGGTTACATTCCGATACTTAAAGCCTGTTATTCAATGTAGTTTTGTTCCAGCAGCTTCACTGCAAAAGCCTGTGTTACTGTGTTGCAGCTTTGGAATTATACACACCTACCCAAATCAATATAAAACAATTCACATACAGACCGCCAAGTGAATTTTGCTCTGTTGGAAACCATCATATCTTTATCATGAGATTTGTACCTGCAGCTTTATAGTTGTGTGAATGAGCTCCTAAGGCTGTGCCACATGTGTCTGCAGGAAATAGCAATTGCTGTTAACACTTCAGGAGCCCAGGAGTTTAGCTGGGAAATAGCTTATCTAACATACCAATGAGCAGGAGCAAAGTTTTCAGTGTATGCCTGGAGGGGAAAGGAGCTTGGTCTGGAACCCCCTGATCTGTAAGGGGAACATAATGTGTATTTGTGATGACAGCATCTTTTGAATTAGTAATACATATATTTTTTTTATTTTTGGGAAAAAAAGATTTTCTTTGGCAATATTTTCTTTTTTTTCCCATATAAAAGCATTTATTAATGGAAATAAAATCAACACATAATTCAAGGTTAAATAAGGGAATGTCTAACATAGTATTTTCAGGCAAAAAACACTTGCATTTGCAAAAGCCTGTACAGGCATTATAGGCTTTTTTCTTGCTTTATAAACTCCTGAAAAGGCTGTGTTTTTTCCAGCAAGCAATTCCCTGGTTTTAAAAATGCTTATAAATGCTTAAAAAAAGTCTGCAGCAAAAGCTATATTACCAGATTTTGTGAGCAGTTAAATGCAAGTCTAGGGAGGCGTTTGGATGGCAAAACCAACCTTAAAAGCTACATGGAGCTTCTGAACGAATGCTTGTACATGCATAAAGCTTGAAAAACCTGCACAAAAACAGACCCATTCATTTTCATTAAAACTATTTTTACAAGGGTCTGAACATGTCCTAAATATTATTTTAACACCACTTCTACCAAACAATACATTTTGCTATGTTGAACAAATAAAATTGCAGTGTTTTCATGTTTTTGTGTGTGCTTGTCAATGAAGAGGAGACACGGGAAGTCAGACGTGTGCTGGAATAGCAAATAATGTGCGAATGGTTTGCAGGGCATTGGGCATAGCTTTGAAAATTGGCAGGTGAAGCCACTTTTTAAATCCTGTGACTGAGCATGTCTACCACACATGGAATAAAAGTGCCTTCCATATTTCTGATATCTTCAACAAGGACTAAATGGTAAAGTAAATTTTGTGCAAGTGATGCATTCTTTGAGAGATCCTATTACTTTTTCTGATATGTTATTTTGTCTTTTGAGGATCCTTGTCCCAAAAAAACAGTTATTAAAAAATGTGTCATACAATGAAAGGGTATTTGATTTAACTTCTCAGGGCTCTGTATACCTGAGGAGGAGTCTACCGTAGGGTTTAAGAGTATGTTAAAATCTCCTCCAAGAGTAAATGTCTTCGAGGTGAGGTCTCGGATGAGTCCATACTGTTTCCTTAAGAGAGTTATCTGTTTTTGGGGGGTACAGAACAACTAGTGACTAAACCTTGGAGCTGAAGTTTTCCTACAAACTAAAATGTATGAATTTAGAAAACAAGATAGAAAGTCCTTATGGATTTGTTAGCAGTGCAGGGGGCATGACATGTTATCAGGTATTAAAGGGCTATACCGAGTTCATAAATAGCATCACTGCAGAAATAGGTTTCTTCTATGACTGCTATGGTGACATAGGTGACCTAGAAAAATGGAGTAGATCTTGCTGGAAAATAGGATAATTATGTTAGCCAATGTAAGAATAAAGGAGTACTCACAGGGAACAAGGGATGAAGAATAGACATAGGTGATAAAGGTCAGTATGTGTAGAACTTTACCTCAAAACTATGTTAACAATGACATGTCGAAGCATATGTCAAAGGGCAGAACAGATTATAAAAGTCAAAAATATAAAAAATAGTTCCAATATTATACATATGTATAATGCCATTAACAATTAACAACTTGGAATGCACAGACAATCAAAGTCAGCGTTTTAACAGCTCTCAATGCAACACACAGTTTTAATATTTAAAAGAATCAGCAAGTAAGTGTATCAAAAGCTCTAAAAAACCTTATTAGCTATGGAACATGCTGGTCATAGTTAGCTTGTGGATGGTCTATTAAGCAGAATCCAAGATTGTTGGAACCCTTATGACCGCCTGATCAATGGTTGAGAGAAGCATAATGTATAATGTAATTTTCAACAGATATATCATAAAACAAAGACACAAAGCGAAAGAAAACCATGATGCTGATTCCTCAGGAATGTTCACCCAAGGAAAATAGCTTCACATGCTGGTGGTAAAAGTCGGTGTACTTTTTAGCATTATATCCTTTGCAAAACATCCAAAGGGTGACAACAATATAGACACCTGAGTGTTAGGACTCAGGGTCTTTCTCCAGGGGAGGGACATGAGGCATCTCGCAATAGTATCCAGGTTGATAGTCTTTCTATGTCAATTTTCTGTAATGTTGTAAAATGTAAAGGTTAATTAAGTATATCTAGAAGTTTTTTTAAAAGCAGTTTACTGTTTCTTTTTGACTGGTGGTGCACCACTTGTTGGTATTTAATGAAGTGTAATGGAAGCCTGTATAAGCACAAAAGTCATTGGTAAACCAAAGGTATTGACATAGCAGGCTGAGGTAGCTTAAGAGACCAACTAAGTAGACTTTGTAGCTTGAACAAAAAAAAAAGTATTACTGGTGTGATGCAGAGGTATTAGGTTTTAGCTGTTAGGGATTAGCTGTTAGGTAGAATCTCTTACGTCAAATTAGAAAATGATTACTGTATTGGGACATGCCTGGGCTTACACAAAGACTGTGTGTGATTGCCGTGAGAAGAAGGCTGTTTCTGTATGTGAGGAGGAACAATACACAGAAGGATGTAGTATTAATTCTAATGTATTTTCTTTGCTTAGGACACAACCCAAGGTAGTCTGATTGGTACAGGATCCTTATTTATAGTGTGAATGTGTAAATTTTAAATAAAACTAGAATCTCTATGATATTCTTATTAGAGAGACAAAGGTTTTTCCTATCACATGTGGCCCTATAAGAGACTCTTTGGGTTTGGAACAGAGGTGGAAGAACTTACTGATCAGGAAGCTGAAAATCAACATTCCATTTAGGTAATGACTACAATGTGTAGCTGCTCACAGGAATCGCTGGTACGGTATATTGCCTCCTCTCAAAAGAACAAAAGGTTTGTGGTTTTGTTTGTTATATTAAAAAATACTTTGCAAATAGTCAGCTCCATTAGAGAGAATAGGGTACTAGATTTTCTCTTTAGGTTGATAGCACACCTTTCCCACATCCCTGGGAGCCCATACAACATTGCTAGTTACTATAACATTGTTAGGGGTCTGGGGGTCTCTCTAGTATTTAGGAATTCTTAAAGGGTTGTAGTGAGTTGGGGTTGCTTATTCATTTTCACAAGACCATGCAAGCAAAGATTCTATCTTAGGCCCTGGTTATAATGGTCTTTGACATGAATCTAGATATGAATTAGGTTCTTGTTATGTATGAAAACTTTTTGCTTCATGGTCTGTAGGTTGGCATATCTATGTTTTCTTCCTTTTTTCACCACTGATAGGTGGGCAGCTTCTGATTTAAGATCGTCTTTTGAGTTGATTACCATCACTGAAAGAGCCTTCATGATGTCTCCAGATGGAGCTAATAGATCTGTACACTGTGGTAGAAGGTTGATAAAATATCTAAATCCAGGAGTTCTGAAGACTGGATACAAAAATGTTTGGGAATGTTTCTACTCAGCTTAGTAGAAGGTAGTTGATGGTCTACTTTTCCCATTATCAATCCCAAGCCAAATTCCCCCTTGTCTTCGGCAGAGCTCTGTATGTGTGTGACAATCTTGCCCATGCACCAGACACTCCGCTGCTAAAATTGCTTTACCTTCTATACAACCTAAAGGCTAAAAATGTAACAAATAAACACTTTTCATACTTTTGACCAGAGTTAGTTTTAAAACCTTGGTGTCACTGTACCGGCAAACACAAAGATGATAAAATATTGATTATTCTTACATCTCTTCTGCTACCTTTCCTTCATTTAGACAAACATCATGTTAACATCAATGACAATAGGAATTTTGCTAAGGGGCCCCAAAAAAAGTTTGTTTGTATGTAACCTTCATATTCTGTAGTTATGGAAGATTTACTGATATACACCCATTAATATCATGGTTTACCACCCTGCTGTGCCTATTCCATCCCCATGTGCAATGATTATACCATTAGACTAGTCAGGCAAAGGGGAGGAGCAAATCTAATTTCAACGCTGGTTTGGGATGAAATAATGAGCACATTTCGTTTTTGTAGCCATGGAAACATTACATCTTGAACCATTTTATAAATGATGTAATGTTTGTAAAGATGGCAGATTATCTTTTTCCCCCTGTTTACTTTATTCACCTAATTATTAGTAATCTAGGCAGAAAAAACTTAGGACCTATATTTTTTTTATTCAGATTCTTTGCTTTCATACTCAGCAAAAATGTTATTCCTTTTAGTTTGTAATAAACACAAACGTTATTGCTATGATAATTGTCTAAATCTATCTGTATAATATTTTCCCATACTCCCCTGTACAATAAAAGTGAAGCACATTTATAAAGCAGTAAAATGGCTATGGTGCAGCTAAGGGGAACATTTATAAAGCAGTAGAATGGCTATGGAACAGCTAAGGGGAACATTTTTAGAGCAGCAAAATGGTTTGGTACAGCTAAGTGGAACATTTTTAAGCAGTGGTATGGCTAGGGTGCAGCTAAGTGTTATATTTATAAATCAGCGGGATGACTATGGTGCAGCCTAATGTTACATTTATAAACCAGCGCTAAGGCTATGATCCAACTAAGGGCATTTTTATAAAACAGCTGTATGGCTATGGTGCAACTAAGGGAACTTTTATAAAGGAGCAGTAAGGCAGTGGTGCAGCTAAATAGTACTTTTACTAAACAGCAGCGGGGCTTTGGTGCAGCCAAGGGGCACATTTATAAAGCAGTAGAATAACTATGGCACAGCTATGGAGCACATTTATAAGAGTAGTGATATGGCTATGTTGCAGCTAAGGAGCACAATTATAAAGAAGCAGTATGAGCATGATGCAGCTAAAAGGCACATTCCTAAAGCAGTGGTATGGCTACAATATAACTAGGGGGGGCATTTACTATGCAGCAGGAAGGCTACGGTACAGCTAGGGGGTTTAATTGTAAAGCAGCAGTATGGCTATAGCACATCTAAGGGGCTTATTTATAAAGCAATATTATAGCTATGGCACATCTAAGGGGCACATTTATATAACAGCAGAATGGCCGCAATGCCGCAAAGCATACATTTATAGAGTAGAGGTATGGCTTTGCCACTTAGGACCATATTTATAGTGCTAGTTTCATAACTATGAAACTGCCACAACCTAAAAAAATAAATGGGATCTTTGTGAGTAGAAAAAAAGGAGATTAGAGGAAAGCAGGTTACATGACCCGCTTTTGGTATGTGCAGTGAAACACAATGTAATATAGAACTGCTAGTAATATTCTACCTATAAGTAGGATTCTAACAGTGGAAGTTGGCTGATAACTCCAAACATACTCCAGAGCATTACTACATTTTTACCAAAATACTACACTTATATTTTCCCCAAAGCCTATAAATAAATACCAATATGATGCTTTAATCCTTATTGAAGATAAATTAGGTTTCCAGTAGCATGTCCTAGCTCTGTGTTTTTTCATCCATCTTTGCTATAAACAAGCTGTTCTTGGTCATTATAAGTGCTTTTGGAGATAAGAGACTTGCTCTGCACTGAGCTGAATGAGCAACGTTTCTCCCGGGAGCACAGCAGAATGTACTCAGAGCCAGGGAGCTGTAGGCAAAATTGCCAGATACAAAACTTCACTCCATTAAAGATTAGAGACCCCTTCATAATAACATTTTTATAAAGGTGGTTGGGAAAAACAAGAACATACTTTTTGCACTGAAAATGCTATTATATGTTCACGTATATCTGAATGCAATCATTAAATATTCTCAGACATTATCACATACCTTTTCTTTAAAAAAAATAAATTGTTCCTCTGAAATATGTAGCTTTAATTGACATAACATCTGATGATCCTGCCATATAACTCCAGGTTCAATTCTTCTACTTGTCAGTTTGCCACCTTGTTAAATGCAGCACTGGTTCATCCAAAAAGCTGCTGTGTGAACACGTAATCTGGTTCATATTAAGGATGTTCAGCTCATACTGGAGCAAGTGCAGAATGTGGAAGTCTTTAAACACTGCACACATGTTTTCAACATACCGCCCTTCTGATTGCTTCTTCTGAATTCTTGTTGGATGCACTCATTCATTCATTCATACACATAACATTTTTTGTGTAATTTTGATTTATATTTACTAAGGCATCTGATCTATTTACATCCAATCAGAAAACCTAACTCCAATCAGGAATTACATTAATTGTTTACCAATGTCTCCTCTATTACCTTGAATGATGTCCTATAATAATCATACCTACATATACCTGGGGCTGCCTACAAGGCATCATGCCTACTCCTCCCCAGCTGTGCTGTCCCGACTCTCCCTTTTTAGCTACTTATTATCAGTCTCAGCTTTGTGTGCGGCAATTTCTTAGGCTGGTCTGTATGCAGAAGAACATGTCAGGCAAGTGAATCTGGAAACCTATATTTAGATTTCAGTATTAGAAATAAGTTAATGATATCTTCAAAGCACAATGACTCGGGTGAGGCTGCTTACATAATTGGTCGCTTCTAGTGGTCCACAGTAAATATCACAAGAATGAATGTATAGAGCAACACCATACCATTAGATAGGAGACTCCAAAATTCAGTATCCAATAACAAAATCCCCTTCATCAGAGCCTGAAAATACGTTTTTTTGTAGTGCTTATTGAACTCACTATATTCAGTACTGACAAACTGCTGATAACCAGACAAGGTAACCCACCAGTGAATTTTTTTAAATTCAGTGTTCCTACCAATATATTTACAGACCCCGATTAAGGAGGATTTTAGTGGAACCTCAGGATATTTTTGGGTTGTTGGATAATAAATTGTGATCTCTCCTAGCAATGGCTTGTATGAATTTCTTTTCTACAAAATGAACACAGTCCATTCAGCCTATGTGCTAATACAGAGTCTGAGAGGCATTGCTGTGAGCTGAAAAATGTCCTGTCCTTGCTAAAATTTACACAAATTATATTTGTGAAATGGAAGGCCATATTTGCATTCAAGGGTTTCTATTCTATAAACTCTATAGTTATTTTAACTTTTTGAGAGAGAAAGTAGATATATGGGTAGTACCTCTGTTAAGGACATCCGACATACGGATGACCCCTAGATACGAACGGGACTTCCCTGCTCGCTCCTGTGCAGGACAAAGGCTTGATGGGGGGAGGGGAGTGGTTCGCATGATTTCCAGAAGAAATATTTTGCTGTTCTGCAACATCTTGTAACTCTTTAATGATTAAGACAAACTCTGCACTTGTATCTTTTTGCATATCAAAGCACAGCTTTATACATTAACTGACACCTTGTTGCCTAATAATATGTTGAGACAAACATCTGTCCTAATTGCATTTATTAAAATATTGTACTTGTTCTGACTTACATACAAATTCAACTGAAGAACAAACCTACAGTCTCCAACTGGGGACTACCTGTAGTTTGTTACGGATAAGGAAAACAAAATCTTCTGCTCACAGTAAAAGTTTTGGAAGTTTGTATAGAAGAGTGTATGGAGGACCTAAATTGATAGCCATATTAAAAGGCTTATTTAGGCAAAAATTCTGGACAAATGCCATATAACAAAAACATTTAACATATTATGTAATTTACTTAAGAAGTTGCACAAACTATGCACAAACTGCACAATGACATTCTGTAGTCTTGGAACAAGTTATCAATTCTCTGTCCAAAAATGGCTCACCAAAAAAAACAAAACCATTCCCATGTCCAAACAACATGACATTCCAAGGACCTGGAGAACCACAATTTGTTTTTGTAATATTTTCTAGTACAAATAATTAAAGCAAACCTGTAATATACAAAGAATGTTAACCCAGCATACAAGTAGCTAATATTGATTAGAACACATTATCATACACAAAAAGGGAGGAATAATTAATTTGAGTAGGAATAGGTATTTTTTCCTATAGGTTACATTAAGGGTAATCAGGTTGTTTCAGAAAAGACTGGGTGGCAGTTGGATATATTGCCATGGATCCAGAAGTTCTCTTGTCTTGACCCAAAATTTTTTCTAGTATATTAAAAAAGTAGAGAGAAATAGGGAAATACATGGATACAAGGAGAGGGTAGGGAAATACATGGCAAAAGAATAAATCACTGAAGGGCTAGGGCAGGGGTGGGCAAACTTTTTTAGTCAGGGGCCACAATCTGAAATCAAGCCGATGAGAAAGTTGGTGGGGTTATGCCATCATGACGTCACTGAACGCACCAGCCAGAGCCGCGGAACACATTCCCCTGATCTGAGCCTTCAATGGGAGAGTGGGCAGGTTGTGTCCAGGGACACAATCTGCCCACTCTCCCATCACAGGCTCAGACCAGGGGGACGTGTTCCGCGGCTCTGGCTGGTGCACCCCTCCCAACAGGGTCCTTCTCCTGACTCTGCTCAGGGTGGCACCGGACACAGCCACGGACCACCCAAAGGGCCTGAGAAGCAACCCTATTGGACTGTATATGGTCCGCGGGGCCCTGGGGCAGTTTTTTGGTGTACAATTGTTTTTTTTCCAGTTTATGGTTGGAAAGTCAGGCAGGGCATGTTCGGTGAAATCTCCCTTCAGTATGAAATGGCAATAAAGGATGAATATTTAAGCTTTTTCCTGCCCCACTGTTGGTCCATCCTTTCATTATTTGAAGGACTGCATTACAGATCAACAGTAAGGAACAAGATTTGCCAGGATCAGAAGCCTGAACTAAAAGAAAGTGTGGGAAACACACATGAAATGCTGCATTAAGTTCATCAAGACTGTATGGTTCCCGCATATAAGTGTATGTGTATGTCTCGGTATGTGTTTGAGCTTGTGTACTTTGGAAAAATATTGCTTGGAATTACAGCTGCCATTATACTGCAATGTATTGACAAGCTTGACAAGTTATGTCTGTAAAAATCTCATCTGCATAAGAACATACATTTTGCTTCAATTACTGCTGCCTAACAAAAGTGGCGGAAAAAAATAAATTTGAATAGGAAACATGTAAATTGCACTTTTACACTGAATGTACAGACTGCATAGATTCAGTAATAATAGATGTTGGAATGTGCGCTTTTAAATCCATTTTCGTTCTTATGTCTAGAACAACAGAAAAAACGT
Organism: Pyxicephalus adspersus; assembly: GCF_032062135.1. Taxonomy (NCBI): domain Eukaryota; kingdom Metazoa; phylum Chordata; class Amphibia; order Anura; family Pyxicephalidae; genus Pyxicephalus; species Pyxicephalus adspersus. Next base: position 133,548,214 of record NC_092860.1, read on the forward strand.
ACAGAGTATGTACAAACCAAGACCTTAAAGGGTGTTGGGGAAAATTCTACAAACTATTATAGTTAATAGCACTTTTTAAACCATTAGAGTTGAGTGGTTGCATTTCATTTTACATTTAGTTGCCCTTGAGAGCGATTTATTTTGCTTCATGCTACACAAATAATGAAACTACTAGAAGAGAGAGATGTTTTATAATGATGACTTTTTCTTAAAGTAAAAGGATGCCTTAATTGGGAAGTTACTTGTGATTATGATTCAACTGTTGGAATAAAAAAGGACACTTAATATGGTAGACTGGGACCCACCAATGTCGGATAGGTACACAACAGCACCCAACTGGTAAACCTCTAGTATATAAGTGAGGAGGACAAAGTGTGTCGCAGCAAAGTAGCCGTGCAAAGTGCAGCTGTGGTATCAACAGCAAGACCCTGCATTGTTCAGGAAACAATGGAATTTTTCTATTTGCCATTGATTTTAGTTTAAAAATGTGTCTGTAGGGCCCCATATGTACAACAAGGCATAGTACATTAGAGCAAGTTGAATTTAGAACTTTTTGCATGAGATTTATGGTGACTACACATGAATAATTAGGGGAAGTAGAATTTGTATGTAAGTCAGAACAGTTACATTATTTAAATATACACAATAAGGACAGATGTTTGTCTCAACATATTATTAGGCAGCATGATGTCAGTTACTGTATAAAATCCTCACTGTGAGTTAATCACAAACAAAGAAAAAATAGGAGTCATCTTTATGTTGGATGTCCTTAACTCGGGGACTACCTGTAGGAATTGTGGGGGTCTTGGTCACATAATTAGTAAGATGAATAAAATGTATATTTTAGTAAGAGAAATTAGCAGGACTTCAAATTTAGAACAAAGTGCTTTATTATCCTGCAGAACACAGTAAAATTATAATTTTGTTGTAGATTTTAGTAGGAAAAGAATGTATTGGTGAAATCCCAATTATTCCATAAATCCTGACATCATTCAATGCTAAAACAAAGCAGGAGTTTTTTTTTTTTAGAAATAAAAAAATACATTAACAGGATCCTTTAATTACAACAAGTTCCCTTAATATCCAGTAGAAGAACACATAGAAGATAATCAGATTGTAGATGGAGAATGTTAAAGACAGAATGTTTCCAGGGTCAGGACCTTTATTATCAGTTTAAGAATAAGAACATTTTTTTTAATTGAAATTGTTACTTTTTTTTACCAGTTTCAGTCACTAGAAGAATACAAGAGAAACATTACAGTTAGGTTTAAGATTTTTGTGGAAAAAGCATTGGCAGGTCTACATTTTTGAAAACAGAATCTTATTGCACTATATTCATTATATATAATCTTAAACCACTATATTAAGTAGTTAAACATAGAAACAGTCTACTGTATGAGAACTTGACTTAAAAAAATAGGCCAGGGCATTGATACATTGATAGCAAGGCCCCTCAAATATTCTCGACTAAGAAAACAAAAGAATTTTGCAGGAAAACATCTTTAAAATAGGCATCAGCAGGGCACCACACATAATGTTCTGCATAATCCTGTACAAGAGCACAAAATTGGCATTTTTTTTTCTTGGAAAAATTTCTATAGCAAGCATTGGCAGTGCTCTACGTTGATAGCAATAGGCCTGGTTTGTTAACCTCCCTAGCGGTCTAATTCCTTCCAAATTTCCATGTAAAAAGCAGTACAATTTTTTGCATGGAAATTTTTTTTTCATTGTAGCCTGCAATTCCTAAAAATAACTATCTGATAATTAATACATTTAATAAATTTAATAATAAACTTTTAATAACAAAACACCAAAATCTGTTAAAAAAATAAAAACATTTTTAAACATGTAATGTAACTGTATAGTAGCATATATAATATATATAATATAATTATATATATATTATATAAATATTTCTTTGTATTGGACTCAATACAGTTATTTTGTATTGAATCCAATACAAAATGATTTGAATTTCCCTCTGCTAAGTCCCGGCCGCACCGACGCATGTACCGACGTCACCGGGAAACCTGTAGATCCAATCTGCACTTGATCGTGGCTGGAGATCAGAGGGGGCAGACGTGTCCCTAGGACCTGCGGGGACCAGCAGGACGCCGGGGGACAGAGACGGAACAAGGTAATTGGGGTTTTAGCCAGCTTTTAGGTACCCCGAGTCTGACTCTAGATTACCGCTTTTTGCAAATAAAATCAACCCCGAGTCAGACTCAGGAATACTGCTAGGGGGGTTAAAGTTCTCCAAAACCCAGGGAAGACAGACAATCATCAGAGAACCAGCAGTGTTCAATGTTCCAGCAAACCTTGAATGGATTTCTTCTGCTATTTGTTGGCAAATGATTTCAAACCTAGACCAGATACATTTCAGCTTTTCTGGATCACCCATGTTAAGCCATGATAGTGCATCTTCTCTAGCTTTGCAATGCTTTAATAAATCAGGCCCAATGCCTAACAACATCTAGGTTGTAAACACCGGAAAATTACTACTTTTGTGCAGGTAAAATCTGTGGGTAAAACATTGTCAGGACCACACACAGAAAACAAGTCCAAGAACACAGGATAATGATTCCTTTGTAGTGGGATACATCTGAGAAATCAATGACAGTAAAGCCCCACATCATCCAATTAAAAAACACAGTGAGACGTTCTTTTTACAAGTGGTACATTGTTTTTACTGCCCCTAATACAATCAAGCACACATAACTGAGGAAAATGCAGAATGTGAGCAACCATAGCAGTGGTCCCCCTCCACCTCTTCCCTGGCTGCTCAGGACAGCATTGGCCTTCTGCCATTACTACTCCACCTCAGATTTGACTCCTGGACAATCAGCACACTTCTAGTTTACTGCTCTCCCTCCTGACCAGATTTCCCTTTCTTTTCCTTCTCCTCAAGGCCTTAGAAACTCTTGGGCATTCCTGAGCTGTCGGCTCTTCCAGGGCACTCTGCTTCCCCTGTAGCTGACAGGTACACATCTCCAAAAAGGAGAAAAATTGGGACTTATAATATAACTACAGGTTTTCCTTGTGCTAAAAGGCATTGTACTCCTGACATCTTGTTGGAAGTACAACACTAATGACACTATGTCCTCAGACAACAAACTCATATGACAGCCTGAGGACAGAGAGACTTTCCGTTGCTTCATTGCAATATTGCAGAATTGATTTTGAATGTGCTGATGTAGTAAATATCCTAAATTGTTCTATATTATGTGCTACTGAAAGAAAACCTGCAATTTGTAAACTGTGCAAACATATAACATTCAGATATTGTTTATAGAAACCAAGTACAATACAATTACTACACATCAGATAGCCAGGAATAACATTTTGTAACTTATATTACCTTGATATTGTTAGGATTTGCTTATGATTAATAGCATAACATAGTTTATGATAAAGGCTCTATGGCCAAAATCTGAATACAAGCCAGGAGATCAATACTATCTTACCCAAGGAGATTTATTGCTTTTATTACCTATTTTTTCTTTCCTATTTATAAAAAAAATTCAATTCCAACTTTTTTCATTTCTATATTTTGTTGTTTTTGGATTTTCTTTTAACGTAGCTCCCTTAAAGTAAATGTGGTCTTTGCACATACAGGCAAAATAACTGGTTAGTTTTAATGCCAGCCTGTTCAGCAGATTAAACTCACTTCCAAAACACTTATTTTAAAGTACATATACACTTAAAAGCAGCTAATACATTATAAGTAAAAATCAGCCCAAATTTCACAATCAAGTGGGCAGAAATATGTTGACTTATATTTTGTAAGTATCAGCCACTTACTGTGACAGATTCCTCCCTTTTCTTCCTGGAGGTAATGGTAGGTTGCAGGACATTGGAGCAATTACATCTTTTAATATCTTTTTAGGCCCAGACCCTGGTGCTTTAACCATTCTTTAGGCCTAGGACAGGTATTGGGGACTGCTGACATCCTAAAATGATTGTGGTTTGTCTGCCATGCTGACTTTTTTATTACTCTAGAACTGTAACAAACCTACTACCCAAGGAAGTGCAGGAGGAATCACTCCACTACTAAAGGAATTTTAGGATTCTAATCACTCCACCACTGAAGGAATTGTAGGACTTGCAAGCACTTTACTACTACTTTAATAATTGTAGGATTGTGATTACCCCACTGTTAAAGGAATAGTACAATTTTTCTACCCCACTAATAAAGTCATTGTAGGACTGCTACCACCGCACTACTAAAGGAATTGAATGATTACAACCATCCAACATCATACCCAAATTAAATTTTTTTCTGGTTTGCATATAAACAATTTTACATGTTAAACTTAATTTCTTCATAGAACTACATTCCTCCCCTGAAGAAGCCCACAAAGGTGAAGTTTGGTGTACATTATAAGCAACCCGATGTAATGTATCTAGATTCATAATGTCAGGGTACTAAAACCTTATATGTATGTATGTTAAGACATTTATTTTATTTTACTGAATATAAATAAAAGGTTTTAATCAATTTTTTAATAATACTGCCTTAAAAAGCCACTTTTCTCTTCATCCGCTCCTTATCTGAATGCATATTAAACACAGAGAATGACAAAAACTATGCCAACATCAAGTGCAGCGTTTCTATATCTTTTTATTCCAGGAACCCTAAAAAAATTTTAAGGTTTTTGGGAACCCCTGTAAAAAGTAATAATCAGGAGACATTGAGAAGAATGCCACTTACGTTGGTGGTCAATGATTCATAATGCCAATTTTACAGATAACTATAAAGATCATTGGTGTCATACCACTGGTTCTGGTGGACCCAAAACTAGGTAGGCACTATGAAACTAATGGTCAATCAGTAACATCTCAAGGAACCCCTGGAAGCCGACATTTGGTGTCATGGAACCCTGGTTGGCAAAGGTCTGAGTATGACAAAGTGGAGCAATCACACATATTGATGTGCAGTAGCAAGAGCTTGTGAGTAAAATGTGCAAACAGGGTTCAGTTAGGACTTGTTGAGACTCTATTTGTGTTAGCACTACCGCTGTCCGTAATATTTTTTTTTAAATTGCTGACCTGGAATAAGTATACAGCTTAGGTGTTCAGTAATTGTGTGTAAACCAAAAGATCCGCTTTACAATTAAAGCATACAACCCTTTTATGTAAGGTAAAAATTATGTTGTTTTTTTCTAAGTGCAACACCTGAGGGATTGAAGGTAAATGTATTTTTTTTTTGGGAGGGGGGGGGCAGTTTTTGGTTTAGTTCCTCTTTAAGCAATTAAAATGAGTTAGTAATGGCAGCTTTTATAATATCTCAGAATAGATTCACTTTAAATATATAACTAGGTGTTAGTATGTGGACAAAGTGGAACAGGGCTCAGTTCTTTTTAGATTTTTAGTGGTCTCTGGGAGCTTGTAGTAAATCTCTCATATCACATGGCTATGAAAGCGTGAAGAAGGTTCTGGTACAGCAACCAGGACAGTAAATTAGCATCTGAACTCAGAGACTAGAGGGCATCTTGCAGCAATTTCTGCAAAAGTTCGGAAAAACTGAAAGCGTGTATTTGTATACATAAAAATATAGGGCTGGCTGAAAATATCAGAATACAATCTAAAATCTTACAAACAACTAGATCTCTTTGGTGAATAATCTTGCCTCTTGCTATTTTTCACACAAAGCTTTGTAAGCAATAGATAAGCTTTGCTGTTGCTTTCATACCTCCTGTAGATGGCAGTAGGAGGTCACAGACACATAATGAACATTCACTCACATTATTTTCTTCCAAAAAGGCACATTTAAAAAGAATCCAGAAAAATGATTTTCTGATCATTTGTTTTATTGAAAAATTCTTGAACCTTATATAGTGTATACGTCCCATTTTCTGTTTCAGATTTTAATACATTTCCAATCTATATTGCCTAGGGGTTCTGCTATATGAGTGTTTTTTAGTAATTCTGCTTTACGATCAAAAATCACCTATGATCTATTTTAGACCTGCCATCTATTGATTGCTCTCTGCAGAACACTAGGAGCTGATTGGGTTAACTATACAATAGTAGATGGTACTGATAGTGTGCATGTATAGATAGACATTTCTCCTACATAGTAGTCCCATATTTTATTTACTATACTTATATACTGGCTTGATGTCATAGTGCAATGCTTTGGAGAAGTTCACAGCAACCAGTCAGAAATCTTCTGTATTACACTGTATACTCTAATGCACTTTAAAGTTGTTTTCTGATTGATAACCACAGGCTTCTATATAAGTGGGTGGCAAAGGTTTCATGGAAGCTTCAAATTTAGTCCAGTCCAGTTTTTAAATCACAGTAAAATAAGTTGCAGATATTTTCCTGAAAAAAGGGCTGATATTATGTGATGCCTGACAGTATCTTTAGTTTTTGGACCGCTTTTGGACCTGAACTAAAACCTCACCCTTATCACCAAGCTCCATCCCTATGAATGATGTACAAAGGGTTAGGTATTAGAAGAGTTCGCTATAATGATTCCAAGAGTGCTCAGTTGAACTTTTGAATTGTCTATAGGCTACCCTGTTCGTGGTACAGTGGTATAGCCAAAAAGTATAACAACACAAAGAAATAAATTCAGTCACACCTAAAAGGAAGAAAACAACAACAAAAACATACTACAGAATATATAAAAATATTTATCTGTTTTTTACTAAAAAAATAAAATTGACACTTTAAATAGAAAATGAACTAAAACATAGGCACACAAATTGTACGCTAGAAGA
>NC_092860.1:133555420-133564755 GCF_032062135.1 Pyxicephalus adspersus
GAATTTAAAATTAATGCTTTTATATGGTTGGTGGTTCTATTTAACACAATGGATGACCCATACAAAATAATCTGCATATAGATAGAATCTTTCAGAGAGGTTAAACCATAAAATGCTGTTCAAAGATTTTAGAGAGGGCAGATCCAACAGAGTTTAAAGCCTGTTTGAAAAAATGCTGTATGGTTCAAGAAGTGGTACATGGTAATTTACATTAGCCAAAGATTTCTTTGTGGATTCTAGGGATGAATTAAAATGAGATTTACAGTATGTTTTCAGTGACATTGCTGCAAAAATGTGAAGATTTGGTAAAATTTTTCATTTTGACCCATTAAATTCAGAGGTATTAAGCTAAAGTTCTATATTCATTTATAAAGCACTTTAAACAGATGTTAGAATTATATTAGTTACATAGTTAGGTTGAAAAAAAGTCCATCAAGTTCAACCAACAGGGAAATAAACAAAGATATAAAACCCTATAAGACATAGTTGGTCCAGAGGAAGGCAAGAAAAACCCTGTTTAAATTTGCTGCAACAGGGGAAAAAATTCCTTCCTGATTCCGTGAAGCAATTGGATGTTCACTGGATCAACAGTGTCTGTTGTCGTTACTTTAAAGCCTTAATACCCAGTTATATTCTGTGCTTCTAGGAAAGCATCCAGCTTTTTCCTAAAGCAATCTAAAGAACTTGCTAAAACTACTTCCTGAGGGAGCCGATTGCACGTTATCACACCCTTACTGTTAAGAACCCCATTCTTATCCAAAGATTAAACTTTTTTTCTTCTCGAAGCAAATAGTGCCCCTTGTCCTTTATAATGACCTAAAGTGAATAATGGGGAAGAGAGTTCTCTATATGGACCATTTAAATATGGATACAGGGTGATCATATCGCCCCCCCTATACATCTCTTCTCAAGGGATTGAGGATTAGGAATTATTGTTTGAGAAGTTGAATTGTGACAGTAATAATTAAAAGTCTGAACACTCATGAATGTTCAGACTTTTACCAATTCACTCAAAATCCCATGGGAGCCATAGAAGGATTCAACCCTATCTGCCCCCTGGTCACAGGTACTGGTAGACACTTTGGACTCCTCCTGACTCCTGAAGATATTTCTTTTTTAGCCCCTTTAATGATGTCACAGTTACTAAGGATAAATACACAGAACATTGTCAGGGTAATTTAAAAAATACCAAGGGACACCACACAGAGGAAGAAAGGGTCCTAAGGGTACTTTGATGAGCTGACTTTGTGTTTGGTGTTATGATTCCCCAGGATATTGTTGTTTGCCCTACCAAGCATTAAACCCATTTGGTCTTTTTTTTTTATTATGAATTTAACAGACTTGTTCAGTTTCCTTCCCAGATTAGTAGTAATGCTGTCCTTTCCTGGTTTTGATATAAATACTTTTAAATACTCTTTTATGGATTGCAGAAGAAATGCTCTGATCCAGAGTATATTTGTAGAAATTAGGAAGCTTAGGAGTTAATACCCCCCTAAGTGTATAATGATATTGGGAACTCATCTAATTTAGGTGTTCCATGCTCCACAACTGTAATAGGAATATCCAGCAAAAAAGTCTAGATCTAAGGTCAGTTTGGGAACTGTTTTACTTATTTTGTGATTTATACTCAGATGCTAGATAGCAGAACCATTTACCTTTTTCTCTTAGTAAATAAGTGAATGTAAATTTAACAAGCTTTTACTTGCTCCTTCATTGTATGTCTACTAAAGAAAGTGGTTTGGTAATTAACCCTACTAGAAATCTAGTGAACTCTTAAAGTGGAACTAAAATCACACTTTACAAAATTGCAGTCAGCCTGGACTTTATTGTATTGACATTCAATGTCCCTTCTGCAATAAGAATTCTTACCTGCCTGATTGCTTGCTCAGGTGATGGGTTGGGAGACTAGGAGGTAAAAGGTAGGGATGAAAGAGTGTGATCGGGTAGTTGTCTTTCTGAATGGGGACCAATCCTACCTCACACCCACCCAGTTGTTTTGGAATTGGAACTTTATGGGTGGCAACAGATATTGGGGTTCTCAAGGGCAGTAATATTTTGGTAGCGTTCTCAACAGTAGGAGACCCATCTCAGGTATGGTGATCTCCTAAGTTAGGGGTGTCTAAAGTTTTTGCAAAGAGGACCAGATATGGTGAGGGGAAAATGTGTAGGGGCGGACCATTAACCAGGGTTAGTGTGGGTGTGGTCTGCATGGGTCCCGCACAGCACACACCCACCAGGGTGACGTGAGGGATTCCCTGAGCACGGAATCCCTGTGCACGGAGTCCAAGCAGAGCATGTTCCTGGAATCAGAATGGGCCCATTCAGTGCGGGTCCTGCACAGCACACACCCACTATAATGATGTAGGGGATTCCCTGTGCACACATCGGGACTCCGGAGTAGCAGGCCAAAAATTGCAAGGCGATTGATACACTTTAATGAAATATAAAACAGCTTTTTGAACATGTACATCTTGTACTGTGGTCAAAAGTGCTGGCGAGTCGCATATTATTGATTTTATGACAGATGCTGAGGGCCGGTGGAAATCTGAACACTGGCCACAATTGGCCCCCAGGCCGGACTTTGGACATGCCTGTCCTATGTGATCAATTATTGTAAAGTGTTCACCCCCAAGGAAATGGGGTTAATATTCTAGAGGGGACTGTGTCCTAATGAAATTGTTCTCAAGGTGGAATTCTGCAGCTGGATATGAATAATGCCATGAAAGTGTTGAGCAAGGCGTTTTTAAAATATTTGGTTTAGTTGGTTTTGTTATGATTTGTCCCATTTAGGATTGTTTGTGACTGGTTATTGTGTGTATATATATATATATATATATATATATATATATATGGTCATTATGGCCATTTAACCCACATCTTTCTGTGTTGTTATTTTGTAATAGAAGGTGGGTCAAGGATTTGGAATGGAGACTGCAAATACCTGAATCATGCACCAAGTGATCCTCAATGCAGAACAGGGAAAAAAAGTTGTCTCCTTAAGACAAATTGTGTTTTACTGGCATGATCATCACAAATAAAACAATGACCAGTAAGTTGAAATATATTACATTTCATTTCATGGGTTTGCATATACACTAAGCTTAAAGTAACGGTCATTGCTTTCTGCTAATTAGACAATAATGGTGCTGCCACTCAAGGCAGAAATCTGCACATTTGATCTTTCCTTCTGTCAGTATGTTCCCTATCAACATTCATGCAAAACAGTCAATTAATTCTGAAGCAATGCACAGTAAAATTGTGTTTTGTAATTTCTTCATAGACTGCAGACAAAGTAACTATAAACCATAAACCAATGTCTGTAAATCCTTTTTAAAGTACATCAAGGTATCTCCTGGGAAAGTCACACAGATCCCATCTTTCAGTTATGGTTATTATATGTATGGGTATTATCTTATGGGTATTATATGTATGGGTACTTTAGTATGCAATCATTATTAAGTTGCCAACAATCTTCCATTATGGCAAAATTATTTCATTCTTTCTGTTCACCCTATTTCTACAATGTATTGCTGTTTTCTGAAGATTTTCTAAAGAGTGTTGAGGAACAAAACTTTTTTTAATTCATGATTGAAATGCGTACAGAATGTATAAGAAATGCTTTATCGAATCACCTAGTACCACTAAGCACACTATTTTAGGGTTTGTCAAATTGGATTTTAGTGCCTAGGTTGAAATGTCTGGTGATTAAGTTAAAACGGGACATGCAATTTTAAAATCATGTTTACCATTCCATGAAATCATTGTAGTTGTCCCAGCAAATATATCTGATATCAGATTCAAGAGTGCAGTGAAATTTTAAAAATTATAAGTGATCCCTGGACAATTATATGGTTACTTAAACTGCACACTATGAATAATATAGAAAACTACTTTTTACTTGTGCATTTTTATCAACCTGATATCACCTATTACCATAGGAAGAGAATAGGAAGTAATACAATTCCTCTAGAAAAAGTAGAAGGCATATGTGCTGTGAAACATTTTACCAATCCATGGTTTCCTAAGTGTGAGAGCTTGTTACATTCCCTGCAGAAAATGAGAATTCAAGAAACTGTAACAGTTTTTGTAATTATTTAAATAGCTTTTTTTTAGCTAAAGTTTAGTTTGCTTTATCTGCCCCCCACACCTTCCGATGGTCCCATCATCATGCCAATACAATAATTAAGTAAACCCTTCCTGTTTTCAGGTATTAGGTATTAGGTTTTTAACCCAGTGATATGCTTACTGGGAACTGTGCTTTACTATAGACTGCAAGCAGATCAGTTGGAGCACTTAAATCCAATGGATTAAAAGGGTGGGATACGGGTAATAGGGCTAGGGAGTAAAGGTGCAGCCAGAAAATGGGAAGGGAGAAATTCACAATATGTAGGTAATTACAATACAATAGGCAACCTCAGTACACAAGAGGAGCCCATAATATTGTGGAGACTTGCAGACTATAGGAAAGCTGGAGTCCAGCATTAAGTTTAAAATTGTTAAACTGATGTTTAATATATGCTTTGCAAATAAACATTTATTATATATGACAAATGATTCCTATATCATTTATGAAATAGTTAGAGAAAATGCACAGCAGCAGTCGCTTGCTATTTGTCTTGCTTTGTCTGATTTAAGTCTCATACAGAGTTGTCCGATAAGAGATGAGTTACTGAGTTCTTCACTTGTGTATGTAAATAAGAACTCAAGGTACAAGGAGAACATATAAACATGAAAAGAAGAGCCTGAAGTTTTACCTGCTGATACAAAATATTTATCTTAATCTGGTACTCCACTAAATAGACTCTCATGTCTACAATCTATCATTAATGATGAAGCTAGTCTTCTTAATCTTTCCCACCACACCTCATCTTCTGTTCCTCTACAATGCCTTCTCTGTTGCCTCAGAATTAAATTTAAACTACTGTATTCCGTCTCTAAATCACTCCACTGCTTCTGTCCAACTTAAGTTTTGTAACTGTATATTAGTACACTGTATAATAATACACCTTAAGCAACCTTATCTGCTTCTCCAATAACCCGCTTCTCACCTAAATCCTTTACCTATACACTGGGCTGCTGCTATCAAAGGGAACAAGGGGTACTGCTGTACCATGGCCCTGTAAAAACAAGGGTCCGGCATCTACATCACACAGCAGAGTCCTGGTGTAGATTAGCCCATGGGAATGCATGGAAATTTCAAACATGAGCTTTTAAAGCCTCAGGTTAAACGCTGGGGAAAACGTCCGTGTAGACTAAGCCTTAGTGGTTAAAACTTCTTCTGAACAACTCTGTCTCTGGGTAATTAAATGTTGATTATTATAGAAACATGAGGCTTAGAGCCATCAGTAAGGGAACAGCAATGCACAATAGGTAAAGGGACCATTTTTTAGAATCTAAACCTAGCAAATGTTCAATAGAGTGTTTGTTAGGAGATGTAAGTTGGTAAAAATAAAACAAAAACAAATAATAACCATAAACCTCGATATTCCCCCAACACATCTTAACCATCTTATTCAACATAGATGAGCTTTATATTACAATCTAGAAAATCCTTATCAAAAAGTACTTGACTTTCAGCTCCCCCAGGCAGTTAATATGTTGGAATAGACCCTAATATTAGAGTTATCTATACCAAGATACATGGAAGGCTCAAGGGTTTATAGCAAATGTCTTACCATGTAGCAATATCATAAATATGTCAGTAGTAAGGTAAACATTCCTCGATACCATGGCCTCCCGTCAGGTACATATATCAGAAAATCCAAAAGAAATATTGCCACCACATTTTACCCTGTGACCAAAATACTCTTAGGCTATCTGTAGTAGTTGTAGCATATCTGTAATGAAACACCATCACAGTTTTTCTGCAACAAATCGACATTGATTGACACTCCGACAATGGCAGAAGAAGAACTGATGTCCTTGTTTAGCAAGCTAAAACTGCAGCAGCAAAGTGAACATACGTACATACATCAACTACTTGTTTCTTTATTTTCTTAATTCATAGAGTGGTATGTGGTATTAGAGGCTTCTAAAAATGTAACAACCATTGTATTTGAAGGGGGTAGTTAACTGTAAGGCATTTAAAGAAAAGAAACCACACTACACATTCAAAAACACTCTTTTAGGTTAATATTTATCAGCTCTTTGGCAGATGAATCTTTCAACATAAGATAAAATATGATAAAAATACCTTCTCTGCGGGTAACCAACCATGTCAAGTTTGTAAAAATTGTTCAAATTTTGCACCTACAACATATATTACATTATATCTTGACCTGGGTTTTGTCTTAGAAAACTTCATCCATAGATCTCTTGCATTTTTTTCTAGAACATCTAGTCTTTGATAGGCCTGTTGTTTAAATGTATCCTTCAAATCTTTTCATTTAAAGTGTAAATAAAACCAACTAGGTGTTTTTACTCTAAAGTTTTCTCCATGGGTCTGCAAAGTTTTCTCTATGGGTCTCTATGAGTTTGATAATCTAGACATAAATTTGGACAGCATCAATGTTTCAGGTTAGGGATGTCCTACATTCATTTATAGCAAAAGAATCTATTCAACAGAAGAGTGGAAAATTTCAATTTAGCATTGTTTGGTGAAATTTTTGCTTTTTAATTTCTTCTTGCATTTAGCGCGCAGTGGGTGCCATTTTGTCAGGAGCTGCAGCAGCCTGGTCCAGTTTTCTATGTCTGAGACTAGAAAACACAGGGTAAAATGCTATGCAGTGTGGCAAGGTATAGGATCTATACGTACAGGATTGCTATAAAACAGAGATGGATGAGTCTGGCTGGAGAGGAGCTGCCTAGCTGTGTGTTGTGCTCCATCAGATTTCAACCATGCAAATACTGCAACACTAGGCTGGTCTTGCTGAACTTCTTTTCTTATTGCAAATCTATCAGGCAGCATCTGTGTGATTTAAAACAAAAGACCCTGTTCAATGTATAACATCTTGACTGTTTCATAATGCTCCATTGTTGTTGATGTTCCTGAGGGCTAATACTTACATGCTTAATCTTAAAACATTACTTGAACTCACTAGAAAAATAAACAGTTCACTGACAATTAATTCTAATACACGGAAAATGTGTTAGTATAATACCACATTTTTTTCTACATTTCTACTGTTTTTATCTGCAGTCTACTGTCTTCTATCTCCATTGGGTCTGTTGGATAAAGCAATGAGGCGTCTCTCTTCTTCCTTCTGTCGGTCACTGCGGAGGAAGGTCGGCGCTGGTTGCTTTACAGCCAGGAGGAGCAGACGACTCTGCCCGAAAGAGCTTACAATCTATGAGGTGGGGAAGCAGCATACAATAGAAAGATGATATGGATTGGTGGGTTAGAAGGGAGAGTTTTAGGAGACAGAAGAAAATAGGTAGGCAATGGGTTTTGATTGCTCTAATAAATGAGCAGAATGTAGAAGCAAGCTGAATAGGACAAGGGAGAACAATTCAGAGAGTCAGGGCAGCTCTAGAAAAGTCTTGGAGCTGTGCATGTGATAAGTTTATGAGTGAGGAAGTGATTACTAGGTCATTGGAGGAGTGAAGAGAGCGACTAGGGTTGTATTATTCTATCAGGTCAGAAAGGTTAGTGGAACAAGAACTGTAAAGTGATTTGAAGGCAAAGCACAGGAGCTTGAATTTGATTCTAAGGTGGGAAGGAAGCCAGGAAAGAGAACCACAAAGATATGCAGCAGAAGAGGAGCGGTGGGAAGGATGGATGAGTCTGGCTGCAGCATTCATAATAGATTGTAGAGGAGAGAGTCGGGTTAGTGGAATACCAGAGAGGAGAAGGTTACAGTAATCCAGAGATGATAAGAGTGTGCACAAGGAGTTTGGTGGTCTCTGGGGACAGGTAGGGGCGGATTTTGGAGATGTTGCGTAGGTGAAAGTGACAGGACCTGGAAATGTTCTGAATATGGGGGGTAAAGGAATTGAAGGTGACTCCAAAACAACATGCCTGAATGAAGGGATGAATACCAGTGTTGTTAACAGTTAGAAATTTGTAGGAGGGAGATCTGGAATGTGAGGGGGGGTGGGGGAGGATGATAAGTTCTGTTTTATCCAGGTTGAGTTTCAGAAATCTGTCAGCCATCTATGATGCAATAACTGACAGGCAGCATGAGACCTTGTCCAGGACTGAGGGAGACAATACATTTTCCATACACAAAATAAACGCTTAGAATTAACATCTAAAAAGTGGACACACTGTTATACTCAAAAGATAACAAAAACAAAAAAAAGATGGGTCGAAGTTTTAATGGCTTTAATGGAAGTTTTAATTAACTGGCTACCACATTTGCAGTTGCAAACTGCCCTCTGTTCCCAAGAAATTGGCATTTAGAGAAGTTAAGTGTCCCGCTTTTTGTAACAGGCACCCCACGAACCCCTCAATCCCCCACACCGCAACTTCTGCAGATTTGATTCCAGTCCGTAGTGAGCGGTACTGAGTGTGGGGTTACCTCACTCCAAACCTGAACGCAGCTCTCGGGGTCCCCTGTGTACACATTTCTATGACACTGGGTGTGGGAGATATGAAAGTTTATACAGAGGGGCAATGACAGCTGCATGTACACAGACACAGCTTTCATCCTGCTGCAGGAATCATCTCACAGCCAAAGCTGAATGGCAGGTCTATAGTAATAGCTAACACTGAGCATGCTCAGGAAGCTCCCTCTCCTTATAGCATGATCTCCTAAAGAAACATAGGAGATGTGCGCAGCCATCCACTGCAAGACAAAGAGCAGAGAGAGAATGAGGAGATAGCTAGATCTGGCAGCTCCATGGAATGGATATGGCCCGCGGGCCAAAGGTTGGGCAGCCTTGGTGTAAAACATTTCTTCCCTAAAATGTAAGACAATTCAAAAAATTTCTTACTTACAAGGACAGATTCTATATTTATTAGATATATGTAAAGACATATCATTATGCAACTGCAATGCCATCTGTCCTCTGAAGAAATATACCGTGCATTCCTTCTCTAATGGATTACCTGTGTGGTCAAGTCCCTGGCTCCAGATTGACGCCTTGTGATTGCCAGGTGACTGCATCACTGAGGTAAAAGCAGAACACATGTATTGTAAAATTTTTTCTGGAGTTATATTCATTTCATCTCTTCTCTGTTACCTGGAAAACCATACGTGCTGCCTTTTCTAGTTAAACTTCTGCGTTAGCCTTACAGAACCTTTTATAATGACAATGGCTGTACATTTGCTGCTACCATTTCAGAAAAACTTCCGTTCTATGGTTGCCACAGGATATGGGACCTTAATGCATACAGAACTGTTATGTAATGTGTCCCACTGTGATAGCACTGTGTTATATTCGTATATAATTTG
>NC_092860.1:133565666-133568470 GCF_032062135.1 Pyxicephalus adspersus
CACTGAATTAAAGCTGAAAGTCTGCAGTTCAACTGCATCTGAGTTGTTTCATTTAAAAATAATTGTGGTAATGTACAAAACCAAAAATAGAAAATAAGTTGTCTCTGTCCAAATATTTATGGACCTAACTGTATGAAAAGAACTTAACTTGTAATTACAAAGATGTATTTATAAAAGTAGAGTTTGCATATTGAATAATTAAAGTAAGCCCATTATATAGCTAACTGTCCCACCCACAGCCAACTATTTTCTAACTAAGACAGGTTTTACTTTATCCAACTGGTCCACAAATATATTGAACATGGCCGGTGCAGCACAAACAACTCTCAATATATGTAGTTCAGAGGTAGCCCCCACAAACCATATTAACTACATTAAACACCTACACTAGAATGCAGTGCTCCTCCTAACCATCCTCCCAGTACACAATCTTGTAAGTACCCTTGTTCCACTTTAGATAATTTACCTAACTCCCCACTGATTTTAGTGACCTCCTGTCTTCTAGCTTCTTATCCCATCATGTAGCCCATCTGCTCAAATTTCTTCTTTTTTTCTACCTTTGGGCCTCTCTTACTCACACACTAAAATACTTCCATGCCTTTTTTTTAACTAAGTATATCCTCTTTTTTTTAAAACAACTTTATACCATAACTTATTGCTGCCAAATGGCAAATATGTGTTTTTAATATTTGCTTTTGTGTCTGGTCACTATTTGCCCACAGCACAATAAATCTTATAGCAGACTTAAAGCATCAAGTTTTTAACAATACATAAAAGGGTGGCTATCCCTTTTATATAAAGGAAAAATGTGTGTATGTATCCCACACCATGTGCAGTGTGAGTGTGGGTGACATGAAGAAGAACACAGAAAAAAGAAAGTGGCGGCATTAGACTGAACAGTGAGCACCGGAAAGAAGAGGGAGGCCAAGAGCATGTGGGACTCACTGGGCTTGGTTTGTGGATGGATTGAGGGCTTTTCACAAGTAATATTAAGAGTTTTTTAATAGATAAGAAGGCACTTAGATGTTAGGATAACTTCAAGACGCCCAATGAAAGCTCATTCCAAATATGTTTAAAGGCCCACTAAAATTTCAAGCTTTTGTAGAGACTCTTTTTCATGGTGACTGACCTGCAGGGTATTTTTTTTAGTACAGGTAGTGCCCTGGTTACATACAAGATAGGGACTGTAGGTTTGATCTTAAGTTGAATTTGTATGTACGTTGGAACAGGTACATTATTTTAGTAAATGCAATTGGCACAGATGTTTGTCTCAACATATTATTAGGCAGCATGGTGTCAGTTACTGTATAAAATGCTCACTTTGAGTTAATCACAAACAAAAAAAACTTTATGGAGCCTAAACATTCATTAACTTCTGAAGCAAGTTGTGCTTTGATATGCAAAAAGAAACAACTGCAGATTTTGTCTTGGTCATTAAAGAGTTACAAGAGGCTGCAGAAAGAGCTCAACCCCCTAAGATCACTCACAACCTCAGCTGTGTTTAGCAAAAGATTTCTTCTGCAAGTCATGCAAACCTCCCCATCCCTCCTTCAAGCCTCTTGTACAGGAACAAGCAGGGAGTATCTAGGAGTAATTTTTTATGTCGGATGTCCTTAATCCCGGGACTACCTGTATTACAGTCTTTATATTTACCAGCACTGACTTTGTTTGACCATCACTCTTTTGGCACACTCCAAATGTAGATTGTAAACTGTTTTAGATCCTTTAAAGATGCCTATTTCTTCTAACTCGGTTTGGCAATATCATATTGTGTACACCAGCTGGAGAACACCTTGGTAGTCATAAATTAGAAGATACTTTGATACTTCTAAATTATTTTATAGCAGTTGAAAACCAGCTTCATGTGAAATCTCACCTGTGCAAAATTGATATATTGTGCAGCAAATGTATTCAAAGGAATGGGTCTTTCTATATCCATCCTGTTCTTTCACAGTAGGCTGACACCAATATGAATTTTTACAGGGTGAAGTTCTGCCTTGTAAATACCAGGGAGTACAGAGAATCTACTGCACAGGGCTATTCCCTAACAGTTTAGGAGCATATGTAGGTTTTTTGCACACTTGAACTATATCTGTTACGAGAGAAATAGGTTTGTTATATCTGTCTACTAGTCAGTTTAAATATTTTGCATTACTTGTCATTATTAGCCCATGTATTCATGTGATGCATAAAATATCTGCTAAATCATCACACATCATCATATTTTTCCATAAGACAGCTCAGCAGCCTATGTTTTACTTATTTGAGTATGATTACATTTGTTGTGTAAATAGATAAAAGTAACAAATACTTCTGTGTCATCAGGTCTCATTGAAAAGAACAAATGTAATTAGCACAAGTTGACTAAATATGCGCCGATTAGCATAATTTGCTAATCAAACATAGCACTCAATAGAATCTTTTTTATTGATTTCCAACAGTTCAGGCTGAAGTAGGAAATCAAACCTAAACAAGCTATTAATTTGCACATTAAGAAGCGCTGTGTTTAGTGCTGCCTTAGTTACCGTAGATTATGCCGATATTAATAGAACATATGTCTCTGTTTAATATTAAATATGTTACAAAAGGAAATCTTCAATCTAATTTAACAAGCAATTAATTTAAACTAATTAAAGCTTGTGTTTCACTTGTTAAAATGTTATTTAATGTGGACATATAGTATAACTATGCTGTGAAGAAGTGAGGGTCATATACTTAAGGGGAAATTTCATGTATAAAACCTGTATTTAACTGAAGTGTGCAATATATGCAATTTTTTCAACAATATTAACAAAAGATGAGAT
>NC_092860.1:133569210-133579742 GCF_032062135.1 Pyxicephalus adspersus
GCTTGATTGAATTTAACCCTTGCTGTGCTGTACCATTTTGAATAAACCTGATTCAAGGATATCTGGAGTTGGTTGTGGTTTGTGTGCCCAGGCGCATTACAGTGGGGCCCTAGTGCAGAAATAACTTGTGGGTACCCCCTACTTCACCATGGTGAGCATCAAAGCAAAAGTCTGTGGACTTGAACATTCTTGAAAGGAGGAAGCAGCTGGTTTGAGGATTTCTAGTAGAATTTATTCACCTGCCATAGACCAGGGGTGTGCACATTGCTTCTTTAGCCTGGTGCCTAGGGATGGATTGCTGGGTTGCATGGGTTGGACACGGTGGAATAAAAGGCAGGCATGCAGGCAGATGTAGTAGCGTGCAAGCTGCTGTGGGGACCCCTGTTGGCTGAGGAGGGTCTGGGGCCCTTGTGCAGTGACACACTGCTATGTGCACCCCTTCTACAATTTACCGGAGCCATTCACTACTAGCTTGATTGCCCCTTTTCAGAATGGCAGATAGTGTTTGCTACTTGGAGATAAGTGGTGTTTGCAATGAAGGGACAACATTTAAATCTGGTGATTATTAACTCTATTCAAATGAAGGAAGTGTCTGATTGCCACTTAAGGGTAATTTTGATACAGGGAACAATTTACTAATCATCCCTGTAAAAAGCTTTCCTTTTTATAAATGTAAATTTATCAAAGTGGCCATTAAAATAGAAAACATGCACAACAATTGACAATATGTTATTATTAACTTTTCACAAATGTACCCCTAGGGGTTATTAGAGCACATCAACAATAGGCTAAATCCAAAAACATAGAGTTATAAAGCATGTGAACAGCACGATCTCCAGCCAAATGCTGTTGTTTCAACAGAAATAATGGTACAATTACCAACATCCTATTTAAAAAGTGGTCATCGGCCTATATGCACAATTAGTTTTTTTTTTATTTTTTATTTAAATCAGTTGAATACCACTTTTTAAAATAACAGGATCAGTTACTCAAGTAAATGGAAATTCTGATCACCAATTTAATTTAACTTTACAAGTGGGAATCAGAAAAACAAGGTGAAAAAATATCTGCTGATTAGGTATTTGTTTGCCTTGTCCTTCAACTATGGGATCCCATTTTCGAAGTTATGGATACTACTTATACATACTGCTCCACCTTTTCCATCCCAACATTTTCCTGCCCATTCATAACTGGAGAAAAGCCTTGTTTGAAAATATAGGGGAATCTCCATCCATTCTTTTTTAAATTATTATTATAATACTAAAAAGTGACATGACTATGGACTTTGTACAACGCTGTGTTTTATGTTGGCGCCATATAAATACTGTGCAATAATAATAATATTAAAAAAATACAATGTAAAAATTTAAAGTATCCCAAGTATCCCCAAGCGTGTTTTTAAAGGTTTTGTGTATTTAAAAAAGCTAAATTGCTCATTTGAATCTGCAAATAAATAAAGTGATTGAAAGTTCTATGAACTAAACAAAAATTGAATTAAATTTTGCCTATTACAGAATATTGGCAACTGATTGGGGGAAAAAAAACTATTGTAAATGGAAACTTTTGCATGTTAATGAGCTAAAATCAAATGCTGATTCACACCCCACTACTGCCTCAACAATAGCTTTACGAATATGTTTTTCCACCTATACTTAAACTTCAATTTATAGAAAACGCACATGCTATACCATCTTTTGCCCTTGGAACATTCTCCCACAAATATTCTTGACTTTTTCACCGCAGCAACGTTAATATTAAATTAAAAAGTTGTCAGCTAGACCTAAAACATGTTCAATGTTTTTTTAATTTTGCATATGTTTCCACAGGTGTCCCAACACAAGCAATTCCTGCAACAATACCATGTACAGGGACTTTGCAATTAACCTAAAAAATGAATGAACATAGACTTCTCTGGTGGTTGAAGAATACTGATTTTTTTTGACCAGTTGGGCTAAACAGATGTAAGTCTGAGCACTAATCATCTAAAGATTAAGCAAGTGTGACACTTTTGTTGATATTTGCAGGTTTGCTGTGAATAATGTGAAGAAATATTTTGTATATGATGCAGAACTATGGTCTGCTATACACATTTTAGTAAACTGACTTAGTTTAATCTAAAAATTGGCTGTGATTGCCTAGAAGTCCTCACGCAGCTAGTATTAGAAATCTAAAGACTTCTTTTGGAGACAATTCATAGTATAAAAATCCTTAAATGTGCCTGCACCCTTTTGTGCAGTGGATATGAAGCATCATTGAAGATGTTTATACAGGATGTAATGTGAGAGATTATTTTTTGCAATTTGATGTGCTGATGTACTGCATGGCTGACCAACAGGTCTGTTTATAATATCTTTGTCCATCAGTTTGGGCACTTTTTTAATTCAGATGTGTTTGAGTCCCCATTCATTTCTCAAATCAATGCATATCAAAACTAAGGTTCATTGTACTACCTAGCGTTCAATTATCACAAAGGCACAGCAGGCATTATAGACAATGCTATACCTGCTCTATACATAAAAAACTCTTGAATCTCAATGGAATTGATGGATGAATAATTGAAAATAGATACATTTATAAACAAAACCCAGAAGATATACATATGTCCTTAGGAAAATTATTGAACAACAAAACCATATCAGAATATAGTATGTCTTCAATGTGAATATGATTATTTAATGTTAAAGTCTAGTGTGGAATTTATTTTACTATGCAATAGGGTTAAAAAATGATTGTTGATAAAATCAAAATCTGGTGATGTCCTAAAACTTTAATTACCTTAACCTGATAGGTATTAAGAAAAATGAAATTGTCCCTAAGAATAGTGAGCAGGTTGCACATTTCCAATGGGTTATCAGTATCAAACTGGAATGCTCATCTCTAGGAGGTGAAGGTGTCTTCAAGATGATCTGTTACCCAAAAATAATGCCATTTTCTAGCTCTACCTGGTAACAATAAACACCTTAACCTATTTGGATATTAGCCTTAGAAGAAGAACTCAAATACTTTGAATTAATATTCATGAAATGAACCTAAATCTAACCTTATTTCTGTTGACTTTTGTAATGAATTGTGTACATGCCTGATATATATACCAGCACAGCGTTGTTCCTGATTCTTAATAACTATATGTCTACTAGAGTCTGTCTGATGCTAATGATGTAAAACATCCGTATTTCTCCAAGAAACCAATGTAACCTTGCAAGAGGGCTGAAACGAATATATATATATTTTTTATACGACAAAATGTTTTCTTTAGCCATATTAACAATTTAATTTTGTAATGATATGTGTCCTGTTATTTCATCTGAAGTGTAAAGTTTAATGATAAGGTTAAAACATTCTTGTTTTTACTAATTTAAATATCTTTGTTATGCTACAAGATTTCTATCGGAATTTGAGATATATTAGAATTTCTATCATCAGTAAATGATAACTTTTTGGTGTAGCTGGAATATGTAAAGAAAAGCCAGGAACCCAATGTCCTTATTAAGAGTAAAATCTAGTTTTGGGCAATTGTCCCCTTTGCTGCCCTTTTGTGTGTTCCTAATAAGGAAACTTTTTTCTAAATTAACCTGTGCCTCATTAAAAGAGAGCAGTCCCCTTTTCCTGCCGACCTGTTCAAAGCTTCTCTGTTGGAGTGCTTGAGGGTTGGACACAAAACTTTTTAAAGTATGCAAAAAATGCTACTATCTAAACTTATTATACTTTCCCTTAAATACAAATAATTGCTACACTTATTGGAACATGTGTATTCTTGTAAAGAATATATGTAATTTACAATATTAAACACATCATTTACCAACCCTGTGCAGCTGGTATTGTAAATGTTTACGCACCTGAAGTAAATTACTTACAACACAGGACTTAAATATAATTGACTGTAAATGTGCCGTCAGGAAAGATTTATACCAGTGCAGGAATTAATTTAAGAAAACACACAGTTGCTACTGCAAGTCATGCATAAATATAAAACAAACCTGCCAAAACCTAAAAACTTTTTTACGGGAATGCTTTAGAGTGGAACTCTAGTTACTACCCCTTTCTTCATTATCAGCCCTCTTTCAGGTTTGCGTCTTCAGTCATTTTGATTGACCATACTGGAATGATGTATCACCCACTCATGAACATGGGAGTTCATCCATTCCCAGCAGACATTTATGCTGAGATCACATGTGCAGCTTAGTGTACATTCAGGAAAAGATTGTGAACCAGCAAAAGAATCATAGCCCGTCCCTTCTGCAATAAAGAGCTGCCTGCATGTAGTTTTTTGGTAATTAGGTTTAGATCCACTTTTATTGCAGAGTAGACTACATTTTGATTTTGTAATAATAACGTGCTAGCAAGTTCTTTTGTCTATACAACAAATTGTGCATGCATAGCTTAGTGTAAAATTTTCCACATGCCTTGGTTCTGGGATGAATTGACTCATATGAGCATGAAATAAAGTTCTAATAAAATTCTATCCTAGGCTTGCCAATCAAAATGAATGAAGATGGCAGCATCATCAACAAGAGCAGTTATGGTCATCATTCAAATCTGGAAGAAAGATATGTTAAGCAATAAGCACACTTTAATATCACAGAAACAAAATTTGTCAAATTGTACCATTTATATATTACTCCAATGTAAAACATTATCAGTTGCCAGAAATGCCTGCATGGTTCTTTGTGAAAGTCCTCCAAAGTTTTTAGGCTTTATATTTTCCTAATATGTTCTTCAATTTTTTCACAGCTTATTTATATTCTATTCATGTCTGCATACTCTTTCTGTGTAATTCTTAATGGATGCATGACGTTACACAAGGATATCAATAGGTCATTCAAAAAAGTTTTATTTGTAATGAAACCAATGTAACCTACTAAGTGACCTTAATATGTAATAGCAGAAAGCATTTTCATGATAGCTAAGGTATTCACATTTTTACAGTCCCCATGTGGCAACTTGTAGGGAATGGTATTATATAACACAGTTTAACATTAATGGCACAAAAGTCGATACTGAACTAATCTAGCACAAGAAGCAGATCAATCCTTCATTCACAACTGTGGAAACATAAATGTTTGTGAACACAAAAACACAAACAACCAGAAATAGTATGGTATTTGGTGTATGAGCTAAACTATTCTGAAAGTGGATAATGACTAGTTGCAGGTTTCACTTCATACAATGGGTCTGAGTCGGCCTTTCCTGACCCTAACATAGGGAACCTTTGAAATGACTTTTGTGTCCTTTCAGGAACCCTTGCTATAATGATTTCTGCAACTCACCGTACATTAGTTAAGTAGTCAGAGAGAAGAATGCCAAAAAGATCATTGGTGTCAGGGGTAAGTGAACTGAGAGGTCCAAATTGCTCATTGATTAAGGAACCCCTAACAATCTCTGGAGGAACCCAATGATTCCACAGAACCCTTGCTTGAAACACAGCTTTAAAGGGTAAAACATGCATGCAGAGGTATAATGCATATGTTTTTTTGCCATGACTTACGCTGTAGGGGCTTTTATTGCTTGTTGAGATTATGCAAATACCATGTGCATCACTAATATACAGATTTACTTTAAATTTACAAATTATTATTTAACACAATGATATCACAACAGAAAACTCTTAATTTGCCCCAGATATTTATTTCACCCAAAAAAAAGTAGAGCATGGCAAGATCTGTATATCTGGACATTCAAGAGTTTTTGAATGCCTTTTCTGAATGTACATCTATTTACATTTCTATTTCTAAAGTAGGTTTTTTTAGAATAGTGTTAGTGTCACACTTACTTCTTCCTTGCTAAAGCACAGGCATCTCTCTCCTCCGCATGTGGGCAGTTCTGACTCTGGGTGTGCCTACACTACCAAGCTTTATCAGTTTTGTCCAACCCGCCAGCCAATCAGGAAATAGCCTCTTAATCATCCCTGGCTATTTAGCTAGCTTAGACACATCACTCAACGTTCGTGCAACAAGTCTCCACTTGAGCAAAGCAGTACATCATGTACACCTGTTGGTTAATTGAGAGTTTCCTCTGTACAGCTCCTGCATTAACCCCTTGTTGCACAGTCTGTTGTTTCTAGGCTATTCCCTGGTGCTGTTCCAGTGTTTCTCTCTGTCTGTGGATATTCTGGTGTCACCTGTGCCTCCTGTTGCTTCAATGTCCCCTGTGTTCCCTGTGTCTGCAGTGGCCCCTTTGTCACTGGTGTCTATTTCCTGGATCCCTGGTATTTGACCTCTGGGTTGTGACCTGCCCTCTCTTGCTTGCTGCTTGCCCTGACCCTGGCCTTCCTTGACTATTCTTCTGCTTAGTGATTTGGTATTGTGTTTTTTCCTGTCCAACCTGGTGTGCCCAAAGACCGCAACCTGGCGGTAATCATCAGCATAGCATCCTCACCACTAGAGGCTCTGGAGAACACCTGGTTGCCCCATAGACTCTGTGCTTTGGCTCTTCTTAGGGCTCACACCACTTTTCTGCAAGCTGTAGTGCCCCCTAGTGGCCCTGTCTCCCTAAGGGTGACAGTTAAGCATGGAATAGGACACAAAAAGTACACATACTATATTTTTGTTTACTAGAAACATACTAGATATTTGAGTATAAACCAAGATCATTTTTTTTTACCTAAAATTGCCATTAGAATAAGAATATTGGTTTATACTTGGATCAAACCACTAGCTGGCACTCAAGTAAACTGTATAACAAACTCCTGAGAAGACATATTAGAGTTTGTTCCACACTTTAAATGAGGACACAGCACCATCTTCTGGTAGCTAATAATAATGCACAAAAATATTTTAGGAACAAGCGACCAAACATAAACCAATCAAAAGTACAAAATCATTAAACTTAAACAAGGAGGAAAAAAAGATAAATAGACTGAGATATGTGATTTTTTTGTTGTAAAAATACCACACCTTGGTTGTATTTGATCACATTAATCTTGCAGGGATTTCAATTGATTGTTGTTATCAATATTAGCATTGATGACCACATTTTTTGCCCTAGGTTCTCTCTCAGAACTGTTTATATTTGAGCATATATATTTTAAAACTTTTTTTAAATTTAAATAGCTAAATAATGTCAATATTATTTATTATTAGTACATTTAATGTATTTTAACTTTACCTTGCACGCTAACACTTGTGCAGGATATCCATTCTAGTCTTCTTCCATTTCAGCCCTTTCTTTTCTTTCATTCTACATTCTGCTTGCAAGGATCCACTATGGTCCGCTGCCACTATTACCCTTCAGACACATCATTTTATTTAATTTTTGATGGGACAAGGTGTAACTGTGTGGGGCAAAACTTGGATTCTTGCATAGGAGAGATGTGGATAGTTGTATATGGACCATAGTAACGTGCTGGGGGGGGGGGGGGGGTTCTTTGGATTTGTAATATAGAGCCTTCAAATGGCTGAAGACAATCTATGTAAAAAGTTGCAAGGCTTTTTTATGTATAATTGTTATTTATTTTATTTTTATTATTATGTCCTGCATGCAAGTTCCTATTTTGTTGGTTGTTCAGGTTATCTTAATTTGTGATAGAAGAAAGATGAACCAGATCTCTTATTTTGCTCTATGGCCTCTGTTTTCCTTATGTCCTACCATAAGGGAGAAGCAACTACACAGTGATCAGAAGATGACCTGTCTGCCTCTATTTCATTGGCCACATGCACTCATTTGGTAAATCCTACAATAAGGTCTTGGCTTTTTATTGATTGCACATACGGCTTAATTTATGATTTGCTTTACTTTAATTTCCATGGTGGTCTGTGTTACAGATGGCACAATAAGCTGCAATTGGAAGAGTTGCAACCCCCAAAACACTGCAAGGGGTCAAGACCCTGCTAATAATCTCCTTTCAAAGGCAAATGTGAAAAAGAAATTATAAGGAAAGCACCAAAAATTGCCAGGACATTTGAATAATACTGTATTGATACATCTGCAGAAGGATTTTGTATTTGGGTGTTACTAATAGGGATGACCGGCACATTTCCCCAGTATTAAATATGTGGTGGAAATTGTAATTTTTCATGGAAAACAAAGAAATGCATCCTTCTGTGTCATTGTTTGTATCTGTCTGTCATTTGCAATCCCTATTCAATATACAGTGCAGTGTAATATTTTGGCACTAAATAAATACAGTTTATTACTATAAAATAATAAAAATAAAATGCACATCAACACACATGGACAGGCATTTTTACATATTTTAAGGTACATTGCAATGCACTTTACAGTAAATGTCAGCAATGATCATACTACCTTGATGTTAGTTGCTGCGTGTTTTCATGTATTTATGTGTGTCATGATGCACAGCTTATTACATGCATCCAGGGCCAACATCAGAAATTTATGGGTAATTTTCGTCTTCCTACAATGGCGGCTCTGTATATTTTTGCACCGTGCCCATTTTTTACAATGTATTACACTATTTTGGTGATTCTGCTAATCCCTATTGACTAATAGGGGTGAAAATTCAGCAAAAACTAAAACATTTAGATAAAGGTTCACCATTTTTGTGATG
Source organism: Pyxicephalus adspersus (assembly GCF_032062135.1). Classification (NCBI taxonomy): domain Eukaryota; kingdom Metazoa; phylum Chordata; class Amphibia; order Anura; family Pyxicephalidae; genus Pyxicephalus; species Pyxicephalus adspersus. The sequence continues at coordinate 133,577,717 of NC_092860.1, forward strand.
AGCACACAAGCACTGAATAAAATCTCCCTGTGAAAGACACAGACCACAACAAAAACTTGACAGATTGCCTAACCTTCCCTTTTCTATCTAAAGTTAAATGTGGTTGGCATTTAAATTTATATCTAAAAAATAAATACTATCAAGCATGCGTAAGGCCATTTATATAACCTCTACAAGTTATAAGCTGTAATATAAAATAGTGATGGCAAGAAATGCCTGTATTCAGGTTGCCTTAATGTTATAAATGGCTCCCATGTACAAGTAAAATTGCCTTTCCCTCTTTTAAATCCAAGGCCAAGATGATCAATTTTGTATTCTATAATAATCACTTTCATCTGCTACTTTTGTAAATTTTACTTCTCTACCTATATAATGCTGTGTAGCAAATGTAATCTGCATTTTTTTTATTATTTCCTTATTTCAGTATACAATATTAGCCTTGTATATGTTTGATTAAAAATAATAATAAATTGTTTTACATTGAAGGAAATGTCTTGTTTTAATCTTGTGGAAATAAAATGATTGGGAAGTAGGTGGGGGTGGAAAAGAAAAAAATATCAGAAGGCATATTTAAAAATTCTGATCAGGTTTGCCTGGTGTCTGCAGGAAGAATGCCTAATGGGTATATTTCCACTCTCTCAGCAGGATAATTCTTTGCATGAACCGGCTCCCAGGAGACACTGTTGTGTGCTCGCTCCATGCAACAAAGTTGAAACAGCCGACTCACTGGAAAAATACTGTCTGTAGCAATTTCTGTAGTGAGTAAAATATTTCTTTTTTTTGTTAATTAGAAAGTTGTTTACCTACATCTGTGTTTCAATATATATAATATATATAATTATATATATATATATATATATATATATATATATATATTTATATATATATACTTATTTTTACTGAAAATCAGTTATATGTATACCTCTGCTTAAAGTTGAACTTAATATAAAAATTAAAAAAACTTCGACTAGGCAGGTAATTTATTCCAGAAGGGACAGGCGACATCCCTACAATAAAATAAACATACCGGCTAGACTGCAGTTTTTTTAACACTCACCTGTCCTGTCACAGTCACCACCACCCTCTTTTGCTTCTCTTCTGGGTGTCGGGTCATTGGCCATCTTAGTTGGCCAGTCCAGGATATTGTAACTCCCACGCATTCATAGGAGTTCATTCAGTTGCAGCAGCCCTGGGGGATGCCAAAGTACCTGGCATATCCTTGACATCCTGCACTGTTACAAAGAGGCAGGTAAGCATGTCTTATTGCAGAAAAGACATTACCTTTCCCTTCTGCACTAAAACCCCTTTGAATCTTCAAATGCAGAAAAATGTAAAGTTCTGCTTTAAATATACAAACACAGCCCACACATTTACAGACATATAAATGTATACACAGCAAAAGAGGGCATAAATTATAGTGGTTTACCATATCTACCAAAAATCATTCTTATTTATCAAATATACTCAACTCACTTATGAAGTGTTAAAGTGGAACTAAACTGCGAATAAAAAAAAATACACACCTTTAATCCTGCTGATCCCTCAATGGCGCTGTACCTTGTATCAATCTAGTCCTGTGTCGCCCTGAAATTCCTCTGCGGAGGAAGGCCTGGGCGCCGCCATGTTCTCCATTCTCTTAGGGTCTTCTTCCTACGTCACCTGCTGCAAAGGATATTTTTACGTTATTTATAAGGGTTGTCTACCCTTTTATGTAAAGTAAAAATGTTGAGTTTAGGTCCACTTTAAGCGCTTTACCCCCTCTCTGTGAATCTCTGTGAATTAGGCTGTTTTTGGAATCCACAATCTAAACATGCTGCAAAAAGGTACATAAATGGTGGGTTTAGGAAGAATAGGGTCTAGTTTTCATATATGTATTGTTATTTCTCTTCACGTTACTGCTACACTCATTAATTCAAGGATATATTGTATATGCATGGTGCTGCTGTGCTGTGCTGTGAATGATACTCCAGTAAACATATACTGTACAATACAACAATTATATATATATACATACATCTTTCTTTGG
>NC_092860.1:133580601-133592370 GCF_032062135.1 Pyxicephalus adspersus
AAAGTTTCCCACCCACCCTCCCCAGTGTTTTGGGGCTTGTGGGGATTTGGTTAGGTTGGGGTTTGTGGCTGCGGTGAGGTCCTCAAGGCAAGGTGGTTTCTGGTCTCTTTCAGTGGGGGTGAGAGGCTCATCTTCGGTATAGGTCTCTCTGAAATTTTGGTTATTGGTAGTTTGATGGGTCTTGGTTGACATGAGCTGCGAGTGCTGTTGATATTGTTCCTGAGTTTGTGATGCAGCTGGGAGCATACATATCACAGCGGTCAGGACCAAAATATATTTGGGGGTATAATAGAGGGGGCCTTTAAGGACCAGTAACCAGGAGAGTAGGTTTATTGAGTCAAGGTTATAAGTAAATGTGTTATTTATGTTAATTATTTGCTATTTGGGTATTTATGGTTATTTATGAAAAAATATTCATAAAATTTTAATTGTTTTAGGAATTTGTTTGTTTAATAAAAGGTCATTCGACTATTTAACCATCATTTAAGTGTGGTCACAATCAAGACCATTCCAGAGAGTACAACTAATCTTTGTAAATGTAATGTAGCGTTTTTTTTATTTTTTTACACTAACATTGTGACATTTAATGACCAATAATATTAATAATAATAACAATATATATATATATATATATATATATATATATATATGATGTGAGATGTATGTAAGATGTAATGTAAATTGTGAATATAAGTATGACTGGATTCACATGACAGGTGGGGTGGAGTGTGTTAAGGTCAGGATAATATATTCACTGCAGTTAGAACTGCTAATGAAATTCAGATGTGTAACCTTACAATGTGTAGGTCACATGTGATAGCGATTATCACTTTATACTACAGCACAAGCAGTATGTATCATTAGGCATACAGGAATGGTCTTAAGCGAACCTGTAAATGTTTGTCCCTTTCGGGCAAAGTAACAGACACAGATAAGAATTCAGGGCACTGGCATATAGGCATGGTGACACCAATTTATAAAAACTGAAGCACCTATACCATAGTCCAAAACGTCCAATGAGGCATTAGGTGTCATTTTATTTCCTGCTCTAGAAATATGATTGTTGGAACCCTTTGAATAATTACATGAATATTTACATAAAATACCAATTCAGCAAACACCAAACTTTACAAAATCAATGCATTACCATGCAACCCACTAACAAAACAAAACAACACCAAACAAAAACTTATATCTTCATTCTCTATCTGGTTCAGTCCTAAATTATATATTTACATTTTTGCACATTCCATCACACTAGCTGATTCTCTCATCATCCAGGCAGTACACACATAATCTCTGTATCTAACTAATATTATATAACCTGCTTTCATCTACCCCTAAAATCACAATCTGTGGATTAAGTTCTAAATTTACCTTGTGTGAAATTTAAATTTTTCCTAATTTGTTTATTTTATTTGCGATTCCCCCAATGTCTAAAATGCACAGGTGGACTTATATAATTCATTCTGGGAATGTCCAAAAATAAAATGGTTTTGGAGTTTGGTTGCCAATGATACAAATACCTACCTTATAAGCCCTCTATCCTTGAAATCGGCAATTTTAGGCTCATTTCATGTGCATGGAACGCGTAATATGAGAGAAGGAAGTAATCTATTATCTCTTTGGTGACTTTACAAAGCCGTCCTTCAAAATTGGCTTGACCCTGACCTACCTATTCTTGGGCTTTTTAAGAAATAACTGTCACATATACTGTATGGCCTGGATAGAGGGCCCTCTAGATAAGGATGCCAGGGTTCATACGTTTTTTGATTGAAATACTAGTTCTATGAAACAACACATGCACACCTTTGAGCAAAACTCTTGGTACAATATGAGACTGATCTTAAAAGAACCTCCGGTTTAATTGTAAATGGAATTTTATGAGAATGTTGCCCAATTATACTGTTTGACCTTAGGTATCTTCATTTGTTTAGTTCTGGGTAATCACTGTAAATGTTTCTGATTTGTATGCCGACAATATTCTGTTATATATGAGAAGAGGAGCATTTATCATTTTTATTCCTCCTACACTAAGTATTGAAATGGGGTGATATGTGGAAGCAGGGATTTCTTATTTGTTCAAATCTCAGCTCTAATTTCAGTAGGGACTAGGAGAACCCAAATTCTCTGATAACGATACATTTACACTACTAAGACACACAAACAAATTATGAATTCTGAAATTAATTTGAGTTTCACCTTTTCATTTCATGTGCTGTTAAAGATTTGCCAAAAACTTTTTGTTATGGGGTTTGTATATATTGCAAACTACATAAAAGAATTAAAATAGAAATGCTTGATCTGGCATTCCTTTCTTTATATTTGCATATGAGTCTGTCATTAAATGGGATGCCACAAAATCCCTGCTTAATTAGAGCACTCCTTTTGCATGGCAATCAACTTGATTATCATATCACTGTTTATAATAGAATAGCTGTACCATAATTACAGAACAAGCAATTCACTAACACTACTAAATATAATAAAAATGCACCACATGCTGTAAAGAAAAAAGTATACAAGCCTTTCTATTATCATGATGCCATTAACGTAATAGGATTTAATTAATAAATGCATGTAATTAGCTAAATAAAATCAATAAAACACTTGTACTTATTTCACAAATGTGTAATTATCAGGGATACTTCTGCCATGAGACTTTGACAAAAACTTGTCTCAGGTGATATACTTTAAACAGAGATTGAGCTGAAGCTCTTACCTTCTATATTGTTTTACATAATTCCTGCCCATGGACCCTCAAGGATCGATTTATCATAGAGAATTCATAGAGTTTGTGTGCTCACAAAGTTGTGCTGTTTCCCCCTTACATATAAAAAAAAAATTGGACCTTCTCCAAAAACTGGCCCTAGTATGTAGGTGTTTGTATGCAAGACTGTGTTAAGGACTGGTTTCTTTAGAGTCAGGGAACTGATCTAAATGGTTGGAATTTTTCTCTATAGCACTGTGGAATATGTTGGTACTTTTGAAATTAGATCGTTAGTAGTTAAACGAAGCTGGTATTTATCAATGCATTGTTTCTTGTGTGTCCATAGCAAAATAGATTAGAATTAGGTCTTTAAATAAATACATTGTAGTTAGATATTCACTTCACTTGCAACAGTGTACAGAAAAAAACTACAATGCCACATGCAATATCCCCATGACTATAGAAATTGCATCAGATTTTTGTATTTTATGCATTGGACAGTTTAACGTGCAGAGAATCAATTACAAACGGTCAATCATGATTCTCTGCAGGCGAGTCAAATCCTCATTCATGTATTTAGGAAAACCTGAAATGTGCAGTTTGCATGTTTTTTGCATGCTGACCATTTTATAGTTCAGGCAATATATAACAGATTCCTATGCTGGAAATGTTGATCTGAGATTTGAATGTTTTGAGTAGGGATGAGCGAGAATGTCTCTGACATTCTTGGGAAAATTTCCCCGAACGTCCGATGGGTCAGCGAAATTTCAGCAAACCGATTTTGCAAATGTGTGCTTCCAATCAGCTGTGACTGCAGGCGAACTCCAGATGAACTCTTAATGGAGTTTCTCCATTGAGAGTTCATCTGAGTTCAGTTTCCACGGTCACTGGGCTGATATGTACAGCCCAGAGAGCGTGGGAACTTGCGGTCACAGCTGATTGGACTGCAGTCACAGCTGTGACTGCAGGCAAACTCTCAATGGAGTTTCTCCATTGAGATTTCATCTGAATTCGGCGAGAACATGACCTCCTGGCGAATCACAAGGCTGTTCTCGCTTACATGTTCTGTAAGCGAGAAAGGCCTGATTCGCCGCAAGATCGAAATTAAAAATTTTGCTTGCTCATCCCTAGCTCTGAGATTAATTTTCACATTTTAAAGGAAACAATATGAAAGCTAGTTCATGGCAGGTGGACACATATTTTACCTAAAGTGTACCTAAATTCAGTATTTAAAAAAAAGGATGCAGCACCCGCTAATTCTCCATTGTCTAGAGAGCGCAAAGCCTCCCAGGATTTCTACGTCACGCATTCCAGGAGGCTCTTTGGTGCTTCTTCTGGGAATGCCAGACCATCTCGGGCATGAGCAGAAGAAGCCTTTTTGTGAAAAGGGAAAAAAAATTGCCAAACTCAAACCTGCGCAGTGAGATCGGCATGTTTTTTTCCAACCTATGTCATGCGGTCGTGCGTCTGGGTCGGGTGACGTAGGAAGAAGAACCCGGAAGAACAGGAGATGATGGCAGTGCACTGGCCCAGAGATGTACACCAGAACGACGCGTGACCCGATAGAAGACACCTCAGGACGGATCGACTGCGCTGGGGGATTAAAGGTAAGTGTAGTTTTGTTTGCATTAGGCATTTTTCAGTTTACTTCCTCTTTAAACTTTAGTTAAGAATGTCACAAACAGGTGTAACCTATTGTCCTTTTATTACATATTTGGTCTCCAGCAATACCTTGCATTAAGCATGATAATTAAAAACATAATCTAAATTCATACACTGATTCAATTGTGTCTGACACTTTGAAGTTGAAGCTTGGCCCCAATGTAGGGTTTCTAAGTTCCTCCTTTTATAAAGCACTTGGTTGATCCTAGTTTGTTTAAAAACAGCAATCAGGACAGCAGAAGCAGCCTTAATATAAAATGCTTGGCTAGTATATTTTAGCAGTGGTAGAAAATGCAACAGGATAAAAGAAAATAAGGGAAATATGGAACTAAACTGGATGACATAGCATAGTGTAGATTTACTGTGGGGTCACTTGTCTAGACCATAAAAAAATCATAGTGGCATGTTTCTTTCTTGTGAAATGCTGCCGTCTTTATTATCAGCTATGTGAATACATTTCTGTTCAAGAACAGAAAACAAAACCCTTAAGAACAGTGCATTGCCCTTATTTCCCAGCCTGAGGCAATTCAAAAGCTGACATCAACTTTAAGTTCTGTTCCTCATTCCAGACAGGAAAATCTAGGATTTCACATAGGGGTAACCTGACTCCCAGACAGACAGATGTCCTAACTTCTCAAGTGCTAACATTGAATATGATGGACCATTCCCGGAGTACACAGTATACTAGATATTTTCCTCTAATGCAGGTAATTTGATTAAGACAGGTTCCCTTTAAATAAGAAGATGGTATGGTATTGGTAAAGGCTGCTGTAAGTCCTTACATTCTGACCTGGTTTCATTACAGTTCACAAATGTTATTACAAAATACATGGAGCTTATAGACGCTGAATACATGATTCATAAATAAGTCATGGCAGAGATCATAGGCAATGTGTAGAATTTCAAAGTTTATTTGAAATATGAGTGCAGTTTGGTTTGTATGTGTTGCTGAACCTTGCAGAATGTGCTTTGTCTTATTAAATACGCCAGTTTGAGTCTGCTAGTATTTGTAGGTAATGGCACTGTAAATAATATGTTTTATGACTTAGTCTTTTAAAATTTAGGTCTTGAGCCTTATCATGTCCGATTTTAGGGTTCTAGATAAATAGAAAAATGTAACACTTCTAAAGCAAGCTATTTTATTGCATAAAGGGAGTTACAGACTCCAAAACAAATTCCTGCCCCTGTACAAAGCATTGGTCAGACCTCATCTGGAATATGAAGTCTAATTTTGGGAACCAGTTCACCTCCATTCAAAGGATATAGAGGAATAGGAGAGAGTGCAGAGAATGGCAACTAAACAAATAAAAGGAATGGAGGAGCTCAGCTATGAGGAGAGATTAGCTGAACTGAATCTTTTCTCCCTTAAAAAAAGGCATTTAAAGGGGGGTATGATCACCCTGTATAAATATAAAAATTGTCCATATTCAGAACTTGCTGCAAACTTATTCACTTTAAAGTCATTACAAAGGACAAGGGAGCACTCTGTCCTTCTGGAGGAAAACAAAAATTAATCTCTGGATAAGGAAAGGATTCTTTACAGTAAGGTCTGTGAAAATGTGGAATAGGCTCTCTCAGGAAGTAGTTTTAGCAAGTTCGATAGATTGCTTCAAGGAAAAGCTGGATGCTCTTCTAGAAGCACAGAATATAACTGGATATTAAAATAAATAGAACAGAAACTGTTGATCAAGGGAATATTTAATTGCCTAAAGGATTTTTTTCATGTGTTGGAGTGAATTAATCAATGCCTTATAAGCTTTTTTGCCTTCCTCTGGATCACCTGGCATGTAAGTTTCTATCTAAAATATGCAGTTTGTTTTTCCCCCCTGTGGTTGAACCTCTCTGGACTTCAGTGTTTCAATCTAACTATGTAACATTAACTACACGTTACTAAAAGATGGATTGATTTTACTGGAAAACACATCACAAAAAGGGCATACATGACTCATTTTGAACAAAGAACATTTCAAAGTGAAACACTTGTATGTCTAATTGGGATATACCTTATTTTTGTTACTTTAGATCTACACCTGTTTATGGACTTATGTGGGCCATTTTTAAAGTGTGTATTCCAGTATTGTTTCTTATCCTTTTTGGTTTGCAGTCTCCAACGATAATAACCTAAAGTCATTTTATAAATTATCTTTATATCTTTTTTTCTCTATAGCTTCTAGGTCAACAGTCTTCACTTTATAGTAGATATTTCCTCATAAGTTCATACCCAGTTCCAGTTCCCTTTCTCCGGTGGAAGTCCACAAAGTTAAACTTTGAGAGGCTTGTTTTATGAAATGCAGCATTCTCAGTTACTTATTTTATTCCTTTTATTTATTTATGTCTAATGGCATGATGGGAATGTAATGCTGCTTATAACATAGAAAGGGTAAATGTTTACAGACACTGTTTTGCTGTTTTTTTAGGTTCATTTAGAAGACACCACAAATGCAGGTCATTACATTATATGAGCTTTCATTGTGTAGTGTTCATGGCGGCTGAGGGTTGCATTTGACCTGTTTTGAATTGTGCTGTAATTCTTGGGATGCTACATGTCCTACTAAGGTGCATTTGAACCGCAGATAAAACAGGTCAAACACAGCCTTTCTATGCCAAATGTTGTTTGCTATTTAAATACAAATCTACTTGAATGGCAGATGCAGTGTTCGAAAATAATGCATGTGGACATTTATCCTACAACTGACAGTTAACTCCTAGCCTTCTACTTAGTATTCATTTTGAAACGTTTGGTAAGTATGAATAAATTCCGGGGTCTAAATCCAGTCTTTGGGGACCATATTAAGACCAGTAATTTTTTGACTCTTTGTCAACATGTAACTTACTAAATGTTCCGCTGTCTTTTAAAATATATACATAAAATGTGTGCCGATCCTGGCACCTGGATGTGTTTGCCACTTCCTCACATGGGTCAACTGTGTGAGAAACTTGCCTAGGGAGAAACTCTACATGAAGCATCTACCTTTGCCAGCCCAATAGAGAAAGAATAGGTGGAGCAGTGAGCACTTTGGGGAGAAGAAAAACAGGAATATTTTGGATTATACAGGAAAGTTAAACAATACATTGTGATTTGTTTTCAGAGACAATAAATGTCATGGTTGTGGACTTGTATAGCAGGGGTCCCCAAACCCCGGTCTGTGGCCCACTAGTGGGCCGTAGTCATCTGACAGGTCATCTGTCAGGAGAGGGAACCCGCTGGAGGGGGCCCACTGGCCAGAGCCACGGACCTTGTCATCTCTCTTTGAGTGACACATGGCTCTCCGTGCATTTAGTGGCCCGCGAGCCTCAAAAGGTTGGGTACCACTGTTGGAGAGTGCCTTCACATTGGTGCTCATTGGATGGAATAAAAATAGGTCAGATGTGAGCTATTTCTACTAGAGTGCAGATCTCATATGTAGTATTGTTGAGAGAGTAAGACTTGTCTGTACTGGAAGATCTTACTAATAGTATGGATTCTGGATAATGGGTTGTATGTGCTGGAAGGTGGATAATATTAGTAGCATGGATCCTGAAGAGTGAGCTGTTGGTTCTGGAACATGTTTGGTTATGTGGCACAGATATCATACAAGTCGCGTGAAAACTGGAAAGGGAGCTGTGTGTGCTAGACTATATATATAAAAGGACAAGATTACTGAACCTGCATTGTCTTCTTAACAGTTCCATGTCAAATCATAATTGAAATATAGAAGAAAGCAAGACTTAAATCTTCAACCAACATCTGTTTAAAGCAGAAGATTGGTGCTGGAAATAATCTTTTGGTTTACAAAGTAGATAAAGGGGCAAAAAGTTTTTTTTACTGACACTATACCTTTTTCCTCAGCCTTTCCTTTTTTTGATGTTGAGGACAGATCTCCCCTTTTGAACTTAACCTTCTATGTGCACCATATATGTTTCACCATTTTACTCCTTATGTGCACAAAAAATTGAAGCTTTGTAAGTACTATGAATTAATATTCATTAAAAATTATAATAAACATTACTGTGATTCTGTAAAAATGCAATAGAATCCAGATCAATGTAATGCTTAAGTGAGAACTGAGATCTAATGAAAGCAGTCAGCGTGCAACGATTTCCAAATTTTACAACCAAATTTTGCCATTATCCCTGGATGGTTTTCCCATTCACGTTTTTTTTCCTTTTATGTATTTTTGAGGTTCCCCTTTCTCTGGCCTCCTTTTCCATCATTCGCTAAAAAATCTTGAATTCCCCTTGGTAATCATAATTATAAACACATGCTTTTAGTCCAGGCTACCATTGAAACTTTCAGTATACAAAATCAGACCTTTTTTTTTCAGTTTTATGCATTGCATTTCACATTCCTAGGTTGGGTTCCCTCTTGGTTAGTATAATAAAAAAAAGGCAAATCCTGTTTTAGAACACATTGATTCTGCAGCAGAGCGAGTATACAGAGTCACAGAAATCTAGACCGACTTCAGCCTTACGTGCTATAAAACAGAGGAGTGTTAATTGGTTAGGACACGGGGACATTGTAGTAGGTATCAGTGCATTACACTGAACAAGCTTTGAATTTGGGAGGAGGATGGCTGTGTGGCTATTTAAAGCCTTTACTTCTCATTTGTAATTGACCTTTTAGCAGTGAATGCCTCTGACATGCTTAGCTATTGTTAATATACCTACACCTAAATGCATTAACCTTGCATTTATTTTCTGAAAATGATGTTATTGTATTTAAAAATGCGTGTTTCTGTCAATTAAAAACCTATTTTTTTTTTGCATTTTTGCTCATCACATATACTAATATTTTTGTAAATTAATCCAAATAATTTTTTAATGATTTTTTTTTATTTCTATATTTCTGCAGTGATCTAATTTTGTTCAGATGGCTTTTTTTCATGCCATCTGTATTGTGGGGACTGGGGGCTGCAGAAAAAGCAGAAATCCCAAGCCTGCTGCTGTTTGCTGGTTTCAGAAATATAATGCAATTGGTTTATAATCCCTCTGAATTTTATGGAGACATCTGAAGTAGTGTGGTGCCTATGTCAACATGAGACAACAAAGAGCAAGTCGAGCCCAACATAGAACAAGAAAAAATAGGATAAAGAAGGTGAAATTGAAGAAATGTTTGGAACTATTCTAAAATATGTAATGCCTTCAACATGTGTAGTTACTGAAAATTCAGAAGGAACGCAATGTGGTATATCCAAAGTGGCTGTATTAGAAACAACACAAGTCCAATGATATATGGATGCTTTCTGGCAATGAATATTCTCAATGAAAATTTTTGTACAAGTGGTGATGAAGAGTAAATGCATAGACTCAACCACTCTAGAAAAAAGAGCCAACTACTTGAAGGATAAACAAAACTAAGACTATTATCTCATAAATAGGGGTGAAGTAAAACTTCACTTTTAGGAAACAACAAATTGTCAATTAATACTGCTGCCTAACAAGATAAGACAATCCTCTTCTATCCAAGCTTTTCAATCACAGTTATATCAGTTAGATTTCTTTTACTTCTTCTGGGCTCCCCTCTTGGCTTCATCACATTCGACTTAGGAAAAACTAGAATGGATTTCCTAAAATAATTGTTATCTGGCAACTGTCTTCAATCCTGGACCAGATCCATTCCAGGTTTGCTGGATCACCCAAGTTCACACACTATAGTCTATCTTCTCTAGTCTTGGTGAGCTTTGATAAATCAGGTACATTGTCTTGCATCCCTAGCATACCCCGTTAGGGCAGGTAACTCCGTTAGGGCAGGGATCTCTGTTAGGGCAGGGATCAGCAGCTTGCTTCCTGGTGCAGAATCACGGGGGCGCGTGTGCCGGCTTCTTACTTTCAGTTTCGCTCTGCACTGCAGCCAGGAGGAGAGACACACTGCAGCCAGCATCGAGGAGACACACACAGGATCGGCTATCGGGGGATGTCTTATTCAAGGGTGAGTGTCTTATTTTAATTATTTTAAATAAAATCGGGGGTGGCTTATTTAATGGGGATGCCTTATAATCGGGGAAACACGGTACTTCTCATAAAAAGTTCAAAAGGACAATGAACGGCAAAAATAGGAAATGGGAGAAAAAGGTGTGTTCACATGACAAATAAAAAAGGTTAAAAATGCAGTTCTTCAACATGGGTGAATAAAACGTCAAAAGGTAGAGAAGGACAGTACAGTAATGATTTAGTGGTTTTGCCAAAATGCCTAAAAAGCAAGTTGAAAACAATCAATTTTTCTTCATGCTTCTCTAAAATCCATTCCAGCTGGGCTTTGTGTGGATCATAAACACGTTTTCATATAGATAACAATGGCTCTGCATAACTACTCCAGAAATATGCAAAGGCCAACTGTAGAAAGTAATAAAAATTGTTATTTTTCTTCTATGTCTTATCAGGAAAAACATTTTATTTGTAAAATGTATACTGCACATTTCACTAAAAACTCACAAATAGGTTGCACATATAAATAAATTTGTGGCCAGGCTATGGGCATTTAATCAAAATAGATCAATTTTGGTCTCCTTAAGATGTTTTCCTTGCAAAACTTTAGTCCTTAGGTGTAGGTGGAGCACTTGTAATTCTGTGGGCACGTTCACATAATTACCACTCTTTTCCATAATTTCCTATAACTGTTTTAAAATTGGGAATGACCTGATGTAGAGAGTGTCCTATTAGTACCAATTACCTATTGATAAAAGCTTCAAAATGTTTTGGTGTCAATCTCATTACTTTGGTGTCTGTCCATGTCAAATCTTTGGCAGTGACTTGACATCCATAGTTGATTACTTGCTTTTAGTAGCACCACTGGCATGGTTTTGGAATATCTGTTTTTTTTTCAACTCATTAAAACTTATGAAAGCCAATACCGTAGCTTTGTGTGGAATGGAGAAGGTAATTATTCATCTGATTAAATTTACAAATATTTTTCAGGAGGGTGATCCTTTATCCAACAGGGAAATAAACAAGAATAAAATACTGATATATTCTAGCATTCTCCTACTTTTAAAAAAAAAATATCTCTGTATTGTTATTTGAGATATTTCTTTTTTCTAATGCTGGCAAAAAAACCTTTTTACAGCATAGAAAGTGAAGGTCTCTCCAACAAAGCCTCTGACGACAGTAAAGTTTAATTTCCAATCTATTCAAAACTAAAAGGAAAGTTTTGGGCATAAATATATGTAAGTAATTTAGGCTAGCTCCCCCTGCTCCCCCTAGCACATTACTACACACTCTGCCCCTGATTCATCAATCAAATCCGCGCTCGCTGGAAGCGCGAAAGTCCGCGCGGCCATCGATCGCGGATTACCACGGTCCGGACTCGAGTGTGCGCGTACACTCGCCTCACTGCCAGCCGGATTCCAGCCTTCACAATAGGGAGCGCGAATCTGCCAATTAAGGCGATTAGATTTCAGCTGCGCGATTAAGGAGGATCT
>NC_092860.1:133595412-133605708 GCF_032062135.1 Pyxicephalus adspersus
ATCGCGAATACGAATGCGCGACCGATAATCCGATTCTGCTTGATGAATCAGGGGCTCTGTGTTTACAAAGCATACCTAAAATCCTGCAACAAAAAATCATTGGGAGGCAGAGTTTTTTTGTAGGATTGTAAGCTTCTCTGGGAAGGGTCCTCTCCTCCTCCTGTGTCACTGTCTGTATCTTTCTGTCATTTGCAACCCCTATTTAATGTACAGTGCTGCGTACTATGTTGGCACTATATGAGTCCTGTTTATTATTATTATTATTATTTTTACTATTATTATTAATATTATTATTATTATTATTATTAATATTAATGATAATAATAATGATATTACAGTATTTCCTGGCATTTTGTTATTTTATTTGTCTTCATGTACACTGTACAACACATGCGCTTAGATGCTGTGCATGGGATATTCACAGTTCACCCCCACCAACAAAAGCTGAGTTCTGCTAATTTTTTGGAAGACTGCTAATTTACTATTGGGTGGAGGAAGCAGAATGGAGGCTTGTTTAAAATATATATACTGTATATTTACACATAGGCAGTCCATAGTAATAGTTACTTTAACTGTTAGCATAATAGAATAGGGAAACAATATGCCATTTATAAAAAAAAATCAAAATATATACAATTGCAAATTATAAATACTGTGGAAAACGGCTGTTGTTCATAAGAAATACAATTTTTAGTTTAGGGGTATTTCTGTGGTTAGGAATCCCATACTGTCATTTCATTCCTCATATTAGATTTGTAGTGGACAATGATTAATACAGTGTATTGAGGGAATTGAAGGATATACAATGATTTTTACTGAAATAAATTATATACCATGCGAAATAAGGCCCAAGTTGGAATAAATTAGTTTGGGTTGCTGCTGTTGTATGTAACCCAAGATAATTGAAGAAATTACCAGAGAGCATTTCCTTATTGGCAACATTAGTACGGATAAATAGTTTTTAAAACATAACTTTTTTAAGTACGATCCTTGTACACACCTAGTGAAAATCAATAAAATATTCCCCATTCCATCATATGCCGCCATTTTCTTTCTTCCTATTTCAAGGTTCTTTCTGATATCTTCCAATCTCGCACTGCAGAGGCATTTGATCGGATGAGTTTTCCTCCAAATAAAAAAGAAAATGAGCGCCGATCTCACTGCGCATTTGTGAGATTGAGCGCTTGTTTTGTTTTTGCTTTTTTACATTAGAACAAAAAGGCACCTAAGTAAACATCAAAAACACCAAAATATTAAAACAAAGCATTGATACCCTTTAATTATTCACAACAGCCATACAATTAATACAGATGTATAACAGTTATTTAAAATCATGGGATAAATTTCTTATTGATAACATGATTACATCCCCTAAGCGAAGTTATACTCTACGCGTTTCACGGGCTTCCTTAGTCTGCTTCATCAGGAGTATGCTGGGGCAAAATTTACAGGTAACTAGGTAATTGATCTAAATCAATTAAAATATATTTTATTTCTTTACTTTTCTCCCATTTCATAGAAAGCCACAGCACAACAATTCAGGGGATGACAGCTGAGAGGAGCCATCAACAGAAAAGCGCCAGGAATACATTTTCAATAACCAAATTTTAGTTGTACAGCCAGATATAAATCATCAATTCCCCTTCATCTCTAAACCACTTAGTGGATTGATCTGGCTATTGCCTCTGTATTTTTGCAGCACTTAACAGCAAATTGAATAAATCCTATTTCAGTTGTTAAATGTTTGTACTAATTGTATTGTTGTTATGACTACTTAAAGTGTTTTATTTGAATATTTTGGTGTTTTTGATATTTTCCTAGGTGCCTTGAAAGTCCCGAATATGTTGTTTTGTTTTTGTTCTAACTTGAATTCTGGGATGTAGCCTAGTATTATTTAAAAAGTTCATTTGAATTATTATGCAGGAGCTGTTTATATTCTTTACATTGTTTTTTTACATTAGATATTGGAAGAGGAGCCTGCAGCCTCTTGGGATTGGTGACATAATGGTGAAGACAGAAGGACAGGGACCATTGTGAAAAAAGTTTAAAATAATGTGTAAGGGATAGCCACCCTTTTACATAATGTTAAAAATGTTTAAATAAAATCACTATTCTTAAAACTCTGTGGGGCTAGTGCAAGATTGTGGGGAACCCATGTGATTTTAAGTGTGACAAGGAGATTCTCATTTTACAAGAAGTTTATGTTTAATTATGTTTTCAAATAGCACTGACATGAAACTTGGCCAATCAAACTCTGTAGCAGGCCCATTTTCAAGTCAGTGCAATTTGCATGCTACTGGCATAGAAAAGTCACATTTTCTGCATCTCATTGAGCATCTCTACACATGTGCAGTTATATCTGTTTTTGTTTTTTTTTCTTTTTTTAGCTGTTTTTACAGGAAAAAGCTCAACATAGTAGCTATACAACACCAATACAGGTTAAATGGCCCAGAGGCCTTTTGTTACAAAATTAAAATTTTCTTCAAATATTATTAACAAATACCAATAAGAACTTTAATAACATAACAATAATAACACACAACATTGACATAGTATTCCCTAACAATACCCTGAGACCCTTTCCCTTAACTTTTTGGTTGCCAGTCCTCAAAGGCCTCTCTTACAAACCCAGGGGGATCTGCTACACCATGATATTTATGATCTCAATACAATATCACAAATAACTACAAATACTTGCAGCCCCACCCCAACACCATTCCAACCATATCTTTCTACCACAACATTCATGAGATTGCACACCAAAGATTGATCTCCTACCCACTAATACTACTACCAAGGACCAACTTCCCTCAAAGAACTCACCGGAAACACAAACCAATCTCCCACAAAGCAATCGAGCAGGCGGGTGGGAAAAACTTTCCCTTACTCTGTACTCTGTCCCTCAAACAATTGACCACCCCCTATTGTTCCTTAGCCTTATAATACTTAAACCCCACCCTACAATTATATCAGCTTACCACTCCCCTATACCTAATCTCTCCATACCCCTACCCTATTACCTTTATTGTCTGTCCCCCCAGTCATGCAGACCTTCCACTATATCTACCTACATTCTCTTGATCCAGGTCTTGAGATGTCTATGGAGCAATTTTAGGTGTCAATTATAAATAATAATTACACGATCAGTTCAAGGGAAAAAAAAGACTTTTAACAGTAAGAAATTTTTAAATCTATGATAAGCTTCATGAATGTTAACTATTGATGCAGCTCAGTGAACCGACCCCATAGATTTTTATTTGATGATTGTGTAGTACTTCCTGGAGTTGCTGCTGTGACTTTTAATTCAGAATTTCCACAATGCCCTCTGACATCAATCATGTGTTTTAACAGCATGCAATATTGTAAAACACTTTCTAACATAAAACTGATTATTTGTTAGCAATTGTTCTCACTTTTAGGTATATTGTCACAAAAGCTTTCATCTCCTACCACTAAGTTTTTTTAAAAGCTTTTATGTTGTTAAGCTCTCCAGTGTGACCCACTATAGTAGATAAAAACACTTCTGCTTATGTCTATACTTCTCATTATTTCTCTATCTTTCTGACTACACGTTAGGGATAGATGAATCTGCCAGTGCCTGGGTTCAGTTCACCAAGGGTTTGGTGAATCCTCTTTGAAATTTGCTGAACAGGAGTTAGGCTGTGAATGATACTGAAGTAAACATGGGCTGTGAATACTAGACAAAAGGGCTGCAAGTACATACCAATGCAAATAAATCAATAAAAATACCATACGGGTAGAATGCAGAAATAATTTGTTTTCACACCGAACCTGAAATCACCAGGACTGCAAATTTTGAACTTGCAGGATTTGTCCCAGACCCATTGCTGTGGTAAACCTGAACTTCATCCCTTTTAATCTTACCTGAGTGTTCAGCAGTGTACAAATGTTATTTGTTTATTATCCAAGACAAATGCTTGTGATCATGTTGTGTAAAATGTAACACATATACAAATGTCCCCGGTGTTGTTTAGGGACTTGCCCCAACCAGATCACTAAATGACTAACCCCCCCTCCCCGCCCCCCAACACCCATCCTCCGCTCTACAAAGAAGAAACACTACTGTCTGTGCAGCACTCCATCCTTTCTAGTGTTGCTGGAAACTATCACTAACAATTGTTTTCAGCAACTACAATTGAATATCTGTAAACAGCTTAAGAGTAGCCCTGAAGAAAAGTTTATTGGCTTACTAATTACAGTCAGAACGGTGGAGGAGCAAAATGGTTTGTACTTATTGGAATGGGTCATATACCAGGGTATAGGTTTGCTAAGAGCTAGAGGGACTTGCATATTTATATAACTAAAGGTATTGGAAAAAGGTACAAGTAAATACCTTTGCTGGACATATAATCTCATGCAAAACAAAATAAAAAAGCTGTTTAGCTCATCAGAGATCAGTAATGTAGACATACCTGCAGATACCACAGACCTGAAATTTACATAACTGTACAATTATCATTGCATGTCCATAGGTGCCTTGATTGTTAGAATAGATTGCCATGACCATAGCGTTGTCCTGAGATGTGTAAACTACATTGCACGCTTTTTGTCCACCAGAAAATCATATATACACTAAAATTTGCAATTAGTGTAGTCATCCTTGCAAAATATAAACCTAAACAAATTTAATTTGTTGGTAGGCAAATTGCTGCAGAAGAATAGAGAAGAAAGAAGGAAGAATAGAGCTCTTTGTGCCTGGCTGTCTGGAAATGCTAGGGTTAAGCACAGAGCTTGTTAGGAGAAATCCATTGTTCATGGCTGCACAGTGAATTCTCAATGCAGCTCTTCAAGACCGACCGCTCATTGGATTAATCTTAACTCCTTCGCTGCCTGGTTACAAAGCACATACTTCATGTGTATTGATGAATACAATCATTCCTGTTCAAGCACAATGCAGTTTTCTTCTGTATTTTATTACCAGTTGTGGTTACATTTAATGTTCTATGTAGGTATTATGTACTATGTCTATATTTATTTGTTTGCCATTTTGTGTATTAAAAGGTGCAGGGCAACCAACAGGTTTTTTAACTGCTCTGCTGAGGCATTGGCTCAGGGTCACCTTCACATTTTTAAGAATGGATTTGTATTGAACATTGTATTAAACATTATAATAAATACCTGTACCTGTAAAGACCTGTAAAAGGTATATGACTGGAAAGACTTCTGCACTGTACCCATATACACCTGTCAAGGCTTTCATAGTATTACTGAATACTCCCATATTCTATCTGTACAAGACATTCAAGATTGCCTCATAAAATGCAGACAGAAAGATTATTATTCAATAGCAGCCATGTCAACATTTTAAGTCTAGAGGAGCACTTTAAAATAATTTTCGGGTCTCTGAACCATTGGTGAAACTAATTCCTTGGAGTAGGTGGGAAAATGTCCCTTTTATGATAGTCAGTGTAAAGAATGCCACCCTTGCAGAAAGCTAAAAAGATAAACAGTATCTTGCTTCTTGCTCTGCCAAATAGCTTTGTACCAAAAACATTGCTGTCACCAAAAAAATGGGGGGGAAAGTCGGAAGCTCTGGGAACCTCTGCAGCAACCCTGGGGCTCCACAGGACAGAACCCAGCCTGAGAATGTCTGTTACATAGAGCTCTTCAGGATTCTCTCTTATTGCTGATACATACTGTACTAAATTCCTAAATTGTGTCACTGGCTTGTAAAAAGCTGCCCCGATTGCATTTTCAACACTGTTTCCAAAAAGCAGGTCAGGCAGCAGGTTCATGTCCATGAAAATGTGATTATCTGAGCAGAGAGCAAAGTTTCATGGTCAGTATACACGCCATGGCACTGGAGGCACAGGTTTATACTCATTCACAACTGATATATATTTGGAGCAAATGATGGCATAAGCTTGCACTAGAACATATGATCTTTGTATTCAAGGTGCAAAAAGGTGCAAATGTTGACAGTTACAAAGACTGTACAAATGCTGCAAGTGTTGCAATTGAAAGAGAAGACCATAAGCAATACCATCTCATGTTCTGGCAATAAATCAGCAATGGATTGAAAAAAAATGTCATGCCCATTTGAGTTTTATATAGAAAGTGGAAGGAAATATATCAAAGATTTACCAGTCCACATAGTTCATTCAGTAAGCAAATAAAATAAATGCAATAAAATAGACTGAAAATGGTTTGTATATATTTTCATTTTTTGAATAAAGGTTTCCTTTTAGGCTTATCAAAAATAATGTGAAATATGTATTTTTGGTATGACATAAGGAAGGGATTTAATCTGTAGCCTACCAGGTTGGATGAGTAGCTATTCTTGTATTGATTGTTCTTTTTCCAGTCTTGAGCATATGCTGATTTATCAACAGGGTCTGGTTGTAAAGAATAATGGCCAGTTTGCCCAGAACCTTCTTCTTTTTATCTGGTATATGCTATATGCACCATTATTCTTAGTCCACAGCTTGGATCATATAAAGGATTACATTGTGCTTTGGGATAAAGAATTTACCAGCACCAAAGATATGGGCTGTGAATATGGTCATTAGTTTTGATCAGACTGAAATGTGAGAACTGCCCCAAGATGTGCAGACAGAATGTAGAAAAGTAAAACCCAACTAGGCTTCTATCCAAAAAAAGCCCTTTTAGTTGTACAGGTAGTCCCAGGGTTAAGGACATCTGACATACGGACGACTCCTAGATACGAACGGGCTTCCTTGCCCCCACTTTTGTTCAGGAGGAAGGCTTGGAGGGGGGAAAGGGCAGTTTGCATGACTTGCAGAAGAAATCTTTTGCTAAACACTGCTAAGACTGAGCTCTTCTGCAAGCTCTTTTAACTCTTTAATTACCAAGACAAACTCTGCAGTTGTTTCTTTTTGCATATCAAAACATAACTCCAGGAGTTAATGAATGTCTAGGCGCCATATTAGCCATGATTAGCTCACAGTGAGGATTGTATACAGTAACTGGCACCAGACTGCCTAATAATATGTTGAGACAAACATCTGTCCTAATTGAATTTATTAAAATAATGTACCTGTTCCAACTTACATACAAATTCAACTTAAGGACAAACCTACAGTCCCTATCTTGCCCAGGTTAACTCTGGGTAGCATTTTTTTTGCTAGACAAATATTTCAGGGTTTCTTTTAACATATTCATCCTTCAGAGAGGATGGGTAAAAATGTGTTAGGGGTTGGAAGAAGGGCATTTTTGTATAGTTGAATGAAAAAACGAAAAGGAGGACTGGTCTTTATCTGATCTTTTCTCAGTAGTATATGATTTTCTATTTACCTTTACCCAAAGTCTTTAGCATTTCTCTTTAAAAAGTTGTTATCTTTATTTTCCATATACAGAATTCTTCTATTTGTTGTTTCCTATAAAGTTGAACCATGACAATATCAGTAAAATGGCAGCCAGTTCTAGCAGAGTGCCCTTGATTAATGTATTTTCTTTGATGTTTCCTTGATGTTACACTTGCATCCTATGTTGGCATGTCAGGTATTTTGACTTACGATTTGATCTATATGCTGCTGTAGTGTGTTTTGTGTGTTTTACATTTACAGCATTTATGTTATTAAACATCCAGTGCCTAAATGGAAGAGAGGAATCTGCATGCAGTTATGCTACACAGTTCTGGTATCTCGTAGGTCATCGCCTGCGCATTCGTTAAAATGTATTTTATCTGTTTATATCCAAGTTTTAATAACCTTTGACCACAGAAAAGAAAAAAAGGAATGGTGAAAGCATTTGGCTTCACATAATTTGCATTTAAGTTAAACATATGCAGAGCTAAGTTGAATCAGCACTTGTATAGCCATTTTCACACAGAACAGTATGTAATATCTTACAGAGGTTTTCTTTCATCAAAACACTTTGCAAAGCTTTATATGTATACATAAAAACCTAAACATAAAACTGTTACAGCTTGATCAACTGCTGTTGTCCTGGGTCCAGGGTTTTCTCAGGGACACTCTAAGCATAGAACATTTTTATTATTATTTTGCTTGGATAGCTGTCATTCTGCTTGCACACAAATATGTCGCTAGCATATGTGCTGTATATGGTTAAGACATTGACCTGTGAATAACATCAGGAACAAGAACTGTAAATAGTTCCCTGTATTCTACTTCAGAACACATATTCATTCGAGTATAGTTAAATGCCATGGGCCTATAGTAACGTTTTGTATGGGCCCCCAGATGGATTTAAAAAATAACCCTATGGGGGTTTACAATCCCACCCCTTACCACGCCATTTCCTGAACTACACGTCCTTGTCCATGCAGCTACAGTCTGCCATGGTTTTCAAATCTTAGTCGCCAATGTAGATTTTTTAACGTCGCCTCCATACTGAAACAGTAAAGGGACAAGAAAGTTGTAATAAAATACAAGAAACAGTCTGTGATTTACCCCACCAGTTCATAACAAAACATATCAACAATAAAAGGGAAGGACCAAAGGGATAAAATATTTGTGAACGTATTTTTATCAATGTGTTAGGTCTCTATGGGACCCTTCTTGGCTCCAAGTCCCATAGCAACTGCTAAGGTTGCTATGGTGATCCCTAAACTACAGCTTGTCACTATACAAACATAAATAAGCAATTTTTAAGAAAAACTTTTTTGTCAGTAAAGACAAATCATTCAACAGAATAGTAATTTAAATCTTTCTTTGTGGTCAATTTCCCACCTGCTAGGTGTAGGTCCGAAAAAGGAACAAAGTTCAGCTATCAAGATTAGGAATATGCAGATTGATTTCAAGTAACAATTTTGCTGCAAAATAACCAATTTAGTTTTTATTTTTGCAATATATAGAGGCTTTTATTTTTTTTAGTTGACTTTGTATATTTTATTACATTTTCTTTGTGTTGTTTTTTTTTTAGTTTTTGCATTTTTTATTTTAATTTATTCTATTGTTTTTTTTATATATGTGAAAAAATAAAATAGTAAAAATAAAAAAAAAATTAACAAGCTTTCATAACCCTCAGGAGTAAATTTAATTGAAATTTTATTTTTAAATAAATCAGAAAAATTTAAATTTTTCACTATTTCTAATTGTCTCTGCAGTGGTACTTGAAGGGTTTACCTAATAAAGTGGCTAATAAGTCTCAGCCCATGCATCACTGAAAATGTATTTAGTGGTAGCTTCCATAATCATTGTGGTAAAAGTGGTAGCTTCCATAATCATTGTAAGTAATATACAGGTAGTTACAGGTAAGGACATCCGACATACGGTCGACTCCTAGATACGAACTGAGCTTCCCTGCTTGTTCGTGTGCAGGACAGAGGCTTGATGTGGGGAAGGCGGTGCTTTGCATGACTTGCAGAAGAAATCCTTTGCTAAACACAGTTGAGGTTGTGGGTGATCTTAAGAGCTGAGCTGATCTGTAACATCTTGTTACTCTTTAATGACCGAGACAAACTCTGCAGTTGTTTCTTTTTCAATATCAAAGCACAGCTTGCTCCAGAAGTAAATGAAAGAGAGGCCCCTAAGCCAGCGAGAGGAGAGCTAGGTTGGGGCCAACATGACTGGGGGGGGAGGCCAAGAGGTGGTGTGATAGCATTAAGGGGTATGGCAGGTGAAGATGAATGGGGATAGGAGGAAAAAAAGAAAACAATGGGTGTGTTTTAATTAGGCTATAAAGGAGGGAGTTGGAAAGGGGGATGACACAATTGGGACAAGAAGGGAAATGAGATCCCCACCCTCCCACCCTTTTTGGTGTAGAGTTTTGGGTTGCTTTGTGTGTTGGCGGTGTGAGGTCCTCCGGTAGCAGTATGTTCGGGCACGTGTTTTGTTAAAAGTGATGGTGTATGGAGAGCCATCTATGGTATGGGGTCCCCAAGCCTAACAGTAATGTAAAAGGTTAATGTTTGGTTGTTTGCAAGATTGATAAAGTTCCTGAGGCGGTATAGTGGCGGAGGGGAGGGTTAAAGGTGAGTGTGGCATTGGTAAACAAAGAAAGGCTCTTACACGCCACAGTCATGTCTAGGCTTTTTTGCTTTGTTTGTGATTAACTCACAGTAAGGATTTTATACAGTAACTGACATCATGCTACCTAATAATATGTTTAGAGAAACATCTGTCCTAATTGCATTTATTAAAATAATGTACCTGTTCCGTCTTACATACAAATTCAACTTAAGAACAAACCTCCGCTTAGTCGACTGGTGTAGACATGCCTGTTTTAAGGGATGGGTGACCTTGGAGGACGCACAGTCCCCTATAATGTTAAGTGCGGCGGCATGGTCCCCAGCTGAGGACACAGTTGCCCTACGCCGACACCCCCTGATAGGTGAGACGCTCAGAGTGGTGG
>NC_092860.1:133606902-133612101 GCF_032062135.1 Pyxicephalus adspersus
AACGGAAATGTTCTTATGTACGTATACAATTTATTTCTCTTTTCCATTTATCATTACGTGGCATGCTATATGTTCTCTCGAGTTACTGGATATGACTATTTCTGTAAAATTGTATGCCTTTTCACGCTTTTATTTGCTTTTGCCATATGTATACACTGGTTTGAGTTCTGTAATTGTCTGTTTTTATTGGTTGCTAATAAAAAATAAATATAAAAAAAAAAAAAAAAGAACAAATCTACAGTCCCTTTCTCGTATGCAACCCGGGGACTACCTGTAGTACGTTCCATCCCAAATCATCCCAAACCACCTAGACATTACTTCTAACACACTATCATTGGATATTGCACCTTAGGGTACAGTAGATACCTATGCCAATAGCTAAAGACACCCCTAATGTGAAACTAAACCTTGCGGCACTTGTCTATCTGTGCTCCCTCACTGGTTGTCACCATCTTTCTTTCTTCATCTTGATTGGCTGTGCAGGGGCTACGTAGTTCCTGTGCAGGCATGTGGGAACTCATCCATCCTCGACACGTGCAATGGAAGCCGTTAATGTCTGTTTTCCTCAGCAACCAAATGTGAAAAAGGAAGCAGTGAAGCCTACCCAGTAAACAGAGGAGTGCTCTTCTTGGTTATGTAGCAGAGGTATGTTAATTTAGAAGGCTGGCTGAACAGAATTACAGAATTGTTTGGCTCCAAAAAAGAAATACTGATACTAAAAAAGCAATAAAATCTCCAGACATTTCTCTATTTTCCATTGATTTTATAGCCAAAAGTAATTAGTTCAGATTTTTTACAGGCTGTCTGTAAAATTCTGGACACTTAAACTTGCCCCTAACCTTGGGGCCCTTCACCTGTTCCATATGGAAGACATCAGGCCAAGATGGGTGGTGAACCCATGTCCCTTCTGAGGCTGTGCTGATGTGCTGTACCACAATAATATTTATTTCGTGAGACACCAAATACAGTTTAAAAATACATACAATATTTATTAGAGATAACATTTTAGCAAATAATTTTGCCAACAAAAATAATAATACCATACTTCTTCTTTATGTCTTTCTTCTGCAACTGGTCACGCATTGCACCAAACTGGCATCCTGCTGAGGATTTGAATCCTTGAATCCTCTAAGTCTAAATGCTTTTTCGTTGAAGTATTGTGCTTAGTACTGTACGTGCTAGGAAAGTCTAATTAGCTGTGTAAAGGTGGGGAAGTGCAGATTATAGTGGACTGTGCTCCACAGTGCACTGTGCTGAATATTTGTTTAAAAGAGAGAATTCCCCTGTACAGAATTTATTGTTTTTTAATTGTTTGCGGTGTATAGAAATTGAATTTCTAGTGGTAACCTCACTTTACTACTAGTAGCCTGGCTAATAAAAAACAAACAAGGGTGTCCCACTCCCCCTTTTGCAGTGCTCTCTGTAATTTAAGATTCATTAATAAACACAGAATACAGCAGAAACAAGGAAAAGAAACTTACAAATACAGAAAGTTGTATACATGCAATCCAAGCTGAAATGTTGGTTTCTTCATTGAGCACCCTTATGAGAAAAATAGTGTAAATGGATTATACTGTTTATTGATTTATTATAGTTACATAAGTACTGTAATGCAGACACCTAGTCATATCCAAACTGAACCCTCACTCTTAAAGCAGTTAAGAGAAGTTGAAATGCCATATCAGCTTTATTATTAAAAATCATAAAAAACACAATTTAAATAACAATATAACATAAAAATAGAATTAGGTTCAAGCTTATTAAAGCCAATAACTGACCTATGATTGTGCATCTGCTAAAGGTATATGCCCTCGGGGGTGGAACTTCCTACACTTCCTCCTGACCTTACTCAGTGGCCCCCTCTGTTAGCCAGTAGCCATGCAATCGGGTGAGTGCCCTCTATCTAACCTTTCCTTTTACTATTTAAACTTCTAACAACTGTCCATCCCTTCCCTTCCTTCTGTAATAAAGGCAGTGAACAACAATATCCTAATAATTCTAACATAAAGCCATGGCAGTCACAGACAAGCACCCAATATTGGTATAGCATTTTAACAAATAACCACAACTTCCAAACAGGTGTCTAACTTAGCAATGTTTTACAAGAGTGAAATGGCTGCAGTCATTTATTCATTCAAATAAAGCTACAATAAACTTAAGACAAGGAGAGCGGATGGTCTCATTCGTAAAAGTTTGCTGGACCCAAGGAGGTCAGAGATCCTATTCCTCACAAACTATAAATGTTTCCAGCAGTCAGAGCTTCCTTTTCTTTAAGGTTGAGGTTCCCTTATAAATTTGAAGCTCCATACACTGTTAATGTTTTATTCAGTTGTGCATGTAATTTGAGCTTTAGCTATTCAGCTCTGTACACAATAAGGGATTTTTATAATGCTGTGATTCATTTAATTAGAGTTTTTCTACTGGTTCACTCACTAACTCAGCGATTCAGAAAAGAGAAAGACAAGGCTACCCAGAGTACTTTTCCAGTATATTTCCCAGCTGAAGTGAGCATGTCTGGTAGATGTGAGTGCTTTTCAAATATCTAGGTACCTTCAAATGTGCCCCATGTTTGCAAGTAAAAGCTTGCTTTGCATACTTTGATTTGTGTCTCTGGTATCATTCTTTAATTTTTTTATACTAAAACATATATTACTTATATTAAATACAATACAAAAACAGCAATAGCTCAACAGACCCAAAAATAGAATAAGCAATATGCATTGAAATGCATGACAAAGTCAAAGCCCAAGAATGATGTTTATGTAAAAAAGGCATCGGACAGTTTTCTAGCAGCTATTGTATTCATTCAAGTCTGTAATAGAGGAATAAAAAAACCTGTGAAACATGAAGGAAATCCAGCGGAGAGGCATATGCTAAATAAATAGCTCGAGCCCAACAGAGTCTATGATTTTGTAATTAGAAAGCATGAAACTTTGTTATTCAGCCATAAACTTACTTGTGAAATATTACCTTAAAGAGCAAAATTTCAAAAAATGTCCTAAACTCGACAACCTCAACCCTTTTGTAAAAATTATCCTTCACATGTTTTTTTCTGATTTTATATTGTGGGGTTTACAGTAAGAAGAGTGAAACTCCATGTGGATGTAAAGATTTAGTGGATATTTAGTTTTTGACTCAAAAACGAAAAAAGAAACACAAGAACCTCCTTTCTCCCAACACCTAGCTGAAGTATCAATTTTAGTTTGCATTTTAACACTGTACTCAAACTCAAAGGGCTCGGTTTATAAAACAGGGAATCAGACATTCCCTCAAGCATTCCCTTTTAGGAATCTTCCAGGCCCATGTGTTTCAATGGCAGCAACCAAGGTAACAAGGGGGTTTGAGGGAATGTCAGATTCCCTGTTTATAGATAGAATCCAAAGTGAAAGTTCAAACAGTCAGTTGACAACCGTATTGATATTGATAAGCATTCATTAGTAAGTGGTTGTGGTATGGTTGCTTTTCTCATGACACATCACAAGGGACCATGGGTCATCTACTATCTTTCAGAACACTTGCAACAACTTTGCAAATGCTTACTAATATAGTTGGAAAAGTTTCTATTCAACTCTATGAAAGCGGTTTAGTGGCAGACCAAACTGAGATGCAGCATGCTACATCTAAAAAAACACAACACAACCCCCTTGCCTCCAAACATCTGTGAAAAAAAGGGTTTAAACAGCCCCCATTAATTGTTTGTTTAATGTTTTTCAGGGCTGTGGATGGTTAAAGTCTGGTTTCAAAGTGATAAACCAAAGTGGTACCAACTGGAAAAACTGCCTGTCTGAACATAGCCTTAGCTATCAGCTTGAGAGAAGTAACTAGCCATTAGTTAGGGGGTGTGCATAGTTATTTAAGTTTGTCCATTGACCTTAACTTCCCCGATTCTGTGAAGTCAGTGGAAAGAATGTCCAATGGACATTACTGGCCATTGAGAATAATGTCGCCCTTACAACCAAAAGTCCTCAGAGTCACAATCTACTCATTTCTGAAGGGCCTCTAGCAACCTCTGCTTGACAAACACTGCTCTAGATGGTTTATGTTTGTTGATAAGCCCTACTCCATAGAGACTATAGTTTCTGTACATTGCACTGTGGATGGCAAACTAATCTAAACAAAGCAGTATACAGTTTACAAAGGCTTTATAATATTAGACTGCATCTGTGCTATAAACCAACGGTTGTAGATCATCCCTGTATGCCAAAGAGGCATAAAGGGATGATATTCAAGGCCCTGTCTGCTATCCTGAAATGACGTAATAACATTTTTTATGGTCTTTGATGAAAGAGACATACAAGTACCTTTTGCTTTAGCAAGACCCCACTGTGTTTACCACTAAATAAATAATAATAATCTACTAATATTTTGCCTTCTGTGACCCACCACCATCAACATGCTAATGATTTTCAAATAAGACATTTTCATTACAAACTTTATATTAGACCCAATAACTGCGTCTCTATTCCTTTCTCTTCAATGCAGGCAGATCCTGGCTAATGGCAGGGGCTGGTGGGGTTTTGTATATACCATGCCTAAAAACATCATAAATCTAAATCTTAAAGCAAGCATTGGACTGGCTCTCACATAGAGTTATGCATGTCAGTCTGTGGGAATGAGCATTTATAGGCAGGCTGCATGCATATAGGATTATTGTGTGATTTCATAAACTAGCCAGATTTGTTTTTTAGTTTATTCTTCCTGGTCCGCTATAAACCACATAGGAGGACTGGCAGGACAATGCTTCAGACACTGTTGCCCCTTACTGCTTCTGTTCTAATAATATGAAGCTAGAAAGTTCAGCAAGTAGTAAAATTAGTTTTCTATCCCCTAAAAGTTTGCTTCTCCTTGTTCACAGTGTGGCTTATAAACCATGCAAATATTAATTTTAAATGACAATATTTATATAGGTCGCAGGCTATTTTGAACAAGAAAAGAAGGATAGAAGGCTATTGCAGACTTCTTGCTGCCTGCTGTGCTCTTTATCTGAATAATTAGAACTAGATGCAGCAGACAAGGGAGCTGCAGCGCCTCCAGCATTCCCCTGCCAAAACTGTTAGGTGATTTATGGCAGATGGAGAACAGCTCCCCATGATCATATGGCAAAGAAAGCCTTGGAATTAGCTCAAGAGTCTACACAAAGTCTAGAAGTTAAAGTTACAATGGCGCCTTCTTCATATATATATATATATATATATATAT
>NC_092860.1:133612351-133616457 GCF_032062135.1 Pyxicephalus adspersus
ATTGGAGCAAATTGATTTTTTTGCCTTCCCCTGGGTAGTAGTCCAAGTGTGTATATAGGATGTTTTTTATTAGGGATATGTTTATTTCCCTAGTGGTTGAACTCAATGGACTTATGCCTTTTTTAACCTATTCAACTATTCAACCTATGTAACTATGTAGAGGACTTGAACTCCCAAATCAGTGGCCACAAAACGTTAGTAGATGTTAAAGGACTAGTTGATCTAGTACTGGGTTTAACTGTGCAGAGGTGGTCATCATGGTAGAGAAAAAAGGTTTTGTTTTCTCAAGTCAGAACGTCTTCTAATACCTCATCTTATAACTAGTGATGGAACATTCAAGAAGCAGCAGAAAAAAAAAACAGTGGATTCACAGAATGAAGCAGGGAAAAGTCTGTAGAACAGATTAGGTTTCAGCAAGCAGGACAAGAATACGGCGGAAATGTTCCATTTGTAGTGACCATTTTAGAGATTTTTTTTCCTATTTCCTATTATGTTTTTGGAACCTGAAGTTGAAGAAAATCCTTGCAGGTAACACAAGTAACAACAAAAACCTTTTTATGGATTTTATATATGTCCTACTTTTCTAACAATGCTTTAGCATACAACATCTATTTGACTTTATTCCTGACACTTTTTATGTGATTTATTAATGAAATGGTTTTCTGTAAATGTACCTACCTACTTTTTTGTTCATGTTGACATATTTTTACTGTGGGGTGTTTGGCAAAGTTGTGCACCACTGCAGGCTTGTGTTGCACTGTTATCAGTTACACTATTCTCAGCAATCACTGTGTCACTTAACCCTGCCCCTTCATGTGATTAGGAAGAGAAAAATCTAGTTGGATGGAAAAAAACAAGTTCTAATTGGTAAGTATTTTCAAGCTTCTGTAAACCTTCGGAGCTTTCTTGGGAATCCCCCATCGTGTAATGCGTCTTTGTTCCGGCACGGAGTAGACGCTGGGCGCCACCATCTTTGTCTTCCGGCTTCTGCCTACGTTTCCCAATCTCGCACTGCACAGGTGTGAGTTCAGGTGACGTTGCCGCTGTAAATGGGAAAAAAGGGAGTGCCAATCTCACGCATGTCAGAACAAATGTTGGTGATAGATCCACCTTAAACATGGAGTAATGCAGGTATATGGGAAGGGTGTGCATAAGCAATGCACTTCATAGTTTTTGCCTTTTCTTACATTTATACATTTTCTTTTCATATCTAGCCCCTACTAAGCATACCAGTAACTATAACAGCACTTATTGGAATACTATGCACCATTAGGAAGTCTGCTCCAAACGCAATGGGGCACAGTGAAACCCTTTCAAATGTATTTTATTGTTTATAAAACTATGGGATTTTTTTGCTGAAATCTCGTAGGCACTGTTTACTGACCACATAGTACCAGTACTGGAAAAAAACATTAATGACTATGGTTTCTAACAGTCATATATATGTGAAAAAAAATCTCCTTGTATCTCATAAACAGCATGTAACAGTTCTGCTTTTACAAACTAGCATTGCTCAAATTTGCCTTTGTTTAGAGTGCGGATCAGCCAAACAGAGGCAAATGTTCTGCTTCAGATTTGGAATAGCCGAAGCTGAACCAAAGTTAGGCTGTGAGCCATGTAACTTTTCACAGTGGGCAGCCGCTGCCTGCTGTGAACAGTAACAGACTCAAAGGAATGCTGCCAGGCTTACTTGCATTAGTTACAATATTATAAAAATATTTCAAAAAACAAATAGACTTCTTCTTGGTGTTTTGGAATAATTTGTGTTTACCTCCCAACTTTTGGATATAGCTAAGGACATCGTATTTAGTCAAATGACACACCTCTGTCATGCCCCTATTTTGTTTACCATAAAAAATGAATAAGCAAAAAATCATTGGTTAAACCAACTAGTATTTTTTTCCCCTATGTTTCCCTTTATATATCCTTCAAGTGAAACTAAACTAAAACCAAATAATTTGGAAAAATTAGTGGACCAGGGTTATGCTTTGTTTTTCCTGCAATAGTGCATGGTGTTACCTCAATGCAAAGAGAAATTTCTACTTTAACTGATTTTAAGCTCTGCATTTAACAGAAAAATAAAAGCATTTTGTTGCTGGGTTCACAGTCCTTGGTAGAAAAAACTGACACCAGTTCTGTCCTTAACTTGCTCAATAAAACACAAGCCTGCATCACATAAGATAAAAAGACATGTCTTTGTGATGGTAAGCTTGCTCAGTCTTATTGGGTTGCAAATTCCTGATTCAAGCAATTGAACCTGACCTCGAAGTGATGGTTGTTGGTGGTGGTGGTGGGGGGAGGCAGTGGTTGAAGTCAGCCTGTAATCAGAGTTTGCTTATTACTGTGCAGTTTTCAGCAACTCTGATGTAGCCACAGACCAAGACAACCCAATGAAGGCTCATTATAAATCCTTTTTGTAGATTTTCTACAGGCTACATGCTGTGCTAGAAAAAGAGGTGAGACTGTGCTAGAATTACATTTTCAAGCCTGTGATCACCTACATTTATTTTTTAATCTCATTTACAAATGCCTGAAAATATGGTGATTCATTGTATAAATCATTTAGGATATCTGCATATCCCAAGTTATCTGTGAGCTCTGATGACTTCAACCGGGCAATTATGTACAAGCAAAAATTATGTTTTTATTTTTCCTTGCACAGTGCTGATTCACTTTGCTAAGTGAACACCCTACACACCTTTATTAAGTGAACCTGTGTAAAGTTAGAATTTGATGCCCTCCTCACCCAGGTCCTTAGCATCAGGACAAATACATGTCATTGAAGGGGTAAATTCCTGAAAAGAGTAATGATGCAGCACAACTGTAAAGTTTAGGTATAGTCACATTGCAGTAATAACAACTAATAAACAATGAGTGTACTTTATTTATACACAGCACACATATGCCACAGTCCTTGCATCCTGTCCTTGTATCCTGTATCCTATCCTATCCTGTATTGTTCCACAAATATCATTATTAATAGTACTAATAATAATAATAATAATATATCATACTCATTGTCTTACTCCTTTAGCCTTCAAGTAGACCAGCCATTTCTAACAAAAATGTACTCACAAACTGCAGATATTTTTTAGATAATATGGGAAATTCACAAATGGTTTACCAGGTAACTAGGGATGAGTTAAAATGCATTATTTATGAGGCTACAGCATCTCTTCCAGCATTGCAATTTATGCAACAGCCTGTTTCTCTGCTGCCAGCCACGCTGAAAAAAAAATCACATGTAGGGGAGACGATTCATAAGTCCTAAAAGAAACTGTAACATTTTAAACAATAATTAATCACCGGCACTCAAAAGGAAATCCATTTTTCAGGTTTTTATTCATTTTTTTATTTTATCATAACATAACATTACATAAAACAGCCACCTTTTCAAGGACATACAAAGATCCCTACTCAGGACAATACAGTGATAAATACTATAATGTGCAAATGACTATAAATAAATAAATGACTGTTGTGACCAACCCTGACATCATCATAACATTAAAATAACGCCAAAAACAATGCTAGAAGCCATACAAAACACATACATGACCCCATCACTAATATGAGCAGTTGCCCAAATGTGTTGGCAAAAGTATGATTTTTTAAAATCTGCTAAGTGGTTGCCAGCAATGTCATTGGTAGATAATGGAATTGCCGTATATCAGGTCAGCACCTACCAGGGAGTCTGACATACCACACAGCCATCTATGCTGCCAGATCAAATCTGCAGAGTGACTTCTAGCAATAGGTTTGTTGTTGATGGGCAATGAAAGCACCACATGTTAGGTCCTTCCCTACTAGTCATTCAGTAAATCTAAACTGCACTCCACGTTACAAGTATGAAATGGAAAATATGACATCTTTTAAAACTTTGAAAAGGTCCAACCTTTTTGTTAATACAGTGGGCCTAATTTATTAAAGCTCACCAAGGGTAGAGAAGATACACTTTAATCATTAAATCTGTGTGATCCAGCAAACCTGGAATAGATTTGGTTCAGGAATGAAAACATTTGCTAACAAATAACAAATAACCTTTAACCCCCTAAGGGGTGTTCCCGAGTGTGACTCGGGGCCGGAAAAATTGCAAAAAGCGGTAA
>NC_092860.1:133617750-133637872 GCF_032062135.1 Pyxicephalus adspersus
AATTAGAACGCTAGGGGGGTTAAAGAATCCCTTTCAGGTTTGCCGGATCACGCAGGTTCACTGATGAAAGTGTGTTTTTGCTAGCTTTGAAGAGCTTTAATAAATCAGGCACAGTGTGTCTGTATGTGTCTATGGTATATGTATGAAGCTAAGTATGTTTGAAGATATAGTTGGAAGTACCAAATGCTCCAGCATGTAAGCCAGAACTGTTGAGACATAAATACCCAATGTACCTGGTGTAGGGGGTTACATTGTGCTGACTTCACCAAAAGGAACCTGCAGCATTGACAGTATACTTGCAAATTATGGCAGGCTTACCTTCACATTTCCAGCACACACAGCTCCACAATCTCCCTCTTTTTTCCATCTGCTGCCACCCCCATCTTTTCCTTTGCTTTTCTCAACAACTAATGATGTAACTCTTGCATATGCATGCTGGTGTAACATAGATTTGACACTCCCATTCTTGACATTTTACAGACCTCCTTAGTATACAATAAAGTCTAATACATCTAGAAACTAGAAACCTTCTCCATTGAACCAATAATAAAGTTACAGTTTTAGTAGTTTTAGGGTGTAATGTGCTTGACGAGGGTAGCTCAGACTTTCTAGCCCATCCTTCACCAACACCATCAGAACCTCTGCCTCCCCCCGACCCCCCATCAGTTTATTTAAACACCATTAAATAAATTAATCATTCAAGTAATTAACAAATATCCAATAATAAACAAATGACAAAAAAATAAATACATTTACACTTTTGATATGCAAGGATACACTAACTTAACATACCACTCATTTAATATTATTTTTATTACCTCACCGGGATTATATAACGCAATTATATTACATTGAATATAACCTATTTACCAACAACCTAATTCCTCGCTTTTAATATTACCTAACCATAACAACAATATCTATAATGTTATCAAACTCCAGACTCCCGGATATACACCCAAACAACCAGGCAGCAGGTCTCAGAGGGCAAAATTTGTACCCATAGGACTTTAATTCTTCCAACATCTCCACCTTGGCACCTAGTTGCCCAGCACCGCCTCAGGAGCCATAATCATCCGTTCACCATAAAGGGGGAGACCCCACCAAAGAGGATTCCCCCTGCTAAATTCCATCACTTTTCCAATGTTCTGGATCCTTGCCTTCCAAGACCCCAACCGCTAAAATTAACCACACTTTAAAATTATGATTATAATTATAAAAGGGGTGGGTGGTAAACTTTTTCTTCCAAAAGAGGGCCTTTCACTTCCGTCCAGCCCATTTTACCTCATCCTATTCCTAATCCCCTCCTCCCACACGCTCCACACTAGCACAGCCCCCTCTAGCCTTACTACATTTTATTAACCCTTAACACCCCTGGGCTAGGCCTCGCACTCCCGTCATGTAGGCCCTGTCCCTAAATTCTTACGACTACGGGCCTCTCTTTAAATCCTACCACAAGATTTAAAAGATTATTTTCAATTTATATTACCTGATTGGTAAAACAGCATGACAACAGGCAGTGGAAAAAAAGTAAAATATTGTATATGTGGTAGTTTGCAAAGATCTGTAACAGATGTAGTCCACACACAAGTCCTTGTAGCAGATTTTGATTGTTGCAATGCTACTTTAGGATATTAGAAGGAAGAATTAGTGAATCAAGTTGCCCTCCTGTTGTAAATCTGTCCCATAATAGGGTCATTGCTCCTGTTTAGCATTACCTTGGCAAACTGATAAATGTCTCCCAGCATGCTTTAGGAAAACAATCGTTTATCCTCTGACTGCTCACCCTAATAAATAACTTAAGGTTAATTGATGAGTTTTCTGGCAGGTTGGCTAAGCAGAGCTACTAGCTAGCACAAAGTTATAGAGACCTCCTCTTTCACTTGTATATATATATAGGAATATAATATTTCTTAAATGTCCATATTACCCATAAATGGGAAAGGTAATGTTAATTTTATGTCCAAACCCCTTCCCACCCACCATCTGTATATAAACATTCCCTGTGCTGGAATACATATATAAGTGTTCTACCATTTGATAGCTGACACATGCAGTTGATGGTTCCCAAACCAACAAGTAACTGACAGCTTGGGTCCCCACAGAAGACTGGAAACCAGCCAGTTAGTGTTATTAATAATCATGGGAATACATGTAAACCGGAGGCTTTACTGAAAAAAAATTAAAAACTTTAGCTTGCAGGTGAACACTGGTATCTATTGCTATAAACTTTAGAATATGGTATTAAAGGTAAAAACAAATTAAGTAAACATAGAAGAAATGATTAAAATGTTTGTAAATAGGCAGTGCTCTAAAAATGTAAGTATTATATGTCTCTTATATATATAAAACTAATAAATATTATTTAGGCATGCAAATTAGTCACATACTTATTGTTATGTTACCAGATTTCTGCTTATGCTGCTAAATTTGGTTTTGGAATCTAGGTATCAGTAACCCCTGGGTGCAAAAGCTTACTATAAAAAAGCAAGCCATTCCTCATAGAATAAAAAGTGAACCATTTGCATTTAAATGGCACAGAGACAGTGGTCCCGATTTATTAAAGCTCTCCAAAGCTGGAGAGGATACAATTTCATCAGTGAAGCTGGGTGATCCAGATAACCTGGAATTGATCTGATCCAGGATTCAAAACATTTGCTAGCAAATATCAAATCCTTTCTAGGTTTTCTGGATTACCCAGTTTCACTGATGAAAGTGTATCCTCTTCAGTCTTGGGTAGCTATAACAAATCAGGACCAGTGACTTTTTTTCCCAGAATTTCAAAATCACACATGATATCAGTAGCTCCTGCAGGTTCCTGTTGTTGAAGCTGGCAGTAGCAACTGAGGTGAAGTACTAAGCTCTGAAGGTAAAAGGTTCAGCTGCTGGGCTTCCCATCTTCTAGCCTTCTTGCCTTTAGTTATATACTAGATTGCCATTGTAGAGGCCCGTTTGTTGGCTGATTAGAGAGAAATACTACTAAAGTTTATAAATAAATAAAACAGATTAAAAAAAGTATATTGTGGCAGATGATCTGGATTACATTTAATAGTCATGGAAAGTAATGCATTTTTTTATTGATCACAAATTTCTGCCCTTGTTGCCAATGTGCCAATGTTGTTCAACTATTCTTAATTAATCTTAAAGTTAATCTAACAATTTACCCAAAACACTTTTTTTCCCTGTTTGTGCCACAATGTAGCATTGAAAGGGAAACAAAGCTCAAATAAAGTAGAATGCATACATTTACTTTGAGCTGTATGATTCTGCCTAATTACATTTCAAGATTATACATGGAAAGTTGAATTAATTGAAAATGTTGTGGTAAATAGATGTGTGCAAAGTTTGTAAATGCTGTGTTGGGAAAAAATTCAGATAAATGTTTTTTCTCTCATTTTTTTTGTTATACATTCTCAATAAAAATCAAGGAAATACAAATGTATCAAAATTAGCCACCAAAGTATTCCTATTTTATTTTCAAAAAAAGCTCAAGGAAGTCAAGGGAGACTACAAATGCTTTAAATAAATATGTACAACAAAAAATGCTTTGGGGCTCAGGGGATTTAGGAAAGAAAAAGGTCCAGATATTCAACTGGTTAAACCATAAATACTGAGCTAAATTGTTCAATACATTAACAATCTGGGCTGATCTTTTTTACCAACACACATTGATTACATTAAAACACACATTGACAGTTTAAGATTACACTTTTACCTTCCTTATTTTCCCCTATGAGCCAAACAATTTATATATTTCTCCTATGGGCCTGTTTATTTGGTGATAATGTTGTAATTACATATTAATTATTTACATAATCACAATATTACATATTACACTAGCAAAATTTTTTTATTTGACATAAAATCTTATTAAAAAATCTTGCTATATATATATATATATATATATATATAATCCAGCCAAAATAAATGTTTTCCTTCAAAATGGATAATTTTTGTTTTGCTTATGTAAATATTTATACATTTTGTTCTATTAGTCTGATCTAATTTACCCTGATCTGAAAAAAACACTAAAATGATGTAGCTGATACAAAGCAAAGTTATTTGCACATTAAAAATAGATATTTTTCTCTATGTTGTTTTATGCAGCAAAAAAAAAACATATAAAATAGAAAAAGAAATAGAATGAAGTAGAAATAGAAATATATTCATTAGAAAAATAATCATTGGGGTTCACTAAAGAAAAGTAAGGTAAGAGGAGGATAAATAGAAATTAATTTTATTAAAAAAACAAATATTTATTTTACATTTTTTTCCTATGATAAATGGTCACTAATGTAAAATCTACAACAAAGGTCATACTTTTGATCTGCAATTGTCATTTCACACAGTAGCTGCAGCATTTTGACACTAGCCCCTATTATATAAAAATAACAATTCCCTGCTGTCATTTTGACAGCCAGTAATTGCTAGTAGTAACCTAGGGGGATGCAGTGTCAGAAAAATAGGAACCTTATATATGATATATATCCTGGAAACTTTGTTGACATATTTTAGGAAGTGTCTCAAATGTATACAAAACGCAATTACCTAAAAAATGTTTTAGATATAACAGAAAATAGTTAAATCGGTATCAAATTTAAAAGAATAACTTTTTCTATTTAAAAGAAACAACAGTAAGAAGGAAATCTCTCCAAAGAAAAATCGACTCTTAGGGGTATAATTACAAATGATTTCATCTAATATTTTACCCAGGTTTCTCAATTTTTCCAATTTTTTTTTAAATTTAGTCAAGTGAAAATTTGTGTGTGTGGGGTGGAGGGGGGGGGGATTTTTGTGTTTTTGTGGGGGGGGGGGGGGTTCAAAAAATGACAAAAAAAAGACACCTTTGATTTAAACCCTTTAGTAAGTCCCTGGCTGTCCCATCTTCCATTTTGTTTACTGCACAGACTAAACAGCGGGCACAGCCACCTTCTTCCCTCTTCACTAGGGTCCTTCTAATGTCACCAGATCTTGCACTGCACAGGAGCAAGTTCGGGTGGTGCGCCTTCCTGGAAAGGTATACATATACGTGAGATTTGCCCTTTTTTTGTACATTCCAGGAAATGCCGGAGATCAGGAATGTGCAGAAGGAGCAGCCCGTAACCTCCTTAGATATGTGATGTGTGTATCCCTGGAGGCTGCGGATTTCCCATCCAGTCTTTACTGTGGCAGCAGTAAAGATGGAAGGAGAGGGATCCACCCCCCTACAAAAATTTTCAAGACATAAAAGGGTTATCCACTTTTTTATTTAATGTAAAAAAAAATTGTGTAATGGTTACTGTAATGAATGTTGAAAGAAGCTATCCATATTCTGACACTGAACACTGAAATTCAGGAGCTAGAAGCATAATAATATTACTGTACATGTCTGACCCGTGTTGCTAGTTTACTTTTTTGTGTCGGTCCAAATTCTTTAATTTAAATGGACAGTTAGATGTGTAAAATTACTACTGTAATGAAGAGGCAACATACCTGTTAAACAGTGCACAAATGTCCTCATACCTCTGAAATATTTAGCATTGTATTAACCTCTACCTCTACCGTACAACATATATTTTCCAATATTAACTGCTGTTTTTAATCTAAAGATGGCAAAAAGAGGCAGCTGCAGTGTCTACCAGTAGTTTCAGGGGTGCAAAGAAAAAGATCTTCCCTCAGGGAGGCAAAAAACACAGAGCCATATGGTAATATTATATGAAAATGGATATCATTGTATTTATGTGTGAAACTGTTCAGCATTGTCTTCCATTTTGAGCCAAGGGCTAAGGCTTTAGTTTAGACAAAGCAATCCATTGGCATTTTCTTTAATTTTTTAATATACTTCTCCCTTTCTGCATTTCACATCTATAATGTTCTCTTTCTGGGCAGATCTCAGTGGTTAGTATTCCTGATTTTGCAGCATGGGGACCCAGGTTTGAATCTTGGCCTGGACTCCATGTGCCCAGAGTTTGTATGTTCTGCCATGTTGCATGGGATTTCTCTGGGCGCTCCAGCTTTCTCCCATACCCAAAAAACCTGCAGATAGGTTAACTGGCTTCCCCCACAAAGTGGCCTTAGACTGTGTTAATGACATATTACTATAGTATTAGATTGTGAGCTCCTTTGAGAGACAACTAGTGACATAATTGTGGACTTTATAAGGCACTGTGTAATATGATGATTATATATAAATAGACGTTAATGATGAAAAAAATAAAAAGTATTATAGATTAATTGCAGAGACATCCTGGTTATCCTTAATGGCATGATGCTGTACTGGGCATTTGGAGTATATCCCCATCCTGAATGAGAAATGGGTTACCTCCAGGTATTCCTGCCCTTAATTTATTCAGTGCTCTTTATAAACCAAATGGAAGCTATGTTAAAATATAGTTAGGAACTGCATCTTCATCAAGGTGACTTAACATGCCCTTAACTAAAGTAAGCCTAATCTCTCCCAACCAATTGAAATCAACCCATCCTCCCACCAAGTCATGGCACCAAAATTTGCCATTTCAACATTGTGCAATTCTTTGCTGCGTGCACCTGAGGAGTACAGCTCTAATTGTTGCTATAAATTGTTACCTAAAATGGTAGACAAGAACAAATAGGACCCTTAAATAACAACATCTAGTTAACTTTTTAATATGAAAATTTGAACTACTTGAATAAATTGTCAGGTATTGGACAGACCTTTTAAGAGTCCTTTCACATACTGTTATAGCAAAATGGGCAATTAAATGATTGTTTCCTAAATGCTGTGGTAAGCCAAAGAAAGTTGGTCAGGATATTGTTTGGGAGCAGTGGGCGGTTGTGGATTGTCCCTGCCCAGAGTACATTTTCACTGAGCAAGATTTTACATTACAATGTCCTATGGCTCCTACTCTTTGAGTAGAATATAATTGTCTAACCTATAATATTTATCTAACTGGAGTATAGCTTACTTTCATATTTGTGTACAGTATTTGATAACACTGTGCTTCCGTAGACTGATATTGTAAGGAAAGCAAAGAATGGTGTCATATCTCCGAGTTGTCTTTTGCCAATTGACAGAATGCCTTCTCTTCTCCTCATCTTCACAAGTCCAGAGTCGAAGGTAAGTTTTGGGGTACAAGATATGAACTGGGAAGGCCAATCAAGCTTCTTGAGATTGCATAGATACAGTGAGCAGAATAGAGAACAGTTTGAATTTCTGACAGATCAACAATAGTTTTATGCAATTATTAAAAGGATATACCAAAACCCTCTCTGTGCGGGATTTAAATAAAAGGAAAGGGCATTATTAAGACTTAGTTGTTAGGGCTTACATGTGAATAAAGTCAGGCATTCACAGTGGTGTTTTGGGACGTCATACTCACTCCTTCTTTGTGAAACTCAAAGGTTTAAAACCTTGAGCTGAAAAAGGCTTCATAACAGCTGGACTTTCTAATTTTGCTGCTAAATACTTAAGTAGTGGTAAATATTCTTTTTTTTTCTTAAAAACTGCTGTACGTTGTAGTTATTACTATAAGGTTATTACCAAAGTCTATAATCTGTTTTCTGGAAATATGCAGGTATGAACTTTAGTACATTCATGCAGCCCCTTACAGATTTATTTTACTCTGTTTTATTGGAATTTGACATCCCTGCTCTATGGAGTAAAATAAAAGCATATGATTACACTCTAAAATAGTTAAGTAGTATTGTGAATGTATTCATGTATAGAATATTTTGAGTTTTTTTCGATGTTTCCTATTACTATTTTTTTCAGAGAAAAACTCAATAATTTATTACTAAAACCACTCAGGTTTGTGTTTAACTGTCATTCAGCTGTATAGGCATGTGTTCTTTAAATCTCACAAAAGCAAAGAAGACCACAGCCTCTATAAACAACAATGGAAGTGTCATTCATTATGTTTTTTACTTAGTAATATCACATTTTCTTTTTTTTCATTATATAGACTACATATTTTTTGCTTTAAATGTTTGTTAACTTTTTTTTTATAATATGGACTTTTGGAGCACTTTCTTCTTAAAAAGATTTTTTTTAAATTTTAAATATTTTGTTTAAACACATTATCCTGAAACCTTGACACTGTAGTATTACAGAGCGCTCAACTCTTTTTAATCTGTATTTAGAGCCCACAAATAAAAAGAAATAAGAATCCATTTAAATTCTTATAATTCCATTTTATTTGCATTTTGGTTAAGCATTTTTTAAATATATTGACCTTACTTACTTAAAGATTTATGTCTACCTATAATGGTATATCATTACTTTCGTTTATAAAATTATTAATATATTTTTTTTTACATAAGCGTTTACATAAGACTTACATTGTAAGGTTAGACATAAAAAAAATCCTATGTAATCTCTTGATGCATTAAAAGATTTTCATTGGAAAATTGGCAAAAATCTTCAAAATTAATCCCATTTATATATATATATATATATATATATATATATATATATATATAATGTCCAGGTGTCCTTTTTTACGGGTGCAGGTGACATCATTGCATCCCCTGGGAAAGATGGGCACTTAATTTTCTGCAGCTAATATTTTGCAACAGTGAACTTCTGCTTTGGGCTAGTGTATTCTGGCAGGAACCAGATTTACTAGAAGTTAAAGTTAAATTGAGGCGGAAGAAGTTATTTATTGTTTATTTATTTATATTTTATTTTTTACCAAAACATCCGTATTGAGCTAGTTCTGTTTTGGGGGTTGAGGACTGGCATGTTACATTTTCATGGGATGTCTACATAAAAATAAAAACAAAATTGATGTATTAGCATTCTACTAGATTATATGAAGTAAAGCTACTTGATAATGTAATTTATCTCTGGTATGGAATTTGCTATTGACAAAAATGCTGAACAGAATGGAGCTGATAGAAAACTTTACAAATATGTCTGCCAACTGAAATTGATGTATAAAATTTAATTCACAATATATTATTTTTAGTAAAATGATTTAAATGTCCTATTTTTCTACAAATTTTAATGCAACTGTAAATTGATATTTTATGGGTATTTGCACTTATTTTTACTCCATTTATGCTCTTGTTGTAAATATTTTGAATTCATGGCCATAAAACAGTACATGTGTGTATGTGTGTATGGCATTTCAGAAATACTTTATAATATGTAGACAGTAGTTTTCCTAAAGTCAACAATATGTTCAGTCTAAAACAGCTTCATTCTTAAAGTGGGTAAAGCCCAACTAGAGCTAAAATTGAGCAAAAAATTCCTTTGGAACTGAACTTTACAAAGTCAAAAACCCCATTGTGCAGCCGTGCATCGTTTTTTTCCAATGACAATTATTGCACGTGTCTACGTAGCTTAAGATTGGCATGCACAGAGATTCAGCATGCACAGAAGGAGCTACCCCCAGGCCTCATCGGCCATTCTGTCTTTAGCACTGCTGTATTAAAAAAAAAATGATCTCTATTTTTATATAAACTAGAACATGTGATGATAGGTCCACTTTAAGTTGACATATGGGTACTGGATTACTAAAAAAAAATCTAAATAAACATGATTTCTCGTTGGAGATGATAGGATGTTAAACGTTATATTTCATATTTTAGTTACTTGTGCTGCAAACTAAATATTTTTTTCTGAAACTGCTTTTGTTTGCTGGTGACTTCACGGGTCACAAGATATGGAATGAGATTTGGTGATTTTGCAATGGTGTGTCCCACTGAAGAAAAATACAATGTAATAATCATGTTTCTGGAGAATGTGTCTCAATGTCCTTTATTATAGTCAAGAACAGGGTAGTGCAAGAATGGGCTCAACTAATGATATGTATTGTATATATTTCTCAACCATGGCGTTCCTTTAAAGCCTGCTAGGGCCTTGAGCAATGAGCAATTTAGACTGCATCAGTTATCACTGACACCAATTATCTTTTAGACTTTTTGTAAGGGTGACATTCTTCCCACTGACCAACAATAAAACAGGCATTCTGCAAACTAAGCATCATGGTAATGTTGGGCTGTGTTTATAGTAATTATAACAGGGTTAGTCCTAAGAACTGAAAGATATTTTAAGGCATCCCCATGTCAAAAAGAGTGAGAAAGTCTGATCTGGATCATTAAATCAAACACTGTAAGGATACCAGTTTCATTTTTTATGTAAGCCCTGAATTTTAAACCTGATACCTAAAAGAATAAGTTTGTGTTTAATCAACTTTGAACATGTGCCCTGTATCCCCAAGGGCTGCAATTGATTCAAGTCGACCTATAAATTAACAGGAAAGTCAGAATTCAATTACAGCCTATGAGTCTGGAGGGTACATGGCATGCTAACAGGAGGTCTTGCATTTCTATGAACCCGAATACTTCTTTCCAGGCCAACATACAGCCATTTCTGAGTCAAAATGTGGGTATTTTTATTGTGGTATCCTTGCAGCTTATTAATTCCTATAAACTTGCTAATCCTTGCTGTTTGGCTATATGGATGCAGCTGTCTTGGTAAAGGAAGGATGGTAAAGGAAAGGTTCTGACAGCACATATTAATG
The DNA here is from genome assembly GCF_032062135.1 of Pyxicephalus adspersus. Classification (NCBI taxonomy): domain Eukaryota; kingdom Metazoa; phylum Chordata; class Amphibia; order Anura; family Pyxicephalidae; genus Pyxicephalus; species Pyxicephalus adspersus. The sequence continues at coordinate 133,628,235 of NC_092860.1, forward strand.
TAGCAGCAAGATCCTTGCCCAGCAGGTCCCAGCAAGAGGTGCAGTGAGTAATCAAGTAGTAACATAGGCAAAATGTATGAGGCTTTATATAGAAAAAAATCAATTGTTGAGTTTAGCTCTATTTTAGCCCCCCCCCCTCCACCCCACCCCCTCCAAAACATAAATAAATAATGCTTCTAGAGATTTCCTGCATCTTACCTCTTCTTCACCACAAGGTGTTCTTAGGTCCTTCAGGTGTCACTTTACTTCTTCATGTCAGAAATGAGCTCCCAGCAAGGAAAATAGCAGCACAGACATGACAACACCAAAATGCTGTCAGATGGAACAAAGCACTATATCATACACCGCAGATGTACAGCTATGAGGCTGTAGGCACAGGAGTGAATAGGTAACCTCACATACAGGACAGGCATTACTTTCATTCAGGAGCAACTTAAGAAAAAAGGTACATGTACAACCTTTTGCACATCTACAGGGGCTGTACAACCTTTTGCACATCTACAGGGGCTGTACAACCTCCAATCACATCTACATTGGCTGTACAACCTCCAATCACATCTAGAGGGGTTGTACAAGCTTTGGTCACATCTTTGGGGGCTGTACAACTTCCATCACATCTTTAGCAGCTGTACAACATTTTGCACATCTACAGGAACTGTACAACCTTTTGTCACATATACAGCAGCTATAAAGCCCTAACCACATCTACAGGGGCTGAACAACCTTTGGTCACATCTACAGGGGCTGTACAACTACCAATCACATCCAGTTTTATGTAAATGTTAGCCCTAAAATGTATGTTTTATTGTATAATGCTCTGGTGAGGAAGCACTTAATATAGTGTAGAGGATTGCAGGGTGGGATCCTGGACAGAAGGTACATTTCCCCTATATATAGACGCTGGTCCCTTTAAACTGGTGTGCTGGGAAAGGAGTCTGAGATTATTTTTCTTTTAGGCAACTATGTTGCTTTAAATTAGCTACCGTGTTTCCCCGAAAATAAGACAGTGTCTTATATTTATTTTACCCCTGAAAATCTCATTAGGGCTTATTTTCAGGGGATGTCTTATTTTTCTCACAAAAAAATCTATATTTATTCATGTATGTATCAAGCTAGGGTGGTGTTGCTGTTACATAGGAAGCTGTTGATGCTAATTTGATTTAGTTTGATTTATGGACTGTGGAAACCTCAGGCTGGGGACTGGACCCTCACAAGATACTTGTCTTGGACTCAACCTTATCATGGGGACATTCAGAATGACAATGGACAATTGCACAACTATGCTTAAGTAAGCCATTTTCTGTTTTGTTTATACCCCCTTGGTTGCTGAAAAGAAGCTGTTTTTTTAATTATACCAATAAATACTTGTGTCTGTTACACCCTTTTGGTGAGAAGCATGCTGGCTGAGGTCTGAGCTAATCCTCAGACTTTACAACTGGTGCTGAGAAGGGGGCAGCAGGGCTGCAGAAAAAGTTTTCATTTAAAAATGAAAAGTGACAATTAAAGGGCTACTCCCAATTTTTTTTTTTAATGGAGGAGCTTATAACAACTGGCACTGGCCACGGTACAGCTGCAGAGGAGCGTGGCTAGCCAGCAGGAAGCCACAGAGGCGCAGATGGTAGCGCTAAGGGAAGCAACGGCATCCCAAGCTGCAGCCTTACGGGATTCCATAGAGGCACAATCAATGATGTTGGCTGAGATTGTGCAGCAGGTAACAGACGGGACCAGGTGGGGGACTGGGTAACTGTGTTGACACCCACTGTGGAAAGTAAATTCCTGGCCAGATGGCAGGGGCATTTTGGGGTGGTAGAAAAAGTTAGCGAAGTAAACTGTACGATTCACCAACAAAGAAAACGGAAACCTTATCAGCTGTATAACATTAACCTGTTGAAACCTTGAGAGAGAGAGCCAGTTCCTGCCATGGCCAGATGCCCTTGGCCAAGGAGGCCCAGGAGAAAACTGCTTTCACCACGCCAGATGGTCATTTCCAGTATAAAAGTATGCCATTTGGCTTGCAGACTGCCCCGGCCACATTCCAAAGCATCACGGACAAGCTGTTACGTCCCCTTCACGCATATGCATCGGTCTATCTTTATAATATCGTAATTTTCAGCAGGGACTGGGAGACTCACCTGGCGAAGGTCCAGGCGGTACTGGATAGTCTGGAAAAGGAAGGGTTCACGGTGAACCCCGAAAAATGTGCAGCTGGTTTTGAGGAGGCAAAGTACCTAGGATACATTGTGGGAAGGGGCTTAATGAAACCTCTGGTGAATAAGGTGGAAGCAATTCAGAACTGGCCCTATCCCTCCACCAAGAAACAGGTCTCAGTCTTTTTAGGGATCATCGGCTACTACCGACGGTTCGTTCCCACTTTTTCAACCAAAGCAGCCCCCCTTTCTGATCTGCCCAAAGGCCGCAAGTCAATAATGATTAAATGGAATGAGGATGCAGAAAAAGCATTCCTTGATCTAAAAATGGCACTGTGCCCATGGCCTGTTTTGGTGTCGCCCGATTTTTCACGAGAATTTGAGGTTCAAACTGATGCTTCATACGTAGGATTGAGGGTGGTTCTGTCCCAAGTTATTGATGGAGAGGATCATCCCGTAGTTTTTAAGCAGGAAACTGACTGGGGCTGAAAGAAATGATGTGGTAGTAGAGCGGGAGTGCCTGGTGATCAAGTGGGTACTAGACTCTATCCGCTATTACCTGTTCGGGAGAAAATTCAGATTGATTTCTGACTACGCTCCTCTAGCTTGGATGAGGAGAAATAAGACAGCCAATGCATGGGTAACAAGGTGGTTTCTCTCTTTACAGGAGTTTAACCTTATGGTGGAACACCGACCTGGAATTGCACACCGGAACGCAAATGCCCTTTCCAGAATAGATTGCCTTGGGGTTCAAAGTTCCTCCACCTCCTCGGGGTTGTGGCAGAAAAGGGGGGGGGGGGAGGCACCGGATCGCAGGGTGGGATTCTTGATGGAAGGTACATTTCTCTTATATATGGATGCTGGTCCCTTTAAACTGGTGTGTTGGGAAAGGAGTACAAGACTATTTTGTTAGGCAACTATGTTGCTTTAAATTTGCTAGTTGTCAGGGGACCCGGACTCCGGACTGAAGGGGATGGGATGGATTGGGTGGGCCTCTTCAGTCAATCCAAGTACACACCAGGAGTTGCACCTGCCCAGCAGGAAGGTGGGAATCCCATAAGGGCTCAGGTGTGCAAGATGGAGGGGGAAGTAGAAATGCAGGAAGTGGCCTGCAAACAAGCTTGTGGGGAATCGAGCTAAGAAGTGGTGTTGCTGTTACATGGGAGTCTGCTGATGCTAATTTGATTTAGTTTGATTTATGGACTGTGGAAACCCCAAGCTGGGGATTGGACCCTCACGAGATACTTGTCTTGGACTCAACCTTATCGCGGGGACCTTCTGATGGATTATGGACAATTGCACAACTAGGCTGAAGTAAGCCATGTTTTGTTTATACCCCCTGGGTTGCTGAAATGAAGTTGTTTTTTAATTATCCCAATAAAGACTTGTGTCTTGGTGAGAAGCATGCTGGTTGAGGTCTGAGCTAATCCGCAGACTTTACAATAGTAATCTTTGTATCAAACACTAGAAGGAGCTTTCTATAAATACACATATGCTGTGTATATAGTATAGTACTACAATGAAGGGAACAAACTTGATGTCCTAATGAACATTATAGTAAAAAAAAAACTAATTAGAACACATTTTTAAAATGGTAAGAAAGATGATTTTCTATCTGTTACATACACTGATACAGCTAAACCTTCCCTTTAAACTGAACAAGATTAAGTTGTTCTATGAATAATTAATTCACTGCCTTAGTAAGAATGTTAGGCTTGTTTTTATACTGTTAACAACCAGAGTAACAGCTTTGTGAGAATTACCATAATAAGTCATAAAAATCACCTGTCAAATATTAAAATTCCTTTAAAATAATTTTTATATTCATTATGTAATGATCCCTCAAACGGTGTAGCACTATTTACAGTCTATTTTTAATGTAAGAACCTAATAAAGCTAATGCAATCTGTTACTGAGCTTTTCTCCTCAATCTGACATTCATTTTTATGTGAATTTGACGTGTTTTGACATATTTGACATGTATTTCCTCTCAAGCTGAGACTGTGGGATGTCTTGGGCTGGGGTCTTTCTTGGAAGGGATTTTTTGCTTCCAGTAAGCTGGCACTCAAATTGAGTATCAGTATATTCATATAACCACTATGTGTGTGCAGGTTCTTATTCATCCAGTTCGATTTATATCTAATACTAGTTGGTCAAATTCATAATGACTCGTTATTTTAATGTTCAAGATGTTTTGCAGCTCTCCAAGCTGCTTCATCAGTTCTACCAGTGTAGGTTCCGCACTGGAAAAACTGATAAACGGTCCAGAGAGCAGGAAAACATCAAAATTACAAGTCCAGTTGACATATACCCACTCATTGCAATGTCAAAGATGTTGTCAGTAGGAGTCTAAACCCACCTATTTATAAAATTTCCATGAGAAAACATTTCTAATCTCCTGCTGAAAATGTTTGTTGAATAGCCATCATTTTATTGATCTTGCCCATTAACTGTCATTTTGATTTGCTATAAATTGGAGCTGTCTACCTAGCAATGTAAATGTTCAACCATTGGTGAATAAGGTGAGTATGTGTTCATTTCATCCAACTATTTGCAAGTAAAAATTATTTTTTTATTTTTTTTTTTGCAATAAATTTGGTATTCAAAAAGAACATTGCTTAAGTTTATTTATTAATCTAAGTAGACATTTACCTTGTTAAAGTGGAAGTACAGTAAAGAAAACTTACTTCCCCTGCTCACTTGGTGGCATCGATCTCTTCAACTAGCCAATTTCCAGGCTTGGGAGCATCAGGCCAGAATGATAACATTCATTTCCATTGTTCTTTCTGACACTGAGGTATGCCGAAAATGGACACTGAGATATGCATGCAATCAGGCAGGAAAGTTTGTGTTCGGCAAAGAGTTGTCAAGTGGTTCAACTAACATCAAAATAAGGTCAGCACAGGCAGCTCAAGAACAGGAGAGGGATCTCTAATGGCCAGTTCACTTCAAAGTATACTTATAATAATAATAATGTAGGCTCTCATTGCTGACCTGTCCTTTTAAGAATATTATTTGCCAGGCTGTAGTGCTAATGTGTTGGCTTCAAAATCACTTGCCCAAGGCAAGTATCAAGATGGGAGATGCTGGCAGTTTTCTGCAACTCAATTACTGAATGCTTGTTCCAGGTCCAAGATTCAAAAAGAATTGAAGCCATACACCGCAAAGCAACCAGCACTTTTTTAATTAGATCCGCAATGGCAGCCCCATAGCGACATACCATAGTAGGTAATGATACCCCCATACTTCTCAAGTTATACGAAAATAAGAATATTTAAATTTACCCTTAAATAGGGAGTTGGTGAAATCAATTTACAAAATGTGTTAGAGTCAAAGGGCCTGATTTATCAAAGCTCTCCAAAACTGGACAGTATTAACAATTATTGGAGGACCTTGGTGATCCAGAAAACCTGGAATGGATCTGGTCCAGGATTAAAAACATTTGCCAACTAATAGCAAATAATGTTTAAGAAATGTATTCCAGGTTTACTAGACTATCCAGCTTTTCTCATGATGGTCTATTCTCTCCAGTCTTGGAAACCTTTGATAAATCAGGCCCAATGGGTAAGTTTAAGTAAAGTGGCATTTAGGAATGCATTAGGCGGCTAGAAATGGCTTCTTAAGGCTTTCATAAGCTCTTATGGATCTTGGACTGTGCTTGTACACATCATCCCTTCGTCTAATATATATATATTATAATTTTAAACAAATTGCTTTGAAGCAGCTTAATGAATGAAATAGACACTTTTTCTAAAATCCCACCAGTGATGCTTACTCATAACTGTTGTACAAATAGGTGCCTATTGTATTTTGTATTAGCTGTTAGTGATGTTGTCCATGTAATTTGAAATGTGTGTGTGTGTGTGTGTGTATATGTGTGTGTATATATATATATATACTGTATGTATATGGAAGCCCATCTGGCAATTGTAGTTTCTCTGATGTACTGCAATTTCTAAATGTGCATATCCTCTGTGGTAATGTAATCTTGAGGCTTCTGAGTGAAATCCGTAATTTATAGTGAGGTGCACATTATCCCAGGTATGATTTATTTATATATGCAGAATGGACTAATTTCTCAGAAGAAGGCATGGATACAGTTCTTTTAAGCAAAGTATTTTATTATTGCTAAGCTGATGGTGTACACTTTAACACCATTTATATTTTTTTTTTTCCTCTCGGATTTCAGGCTGATACCTTCCACCTCCTGTTCTAATAATCTCAGTGGTGTTGGGTTAGGGGGCAGATTTTATCCTTTGTAACCAAATTTGCATCCAAACCAGACAGGTAAAATGTTGGCTCCCAGCAGGGCAGCCACCAGTTACAATTAAACGTGTTGCTTCGTACATGGTTAACGCTAAGGGAACGTGTAAAGGACAGCTTCAATCCACGCGGCAAAACAGGGAACAGATAAATGAGCTTGTGCTCATTAGTAATCAAACAAGGGTGGTGAATGTTAACCCCGCACAGCTGACATCTGCTGTGAAATTGTTAGCTGATATTGCAAGAGAGACTGCAGAGCCTTATGTGGTCTCAGCAGGCAGCAAGTGGAAGCAGCTGTAAAGAGCCTTGCACCCTCTATCGTCTCATCATGTATGAGAACAAGAATGCACCCCCTCCTCACCTCACCAGTACATGCTTTGTTTCCAAATCGTCACCCAGTGCCTTGCATTGTAACCAATATTTAGTTCACAAGCACTAATTAACCTATGTCAAGGTAGGTTGAACATAATTTTTCAAAGAAGCACCTCAAACAAAATTAAAGTCAAACTCCCGGCAATGCCACTTTTTTTTTTGTATGTCCCTGTTCGGAAGGGCAAATCAAACTGCAAAATGTCAACAGCCTACCAAGTGAAACACAGTGAGGTAACGGTGAGGTCACGGTTACCTAACGAAAGCGTTCTTAGAGACCCAGAAACATATTTTTCTGACAATAAATCTCCTTTACATAGCGTGCAAGTAAAGTTTGAAAGTGAAAAACCTAACCAGCACACCAGCTAAAGTATGACAAGATCACTCAAAACTTCATATATTTCTTTTTGATGACAAATGTACCTCTGTGATGGTGGCATCCATTTGTCTTATATGCCAGCACCCATTCAATGGGGTTTATTTGTTACAGTATAAAGAGTTCACTGGATAGGAGTATCCAAAGTAATTATTATTATTACACAGTATTTATATAGCACCATCATATTACACAGCGCTGTACAAAGTCCATAGTCGTGTCACTAACTGTCCCTCAAAGGAGTTCACAATCTAATGTCCCTACCATAGTCATATGTGAATAATGTAGTCTAAGGTCAATTGTTAGGGAGAAGCCAATGAACCTAACTGCATGTTTTTGGGATGTGGGAGGAAACCGGAGTACCCGGGGGAAACCCACACAGACACGGGGAGAACCTGCAAACTCCATGCAGATAATGTCCTGCATGTCCTCCTGGCTGGGGATTGAACCTGGGACCTAGCGCTGCAAAGGCCGGAGTGCTAACCCCTGAGCCACTGTGCTGCCCAGCACGGTGATAAAATAAAGTAATCCCTTTATTTCCGCTCAGAATGGAAATAAATTGGAACTTTTTTATGGGATGCACAGACTAAAGTACCATATGGTAGAGTGAAGGAGCATATGAACTGTCTGCTTTGTTCCATCCCAATGAAAAACCAAATCCTTATTTCTGAAATAAGAAATAGCCAATGGAGCTAAACAGAGAAAGGAGTGGATGGAAAGGTAGCATTACTAGGTGCTAGTTGGAGCAGGGTATGGAAAGGTAAGATAGATGGGATTGTTTAGTGTTTAAGTAAGGGGGAGGGGTGAAGGAGTGAAAAAAGGGTGAAACAGTAAGTGGAGGGTCAGTTCGTTAAGACAAATACGGAGAAAAAGTTGCCCTCCCACCTGCCTTTTAATAAAGGTGAAGTGCTGGTGAGTCAAAAGGCAATTGTGGTTGAGCGGTTGAGGTCCTCGAGTGGCACTAGTAGGTGTGTATCAAAAGTTGGGGGAGTCATCTCGGTGTGAGATCTCCTTAATGGAAAGGTAATGGTTGTTATTATATCATGGTTAAATTTGATCCCAAATTGTTGTGAATTTTATGTAAATTGTTGTGATAATTTTAATTATAAAGAAAAGGGGGAGGGTTATGGCAATAAAGCAACCTAAATGGCCATTCCCTTCAAGTTACCATGTGGTCTTGGTTTTTTGGGTAAGGTACAAGGGTAAGGGTGGGGAATGATGATTGGGGGTAGAAAAGAAGCGGTAAGGAGGAGGACAAGCGAGCATTCTAACTACCGGAGTCAGGGAAACTCCCCAAATGTGATTACTGACAACTGCAACAAATCACAAATGTTACCCATTCCCTACTTTTTGAAAAAGTAGGAATGTTTGCAAAAATCTACTAAACAATAATGGTGCACCAGCTAAGAATTTGATTTCTTCAACTTGAGTCTTGCAACATAAGGCACCCCATTACCCAGGTCTGTACGGGCCTTTGAGGCTCTGGTATTGGATTAGTAAGTGGAAGAAATTGCTTTTGGGCCGCAGGTGGTTATTACTGCATGTAGACATTATGCAAAAGAATGGGTTCATAAAATGATTTTATGAAGTTTATTCAGTCACTGAATTACACCATAAATCTGAAAAGGAACTTTGCATGGGGCTTTTCTTTAAACTCTCAGCACTAGATAATTCAGAACCCCAGAAAGCTATGATACATTTTTAAATATTACAATTTTCAAACAGGCTGAAAGTGTAACCAAAAATTCATAAAAATCGGCAATACTTGATGGTTTAATATATGAATGGCTAGTGATACATGGTACCTATTTTCAGTAAGAATTGTTTTCACTTGAATGTTAAGGGTTTTCTTTTTTTCAGAGTGGTGGCTGGCACTCCCTATATAGAAGTGACAATAATGATTTACCATTGATATAAGTTAGTGGATATTGGGAATATACATTCTGACTTTCTGGCAGCGGTTGCCAACCTTTCGGACCTCACGGACCACTAAATTCATGATTTTAAATCCTGTGGACCAATAATATGAATTTTTTAAATACATTTGTAAAATAATGATCTTCCTAATGATGCCTGATAAGGACTGTGGATGCTCTGATTAATTGATCAGCTCAAAGTGAAGTATTACTATTGTTACTATTATTATTAGTTGCATTATCTTTGGTATTACTAAAGAAATGCAAAATATTTGTTTGCTTTTTCTCACTCATTATGGGTTTATTTTATTCGAATCTATGACCAAACAAAAATGATAAGTTATCAAAGTCAAACTATTAGATGCCAATAAATATAACAAGAAAAATACACAGTTCTATACTTACCTAAAAGAGCACCTGAGAAAAAAACATACAAAATAAAACAATTGGATGAGAATTGGTATTGGCGGAGAGGGGTGACTGTTGTAATAGTGGAAACAATACTGAAGTGTACGGCTCGGTAACGGTTGCCTCATACAACTTTAGACTACACTGACGTCAAGCTGC
>NC_092860.1:133638884-133648402 GCF_032062135.1 Pyxicephalus adspersus
CTATAATTCACCAAAGTACTCAATAATTACTTATAATTCACGAAATTACCGCATAACTCACCGAAATGTGTCCAAAATTTTATAAATTTAATAATAAAAATTTTTTTTATAAAACATAAAAAAAAATCTTTAAAAAAAATAGTTTATAATGTAATTGTACAGTAGCTTATATAATACAATCATATATATATATATTATATAAAGATTTATTTGTATTGGACTCAAAACAGCTTTTTTGTATTGAGTTCAATACAAAGTTATTTAAATTTCCCGCCCCGCCTCCTGCACCGACGTATGCAGCGACGTCACTGGGAAACCCCGGAGATCGTCACTGCACTCGCCGGGAGAAGAAGGAAGAGAGAAGACGTGTCCGGAGGAGCTGCGGGGACCGGGTAAGTATTTTCTTTCAGTTGTAATCCGATTGTCATACATTGTATGACAATCGGATTGCAATATAACGTTTGTTTATATTTTTAACCACCTGGGAAAAGTTCGGGTTTAACACTTTTTGCAAGTGTTTTTACCCCGAACTATGTCAGGTTTAACGCCCAGGTGGTTAAAATCATTGAGCTCTGGCTACATTATATTGCTTGAGTTCTGTTGGTCTCAACATATTTGTTTAGGCTGTAGGCAAGTAAGGATTCACATGTCGTTATAAGCTGAACACTGAAAAGTGAGTAATTGTGTTCAGGCTTTGGAATATTCCTATATGGCAAACCGTGGGAGCAAGAGAGCATGAGCTGTCATGCTGTTGTACTCCAAGCAAGTCAGGCTGCTGTATTTTTTTCTGTCTCGTGCCAGATTGTGTCTACCCTCGTATAAAAAAATGCATCTAATAGAGGTTCCATTCTCCCCCACCCAACTACTAAAAAAGTGTTTTAAAGAGTATCTAAACCCTCACAAATGTAATATATTACAGCTTTCCTATATATTTATGTGTAGTGGCTGCTTTGTTACTTTCTATAGTATTTCCCCTTTGTTTTGACCTGGTGATGTTGCCAGTAACACAATTTTAGTCTTAGCATGACAGCTCTCAACCTACTATTTTAGGACAACAGAAATAGGATTCCCCTTTTTCCTATCAGCCAGAATGTAGAGCAGCCATACTCAAAGAGGGTTCTTTGGAACCCCAGGGTTTCTCCAGAGGTTAGTGAGGGCTTCCTCAAACTGTGGCTGATTGACCTCCCATTTAACGATGTCTGCATAGTTCTAAGGCCAACACCACTTGCTAGAGCAATCTGCATGAATCTAATAACGTCTTTAGATGGCTATAAAGGTATTATTCCGACCATTACTGCATGGGGGTATTTCTTTCCAATGGCCACCGACTTAAGAGGCCCATTCATCCCCACAGCAATTGGTTTGGTAGAGATTTCCCAGGACCTTAAACCTATTTAAAATTAGTTCTCCAAAGCACATGCTTTATTTCAACCTTTCTCAACCTTTTTAGGCTGAGAAAGGTTGAAATAAAGCACGTGGTTCTGTGGACCTCAAAACTAACAAAATATTAGTCATCAGTGACACAGAAAAAGTTTACCGGATTTCTGCAAAATCAACAGCTTTTTTTAACTCATTAAACAAATATAGCAAACGCTTCAATGGTACTTAAAAGAACAAAAGGGACCAAGTAAGAAAAGCTGCAAGCTTGTCTCTAATGTCTGCTGTGGGCACTCCAGCACCTTATGTATAAAAGGTATATTGAGCTGTACGGCTCAGCACACATAAGCACTCTGGAAAGTCTCCTCCATGCTTTATGTTGTACTGTAATAAAATGAAATGAGGACTGTGGGTGCTGTTACTACAGTCTCTATTCATTTGTACAAGAGATAAAGCTTAATGTCAGCATTTTCACACAGCCAGGACATGCACATCTACATCTATAATCCCTCTATACGTAACATTAAATACACAATGCTGGACACTTGGGTCAAAATATGGCTTTGTACAGTATATAGAATAAAACAATTATATGCATTACTTCAAGCTTACTAATGCATTGGGAGTCAGAAATATGCAAAACACATTTATGTTTTATTTATTGTTCCCAGCCACAGACCAACATATGATATGGATATAGTAGATACAACACCAAAATGTATTTTTTACTTTACCAGACATCCATTGTTCTCTTTTTAACTCTCTTACTGCGTGTGCATTTTTTGTTTTTACATTTTGCAATCCCTTGCTTAAAAAAACACCTAAAACATCAAAATATATATTTTTAAAAGCAGTGACAACATGCTGCTGTTACAATTTCCCATGTAAGTCAGTAGTTGGGTGATTATGATGTCATCATTGGCACTGTGCTTCTCCATGTAATACAAGCAGATCAGAGCTGGAAGGGAGGGCTGGCATGGTCCTGTACATAGATTCTTAAAAACATCCCTTCCCCCAGTGCTCCTCTAAAAATTTATTGATGCAAATAGTGGACTTGGTTTTGAGATTACCTCTTCATGAATTTTGTCAGTCCAGAGGTAGGTGTTTCTGGGCACACTGCATTCACATACAGACCGACCTTGGTAACCCCTACATGTGATGCTGAGATGTCTGAAGAAACAAAATCAAATGAATGGAAGGGGTGAGCTAGGGCAGTCAGACAGGGGAAGAACAGGCTGGAGCAATCTTGACCCTTTTTTTACATGGATCCCTTGAAATAACTTTCAGGTCTTTGGAAATTATATTTACTACACAATAATGTGGTGGTCAGTGAGAAGACTGCCTCATTGCTGGCAGATGGGAACAACGTCAACCTTGTACATAGCCAAAAAGATTCTTGGTGTCCGTGGTATCTGAGGGGCATACCTTCCTAAATCCTTACCCCTAGTAACCTCTGGATGAACTCTTAGGTTCCATGGATCCTGAATTGAGAAAAAGATGGAAGCTGGATGTCTTTCAACCAGGGAAGGAGAGAGTTTATATCTGAATTGCTGCAGCTAATATATATGTGAGAGGAGTGAGAAGGGAAATCGGAGTAACCAAGTCCTGTACAGGACATGACTGGCATGCCAGAGCTCCTCGTAACAACTCCTTCCTCCCCCCTCCCCTCATTCCCTCTTAAATAAGGACAACTGCAGGTGTGATATAAAACTTGGCCTTATGGCCCTTTTATTAATTAACAAAATGTTAACTATACTTCCATTTTCATACTACTACACATACAATTTAACAGACCCTAACAACCAGCAATCAGGTTGCAAGTCCTCAACAGGCATGAACTCTTTCACCACCATTAATCATGGATCCGCACCTCCAATTCATATACCCGGCTTCTAGGTGCAACTCCACTGCCTGGGGAACAATATCAATCACGCGTATCCATCCCAATCGTAAACATTCATTAACCACCCAACCCCAATTTTGGAGACCCCATACCATAGATGGCTCTCCACACTTCATGACCTTAACAACACACACCTTCCAACACCTTGCCCTTGAGGAGCTCAAACCGCCAGCACCTCCCCATTCACACCCCTACGCAGGTGTCCTAAAATACGGTGGGCGGAAATCCCTCAATTCTTCACAAAATTGTGTCTACCCTTTCTTCTCTCTCTCCTTTTATATCTTTTTTTTCTTTCCACCCGTTGTTTTCTTTTTTCCACCCATCCTAACCTGATCCTGGTTCTAATGTGCAGCCTCTTCAGCATGTTTATGCCATCTTTGTCTGTGATTACACTCCATTGCTTTGTTTAATTCCTGTTCTGCTGAATACTTGTGGAGGAAATCCTGCACAACATCAGGTTTCCTTCTCTCTCTCAGATTTTCTACTGTTCCTTACAGCTGCCAGAAATGCACAATATTGTACAGGGTAGTACTCTAGAACACACTTAGCCTAAAGGCAGTAACAAACTGAATGGACAAATTGAATTGAGCAAATGATAAAACTTACAGGTCATCATTAGGTAAAACTAGGGTCAGATAAATTATTAAATCATTAATTAATAAATCATTATATGCTCAGTTTGAACTCTCCAAGTTTTTTTTCTTTAACTCACTTTAACACATGCATAGTGTATTGACTTTCATGATATTTTCATATATAATATATATATATATATATATATATATATATATATATATATATATATATATATGCATATTTGCATTTTTACTTTTTATGTATCATATGACTTTAGAGAAATATGCAGCTCTTCATTTAATGTGCATTGTTTTCTTTTTTTTTTTTTATAGCTGCAGAGAAGCTGTGTGTGTGTGTGGTGTGAGGGCTCTTATCAGACATATCCATACCCCATATGGAAACCAATTCTTGGAGGTATGGAACTGGATCTCTGAATAATTAAAAAAATTAAAACAGAATTCTTTGCATTATTAAGCCTGACATCAAAGGGAAATCAATTTATGGGTCGTATGGCACACTGGCAACTGTCCCTTGATATTACATTGTGATTGCACAAAAGCATCAGCAATAAGTTCACTAGGTGTACCTTGCTTGTGTACTTGTGATTTACCTTGACTTTTAAATAAATAATACAAACTGATATAATTTCCTTTATATCAGTCCTGTGCCTAGCTATCCATGTGTATTGTAAAACCAAACTGTTGACAAAGTAATAATGTATTTAATAGGACTAATGATGATGATGATGATTTCAACAGTCTCATGGAGGGGCTTGGGCACATGTTGGGCAATGCATTGGAGAACTGTATTTATAAAAATGTTCAGAACCACTTTTGTAAATATTACTTTGTGCGGATGATACTGCTGAGAATTATTTAACATGGATCAACCTAGAAAAGCTTTAGGATGACATTGTCATAACAATATAGTAAACATTGACATAACAATATAGTAAACCCACAGACTTTCTGCCTACTTACCTTTTCTGGCAAGTAAGCATCTTACTTATAAGAAAATTACATTCAGTTTTGGTTTAGTAAGGAACATTTTACCTGTAAAAAAACCTTTTTTCATTTGATCTCCTCCCCTATTTCTATCATTTTGCTGAAGTTGATATAAATAATGAGTGGTGCATGCAGAATAACAGTACTGCACTTGCCTTTTGCAGAGGATAGTGTAAAATACCCATGTGCAAAAAAGTGAAGATTTGTGAGTAAGACTTATGTAAAATGCAAGGATGTTTATTTCACCTTTCACAAGATCAGGTTAGGTCCTCTTTAATTTACCTAATTAACACTTGCAGACTCTGCACAAAATATTACAATAATACTAATTAGTTAATTGCTACTTGTCCAAGCTTATACAGCTGAGGCAAAGACTAAACATACTGATTAAAGCTTTTTATATATTTATTTTTTTATCTTGGTGGTGCTTGACCATGCTACCCCATGGTATTACATCCTCTCATGTCTGGTACCTTGGTATCTTGGTATTCTGATAACACCTAATTTTAAGCCTGATCACAATGGCAAGGAATTTTTATCTTGACTCATCAAAGTCTCTGTATAGTTTAATTATGCACACTGCTGATCAGTCAGAAATAATTTACACCTCTACTTCACTTTCCATTACAGTATACAGGAGGTTTATGTTTAGAGAAATTTGGGGTTTGACTTACTAGTGCTAAAGAGATGATGGAAAGTAAAGTGAACCTGTGTCCAGTACAAGCATCTACAAGACTCTTTTTTTAAAAGTTGCTTTTATAAGATTAAAAGTTTGCATGTATGAGCTGCTTTGCATTATATTTGATCATTAACATAAAGTGATTTATGGAACCTTAGCAGGGCAAATAAAAATAAAGTGTTCTGCTTCAATGACTGACAAGAGGTTGTAATTTATAAAACTGATCAGTCAGCATACAAAAGAAATCTTTCATTCAGTAGTAAAGCTGCGTACACACGTCAGATTTTTATCGCCCGATAATCGGCATCCGCCAAATATCGGGCGAAAATCTGCCGTGTGTACAGTCCGTGTCGTCCATCGTCCGAACGACTGTCCTGCCGGATCCACGGACGCTGGACGACAACGGATCCTAATGAAAGGGAAGGGGGAGAGCGCTCAGCAGGGTGCCGCTCCGTCGCTCTCCCCCTCCCCTCTCCATAGAGCATGAACGGTGCTGTATGTACAGCACCGTTCATGCATCGTGCACTCCCTTGTCGTTGGAAAGGATCGTGAAAGATCCTTTCCAACAACAAAAATTGCACGTGTGTACACAGCTTAAGGCACAGTAGTAACACAATCTATCTCCCAAGATAGCAAAGATGGCAGTGTAATCCCTACAGGATTGTCAGGAACAATATAAGGATAATTCATTTGGAAAGATCTAGACAAGTATTTCTCAACAACCCCGGGGTTCCTTGAATAATTGTTGTCAATTTGACTGTTACCACTAATCTTTTTGGCTATCTGTAAGGGTGACATTCTTCCCAATGGCCAGCAATGAAGGAGGCATTCTTCTTACCAACCACCATACTAATGTACTGTGAGCTGTGGATATAGTAATTATAGGGGGGGTCCCTGAAGACCTCAAAGGGTTCTCATGTCTGGAAACACTAATCTAAACAATAACTATATATTTTTTTTATATTTAGCTGTCATCATAGGATGGGGGGGGGGGGGATTTAAATTTAGATTCTCATTAGCATGCATACCCTTGGTACTAAATATATAAAGTGTTTTCTCCAGCCCAAACTGCTCAGGCCAAGACAAAGATGGGGCAATAGTAGAGCTGACAGAGGGTGGAAGATCAACTATTTGTGTCTTTTTGTTACTTTGTATCTTTTCCATTCCTATTCCTGTGGAAACAGAACTAAGAAGCTGCAAGCTCCCACTGAAAGTTTGCATTTACCTTTTACATTGAGCTAAAATGTCTGTTTATAGTACCCAAATTGTCCCAGAAACTTTGGTATTTGCAAAACTGAAGAAATACATATATAATACAGTATTTGTGGAGTAAAGCACAACCTTCTTTAAACACAACCTTCAGTAAAAGTAAGTGTAGAATGGGTTGAAAGAGTTTATATATCGTTTATTCATACTGAATGGAAGTTGTAACAAAATATTTATTACACAGAAAAAAAAGAATGTTCACTGTACAGCTTTGTTGCTTTTCTGGCCATGTTGGGCCCTCACAATGTTCTTGAGGTCTTCTGTGACAGGTGCTATAACAGTGTATCCTTCAGTGTATTTCAATACTTCTCATGCACCCTGCTTTCCCTTGAACCTGTTCTTAAAAGTGGACTCCAAGAAGCTGGAAAAACAGATCAAAAATATAATAAAGCTATTTTTCTTGTCAAAGTTTTCATATACAATGTAGGTGGTGGCCCCCCTCTATCTCCTAGGCTGGTGTTTGGACAGTAATGTGGTGACAATAACCCATTCTTCTTATTAATATTAATAATATTATTCTCATTCTTAATATTAAAAGTAAACATTATTAACAAATTATTTATATAGTGCCATCGTATTGCGCAGTGCTGTACGTTGCTTCATTTCACCCAGTCCAATCTCCTAATCATTGCTGTTGGGTAATGGGGCTACTAACTGGTACTACTACAGTAGTGGGCCTAAAGTGAGGCTTTTTCATAGAAATCATATTTTTTTTTAGTTTCTCAACTAAACTGAGCAATCAAGCTGTATTTGACATACGTGAAATTATTTGTGGTTGACTGTAATAGCACAGGCAAATCTCAAGGCACATCCTTTTCTACATCTGTTCTGTAGATATGGAGACTTCAATGCTCTTGCTAAAAGAAAACAGTATATGAGAGTTGATCATTCCAGAGTTTGTTTTATTGGGGATTGCTCCATTTATTTATTTTATAGGCTAGACTTCAATACTTAAAACATTTTGGGTCAGTTCTCCCTGATCATTTATGTTACCAGCCATAGTTTTTGCTAGTTAGATCTTATATGGTTAGACATGTCTAAAAGGAACCTAACCTAATTCATTAACTATTTATAACCGTACAAGTGTTGAATGTAACTTATGTGCCTACACATAATTGAAGCTCCTTATAAAACAGTAACATTCAGGTTACAGATCACCAAGCAAATGTTTTGAAAAACAAATATTATATATTCATTTTTGATCATTTAAAACCAATACATGTATTTATGTCGCTGGTATTTGCACCTGATGTTTTTCTGATATCAGTTGTGATTCCCTTGACTGTGGGACGCCAGAGACCCCCAGACGCCTCAAACCCACCAAAAACTCCTCCCCCCATTCCCTCACACACCAAAACACAACACTTTCATGTGGTTAAATGGCCTGTAGGCCTTTTATTAACAAATAATTGTAACATATACTTTAAAAAACATAAATTGCATGAATACCAATTTACAAAACAACTCAAAAACTAATCTTTAACATAAATTAACCATAAATAACATTAATAATAACAAATTAACCATACCTTTATAACATGAACCCTGTAATTAACCCTTTCTGGTTGCTGATCCTCGAAGGCCCACACTACCACCTGAGACCAGCGCCACATACGGATATTTTGCTCCCAGCCTCCATAAACACCCAGCTCGGGAACAATATCCCCCACTGTGCACAGCTCCACCATAAACCCCATTACCACCTTAACCCTTCTTTCACCAATCTGGAACCTCCACACTGAAGATGGATCTCGAACCCCACCGATTACACCACCAAAACCAGACTACCCTCCAGGACCTCAACCGCCATACCACACCTGAAGTAAAGGGCAGGCATATGGGAACTTTTCCTTTCCACTTTCTGAAATCAAGAGACCCATCTCCTATTTTCCTGCATCTTATAACCCTTTAACCCCACCCTCGCCTCCGCCATTCCCTACCCAAAACAATACACGTTAACCCTTTCCGTCTGCTCTCTGACACCCCACTCATGCAGGCCTTTCCCTTATGCTTTTTCCTTCATACATTCCAGGCCTGTCTATATAGCAGCATTTAGACTGAAGGAGTAAGGAGCAGCACTTTAGGCTATTTTAGGCAGAGTACATGGCAGGTGGGCCGCAGCTTTGGCCGGTGCACCCCCCAGCTTTGTCAGGAGAAGGACCCCGCTTGGGGGCCGGTTGTGTCTCTGGACCTGCGATTGGAGAGTGGACCAGTTCTGGTATCATGACATCACTCTGGGGGAAGTTTCTTCCCCTTTGAATGACACACGGCTCCCCGCATGGTCCTGAGTCTAAGCATTTAGTGGTCTGCGACCTCCAAAAGGTTGGAAACCACTGCTTTAAAACATTTTAGCTTATTCAATTCATAATAAAAGTATAAACAATGATAAATAATCATCTTGAAGATTTTTTTGAACCACTGTCTAGATGGTTGCGTTTACAGCGCAAAAAATTCTTTTAGCCCTATTGGAGTATTATCTTTTTTAGGATTATTGTTTATATTATTGTATATTTTTTTATAATACTTTTAATATGAATGGAATAAAGTATAATATTTTAAAGCACTAAAAATATTGTAACCATTGAAAGTCCCATTTCCTCTTTCAGACATTGTATACTTCCTGCTTATGTAAGAGACTGGGTCAAGCAGCATTTTTCTCTATTGTTTTCTACTTTTGTACATTTGCAGCTATAAGTAATGTAGCTTTATTGCT
>NC_092860.1:133648710-133704023 GCF_032062135.1 Pyxicephalus adspersus
TAACTTTCTTTAAAAGCATGATGCTGCTGTACTTTTGTGTTTGGTTGATTAGTTGATTGAGGTTTATAAGTGCTTCACAAAAGCTGCAGGACATCACATTTACCTAATGTGTATATTTCCTCTTTGCTCCTCATCCTTTTTAGTGTGGACTTTAATATATATATATATATATATATATATATATATAATGTGTGTGTAGTATTACAGGACTGGTTTAAGGAAATCACTTCCTTGCAGTTGGTCAGCTCTAGTTCAGCTCAGCTAGTCAGGAACCGGAACTGCCAATAGAGGAATATAGGTCACCTTACTATGATCTGTCAGTTATTTTTTTACTGTATCTAGATTTTTTTACCATAATCATTTTCAGCAATGTGTTCACATTCCATACTATGAATACGACATGGGTATGCTAAGGTTTTTTTTCACAACCTATTTTGCTATGAAATTTTTTTCAATGATTCTTTGCTCTCATAGTCAAAAACCTTCAATCAATCCCTGCTCTCCCCAACAGATGACTCCCCACTAATGACAGCCATAAGCTAGTAGTAATTTAGTGATGACCTAGGTGGTCCTTGTTGTACACTTACCTTTACTTCCAAAACATCATTTTTTAAGATGCATGTGGTTAATTTATCTGATCTATGAGACTTTAGTGAATCCGCTTGAATGTATTTTTATAATGGTGAAAAGAATGTGTGTGTGTGTGTGTGCGTGCGTGTATATATATATATATATATATATATATATATTTATCATAAAAACACTACAAAAAGATAATGTTAATTTTTTAAAAAAATACTTAAAAAAAATATTAAAATGGTACAAAAAACTTTTAAAAATTTCATTATTGGCATAAAAAATCTATCTATTTTTTAATCATACATTTTTTTTATCATAAAAATACAAAGGGTTATTGAAAACAAAATAAATGTTTTTTTTTTCAATATAAAACAATACAAAAATATTACAAATATGAAAGGCATTATTGGTAAAACCGAATTCAACTTCAATTATTTTTTTTTAATGACAGAAAAAAAGAGTGCTAGGAAATATATTTGTTTTATATAGTGTGCTTTTGTTGCATACAAGTCTCAGTTTTCTGAAACATCCTTAAAAAACTGCATCTGCTAAAAATTAAAAGTTATATTCTAATAGATAAAAAAAATTTTTTTATTAATAATAAATCAGCCCCCAACGCTGAATGAATAAAAATGAGCCGGATATAAAGAAATATGTAAATTCATGATGTAAAACACTCAGTTTCCTATGGGACCCTGCCTGATACAATTAAAAAGGCATCCTTAAAGGATGTATGCGAGGCAGCCCAGTGTGTGGACAGGAAGTCAACCTCTCTACATACTGCTTCTTTAAAAACAGGCAATGTAGCCTGAAGCTATTCATCCTCTTTCGCTCTGGTGCTCTGCTTCTCTCCTAGCACTCTCTGGCTCCCTCTCCCTCTCTCCCTCTCTCCATTCTTGCTATAGAGAAGCTCTAGCAGCAGTTCTCAGGCAGGCAGTGTGATCTATGTTTGCATACTGCTAGTTTATGCTGTGAAGAACGCGCAGTCCATGTGCTCTTTATGGATGCTGATGCTGCTCTGATTCTCTGGAAGGAAAAAAGAACATGTCCAGCTCTCAGCATGACCCTTTTTATTCCTCGCCCTTTGGTCCTTTTTACAGAAGACACTCTCCGTACATGGTACAACCAGAGTATCGCATATATGAGCTGAACAAGAGGCTACAGGCTCGAACAGAGGTAACTCATTTCATTCTTCCCTTTTTTACAGTTTATATGTTGAATTTATCCCGCTCATTTTCCATCAAATTCCATCCGTCTACTGCCTACCAATGTCTAAAAAATCTCTATATACGACAAGGGATAACGGTATTCTGGATTGCCCATTTACAGTTATGGACCAGGTACTTCTGATGTAAAGTTCAGTTAAGGAGTTCCTTTCTCTTTTAAGTGTTTCTCAGCAGTTTTTATTTTTCACTTGGTGGCTTCTCAAGGCTTTACAGAAGACTCAGAACGGATACACGTAAAAAGACCCATCAAAAAGTTAGCTTAGGTACCTAGTCAACATTCACACTTACAAATGCCATGTCCTTACATTGGACAATTAGATATCATAGATATGTAACTTTAGGGACAACCTACTTTATGTTAGCTACTGTTTAAGGCTTAAGAAGACTTAAAATTGACCATTGGCAGTGCTTTGATTTAGGATTACCAGATGGTAACTATGCTTTTTGTTACATAATATGACTTTTCACCATATAGACTTAGACGTATTACATTTATACAGCTCTAATGGCTTCCTGAGAAACAATATGCGAACTTTCAACTTTTTTGTTACGGTTAGTTGTCCTTTATTATATGTATTTTACCATTCAAAAGTAAAATTTACTTTACTGGGTAAACACAAGACAAACACAGAGCTGGGCTGAACATCTGGATGTGTCTGTATTAGTTGCATTCAGATGGGCAGACTCTTTTCTAATATGTTCCAACAGATAATGTGATCTTTGAGGTTTAGTGGTGTTGTGTGGACAGTCTGTGAATGAAT
Source organism: Pyxicephalus adspersus (assembly GCF_032062135.1). Taxonomy (NCBI): domain Eukaryota; kingdom Metazoa; phylum Chordata; class Amphibia; order Anura; family Pyxicephalidae; genus Pyxicephalus; species Pyxicephalus adspersus. The sequence continues at coordinate 133,651,277 of NC_092860.1, forward strand.
AAGGACTGGAACTAGGGTAGGATTGTGAATACTGAGTAGATTGGGTGAGGAATAAAGATCAAGCTGCCTGTGCAATTCACTTTGTAAAGTGCATAAAAGTATGTGAACTGGAGTAGTGGCAGCATCCCCCTTTCCCTTAGCACCTGTATGAGCAATAGGCGTGCTGTTCCCCACCCTGGTCCGTATGACTCATTGACCTCAACAACTTGGAGGTGCCAAGATTTTTTATATGAATTTCAACATTAAACATGAAGTTAATTAACTGATGCTGTTAATTCTCTACACGTACTGCTGAAAGAAGTTGGTTTTCTTCAAAAGTCGACAAAGTAGGTTATTTTCATTGAACTTTTTCCAATATAGAATTTGTATTTATTTTTAGCTTAGCTTTTTGTTAGAAATGTTACAACAATGCCTAACTGACTTCTGGCCATGCTGACCACATGAGTTGCCTTTTCCCACATTCTATCTGTTCAGTTTTATCTGGAAGTAAGGTTGGCATCATATGAGAATTGTTTTACCTGTGATATAAATGAATTCTTGGAGTGTATAAGTACTGTCAATGACCTTTCCTTCATAAAATAACAGTTGCCTGGCTGTCATGTTAAGTCTTCTGACATTCTACTCCAGCTCAATGACTCCAGAAACAGCCAAGCAGTTTGCAGATTTATAAGGAGTACAATGATAGTACATTGGGCTGATTTACAAAACTAGTCGAGTCTCTAAGCAAAAAATTGAACGCCTGTTCATTTCAAATATCCAATCATGTGCAGATGAAATAAGTAAACATTAGTTTCACTTTCACATGATTGGTAAAGGCGAATAAAAATGCATTTCATTCTGTGTCAATTCTCAACTCCTTTGGTAATCCAGTAATCTCTCAATATACATTTCAGACAGATCCTCTAAGCCAATTAGAATGCACTGCAATTTTGGGGGGAGAAGGCCCTGCTCTAACACTGTTGTAGATGTCTAAGGGTCATGTGGAGTTCTAGCCTTAAAGAAGGTGCACATTTTCATGCTGTGAAAACACCATTGTGAAACTTTTATACAGAGCTGATGATCAGTGTCTTTTCATCATTTGTAAGATAGTGGTAATGGTCCTGAGGGACAAGTAACTTTTTGGTAGATACCTCATTCTGATTGGACTATTTATAACTGGTAAGCTGTTAAATGACCCTAGTGCTTGTAAGTGAAATTACAGGCATTCCGTCATGGAGCAAAGCACCTGTATCTGGCCTTTAATTCAGTGTTCTCAACTAGGACTCCTCCACAGGTTGATAGAAGATCCTTGAGCAATTTGCACCTCTCAGGTCAGTTTACCTGGCAGCAATTATCTTTTTGGCTATCTGTAAGGGTGACATTCTTCCCAATGGACGTCAATGTAAAGGCATTCTTCCTATAGACCACAACACTAATATATTGTGAGTTGTGGATATAGTTATTTTAGTAGGGCTTTCCTAAAGACCTGAAAGTCATATTGGGGGAACTCCAATGTTAAAATTATTAAGGAAGCTTGCTTTATTTGTTAAACAAACTAATTAGGTTTTGCGACTAATAAAGGTAATATTGAGCACATATACAACAAAAAATCATTAAATGCATCTTTATATTCAGCTGGTTAGAATACGTATGTATGTCATTATTTAGCTTTAGTAATTTTATTTGCAGAGGAAGTTGGAGAAGGAGGGGAAGCTATGTGAGCCTCATGAGCTCTGATGTCAATCTACACTGGCTCCTTGCTAACAGGCGGGAAGAGCAGAATAAGTAAAGTGATTACATGTTTTGTGCTCCTTTTATTATCCAAGTACCAGGCTGATGGTAGGTCAGTGACCATGATGTACTACTGAAATGAACCGGTGCATAGATCACAAACTTTGCTGAAGAGCATTGAAAATCATTTGTAAGATAAGACCGTTCACATGTATGTATTTTAAATTTGTAATACCTGATTGCTCAGAGTTCAAATTTAAATCCAGGTAAGACACACTAATTAGGTATATTACCTATATACCTTTGTCAGTAATTAAGGCAAAAGCTGTCAGTCCTGGTGAAGCCTCAAATGGAAGCTGCCATTCTGTGACCCACAGGCTGCATAATAGTTCCAGAACAGGGAAGTTTAACCTATTCCATTTCCATAGGAGTCATATCATAAAATGAATGCATACCATATACAATAATGCACTCAGCAAAGATCTCCACCCTTATTGGACCACCATGATAAAAAAAAATACTATTCTGATAGGAGGTCAATACATGTATATATGAATATACCATTCAGTGTATGGAGTCCACTTTATTTTATGCACCTATATTCATATATTTCTCAACACTTATATACAGACCAAGCTGTAAGCAAAAGTGATAAGTGAGGGTCAAATTATACCTATGCCAGGGGTGCTGTTGTAGCTTTCATATGGAAAGTTATACAAGAGGACTATGAAATGACTGTCATAAAAACCCCTGTCAGTAAAGTTTGTTCTATCCCTCTAAATGACACATAACGCTTACATGCTACATGTATGACCGGCATAAAAAAGCAAAGTACAATATACTAGTGGCAGTGATTCTTTAAGCACCAAACAATTATTGTATTTTTGGAACATTTTGGTTTCTAAATCTATACCAAGAAATGCCATGCTTTTTCAGGATAGCGAAGACTTTAGATGCACATAAATGCAGATTTATATATTTTTTTATCTTAGGTAGAAACAAACCACCACTTTACAGCATTAGAAATAAACAATCAAAGTGCGTTTGGCTGGTTACCTTTAGTTTAAGGATACTACAAAAGGATACTTCTTAAATGACACAACAGAGCTGTGCTTGCCAAAGTTCAAGGTTTCTTTTTCAGATTTAAAGCACTTTTCTAAGCCTTGAATTTTATTACAAAAAACATGCATTCAAAGCATTTGAGTGCACAGAATATTAGCGTAACAGTGACTCAGAACAGAATTCCACCTTTATACCGACAGAAGTCAAAATTGTGGTGAATTTCTGACTTTATTGTTGCTTAAAAAGTAGGTGATAGTCACACATCCCCGCATGAGTATCAGGCATGCACTAAACATCACTCGCTCGCAACATTTCAGAAAGTAAGAATTTTTAAGTAATATATTTTTTAAATTTAAAGCCCAATTGCAACCAAAACCATTCCATCCATTACTTTGGCTGGAATTCTGCTTTATAGACCAGTTCTCCTGCAAGATATATTTAATTTTGATGTGAATAAAGATGGCCCTGTGTGATCTCTATGTGTATCTGAATTTAGAGCTTACACAAGGGTGAATGTGGAGTTGGGCCAATCATCAAACCGGTCGAATAGAGTCACATGAGTGTCACTGAATGCAAGGGTATAGGGAACAATGAAAATGAACTGTTGGGGGATCAGGCTGCACATGAGCCTGCCATACATAGACAATGCGCCAGTTTGCTTGCCAGGTGCTACCTGACTTTTGCTTCACAATGGCTGCACTTTTCTTTGCTCTAAGTTTTCCTGTAGATCAGTGCTACCTAATGGTCTTCAGAGACTATGATTTCTAATCTGTCAGGTCAAAGCATATCTATGGTAAATTGTAAAAATTTAAACTAAACACACCAATTAGTTTAGCATAGAAGAGAAATGTTTGAAGCAGGGCACATTTCCTCTGGTTTTATTTTAGTTTCAAAATTGCACCACATTTTTGTAGCAACACAAACATCTTTAAAAATATAGTAAGCAAAAAGTATTTCTTGAATACAACTATCACATTTAATTGGGCCACTGGAGATTGATATATCGTATCTGGGAATCCTTAAAGGCAAGCTCAGACTGCACCAATATGAAAATACAGAATGATGTAAAAATAATACATACATACATGCAAATGCACTTACCTGAAAAGGAGTCAGAAACCAACTAATGGTCATTAATTGGAAAGTACACATTGAAGATTGGAACATACCACAACAAAAGTGGTTTATTATTGGCGACCTCAGTGTTTGCATTTTTTAGAAACAGAAATGGCCAAGATTATAAAAGGTTTACTTTGGAGGGAAATCAGTGTTTGCTTCCTAAATCAGTAAAAATATCTATGAAAGATTTGAATTCACTGGCATGGATAATAGGTCCTTTCATTTTACTTTCAGGGGTTACCTGAAATCCGAGGGAATAGATGAAACTAAACTACAAAAAAACAGCAAGTGAAAGTTTGTATTATTGGGTTGCATGGTGCAGTCTCATCAATGCCAAACTGACTTGAGGCCCCTTTTGGGAGAGGAGGGTCCATGGCCCTTGTGCATTAGCACACATTGCACCTCTCTATGTCTGCCCCCCATGTATATGTGTTCTGTTTTAGTTCATTTTAGTCAATTTGATTTTCAGGAGCTGCCACCTATGGTCTTCAATGGTCCAGCATGCAATCCAGAAATAAAATACATTACAGGTAGTTCCCTGGTTAAGGACATCCAACATATGGACGCCTCCTATATAAGAACAGGGCTTCCCTGCTTGCTGTGTGCAGGACGGAGGCTTGGAGGGGGGAGGGGGCTGTTTGCAACACTTGCAGAAGAATTTTTTTGCTAAACACACCTGAGGTTGTGGGATCCTAGGGGGGTGAGCTTTCTGCAGCCTCTTGTAACTCTTTAATGACCAAGACAAAGCTCCAGAAGTTAATGAATGTCTAGGATCCATAAAGATTTTTTTTCTTTGTTTGTGATTAACTTACAGTGAGGATTTTTTTTACAGTAACTGACACCACACTGCCTAATAATATGTTGAGACAAACATCTGTTCTAGTTGCATTTATTAAAATAATCTACCTGTTCCGACTTACATACAAATTCAACTTAAGAACAAACCTACAGTCCCTATCTCGTATGTAACCCGGGGACTACCTGTATTTACAAATGCAAAGTAAAAGAAGTAAAAGAAAGACACTGTGGGGAATATTTAATAATGGAATCTGATATTCACCAAACATTTACTGCAGGTGAATTACCCTAGTGATATTACTATGGACTTTGTAAAGTGCTGTTTAATATGTCACTACTATATAAATACTGGGTAGTAGTAATATTATTCATTATAATAATAATAATAATAATAGTGCATGTGTGATTATGAATTGGATTCAGTGACCACAGATAAGTCACATTTACTTTCTAAATATGTCCCTATGCACCCCTGTGACATAAGGAGGTATGAAATGATAATTAATATGAGTTATTTTCAAATATCCAATTGTAGGTACATATTTTTTTCATTTCCCTTAACATGATTGGATGTTGGAGTGAATACAGGTTCACCTTACTACATTGTGATAAACCAGGCTCTGTGTACTTGTTGCTTACTCTCACATTTCTTGTGGCTATATCTTGGTCCTATATGGATCACCCAGGTTCTCCTATGATAGTCTATCTTCTCTAATCTCGGAGAGCTTTAATACATTAGGCCCAATGCCCTCAGTTTGATGACCTGCATCATTCTACTCCTGTATTAGACATGATTGAGCTTGTGGCAGTGGAAGGTAAAGCAACACACTGATGAGCTCAACTCATCATGTCAGCATCTGCACTGACTGGCTGATTGTGCTGCTTCTTCCTGTCACTCACCAAACCCGCTCTGTAGGGACTGCAAGAGGCCGATACCAGGTCAGACCACTACGTATAATAATGCATAAATGCATGAGTACAGAGCTGCATTCATTTGTGTATTTGATCCCTGCATGCAGTTTGGAAATTACTGGGTTGTCAGCCATAAATGTAGTAGCTATTTTAATAAAGTATGGACCGCTTTACACCAACACACTTTATAAAAAATGTCATAAATGTAATGGAAATTAAGGTATGTGGTGTTCTACTGAGTGTTTACTTCATGTAATTAAAAAAAGGTCTAATTTGCATATTTTAATGAGGGGATGTACCTATTTAATGTACAGCACTGCGTAATATGTTGGTGCTATATAAATCCTGTTTATTAATAATAATAATAATAATTTTTAATGAGGGGATGTACCTATTTAATGTACAGCACTGCGTAATATGTTGGTGCTATATAAATCCTGTTTATTAATAATAATAATAATAATAATAATAATATTATATATATGTATCGCATATCCCCCCGTTTGCTGTCTGTCTGTATACCTAACAGGACGATTTATAACCCTTGCTCAGAACAGAAAATAATTCAAGCTTTTTATTTCTCCCATGGAATATTTGATCTCACTTCCTATTTCTGTGACATCCCTAAAAAATGGGGGGATATCTCCCTAAAAGAATCACATGAGGCACAGGAAAAACTTCACTTATACAAAAAAAAAAAAAAAGTTTAACCGATGAGTTCAAACCAAACCCTTTCTTTATTTTTCGAGTTGGTAAGATTTAGAACTTCTGCCAGGTTTTTATTGCCGTCTGAGCCCCTGCTGGGGGGATTAACCCTCTCTGGTGACTATTGCCTGGAACAGAAGTTAAAGGGAAATGTAATTCTTCATAGGATCTGGCACAGGAAGTGTGTTTGGCTTGTTGTCACATTGCATAAAGTGTCTTTAGAAACATTTTTTTTTAATAAATTTGTTGCATGCACAGACCTGAATGGCAGCCAACAAAAAGAGTACACATTCCAGGCAAACCTCACTGCGGCCAATTGCAAGGCATATGGCTTAGTATTGTTAATTTAAAACAGGAATCGCTGTTACTGGCAGGATCTCCACCAAACGAACGTCTGAATGGATTCAGAAAAGTGAAGTTTCCCAATGAACCTATATTCGGTGAGACAAGAACAGAGCAGAGTGAAGGACAATCCCCCGTATATCATGTTAAGCCACCATACAAAAATGCAGTATGCCTGCCCCATGTCCTTATAGCAGTACCAATAATGCTTCAGATAATAACACCATGAAATGTTATTACCATTTAACTAATTCATTTGCAATTAAACAAAACAAACAAAAAGTTATGGAATAATTTTACATCATTCGGTGTTGTACCCACTTACATTCTCCCATTGATCAGGAGATGTTTTTACCATCTGCACCTGCAGTGCCACCTGCTGGTAAAATCTGCTATTGCAATATGACCTTTTTTAGGAATCACATGTAAACAGTTGTTTCAGCAAGCTTGGCACTATAAATAATTGTACCCAGTGAACCTGATTTTTAAAGCTCTTAACCCTGGAGAAGATAGACTATCATGGAAGAACCTGGGTGATCCAGCAAACCTGGAATAGATTTCTCAAAAATAATTTACTATTGACAAAATGTTTTATATCTTGACTAGATTTATTTCAGGTTTGTTGGATCAGTCAGGTTCCCCCATGATAGTCTATCTTCTTCAGTCTCAGAGAGCTTTAATAAATCGGGCTCAGTGTGAAAGATCTTATATTATTCATATATGAACCTTCATGGCAGGGCCATCATGTATTTTTTTTCGGTTATGGCTTCAGAATTAAAAATATTGAAAATGGACAAGCTTGGCATGGTTTTGGCATCAGCTTGAGATGAATCAGAAATCATTGCAGTTGCAGCTGACCTAGGTTTGAACTCCTTCAGCTTCTTTCCTTTATGTTTGTTGGCAGTTCCTCTATACTTGTACTGATAAATCTAGATAGAAAACACTGCTTCTTAAGCTTATATGAGAGTATAAAGAACAGGGTCATGTATACTTTAAAGGTTAGTTCTAGTTTACATTATAATTACAAATTTAACTTCAAAAGTCACTTCTGGTGAAATCTGGCATAATTAAATAGACTGTTCCTTCACCATAGAAGAGTAATGTTTTTTTGTCCTGTAGGAATCCTTATTTACCCCAAACTAATTCCTTAACTTCCCTGATCAGTATGTCCCAACCGGAGATCGATTGTAACCATTCTAATATATTGTGCCAATAAACCCAGTTGGAAAATTTCCAATTGGCTGTGGTGGTAGAAATAGAATTTTCCAATCACATTGCTACTTCTCTGCCTTGCTTTCTGTTCATAGAGTCTGAATGACTGCATTCATCTCAAGATTTCCCATTGCTCACAGAATTCACACTATGGAAAGGCTTAATAGTGAGAGGCGTAGCCTATATCTTGAAGTTACAGAAAAAGTCAATATTTGCATTTAACTTTTGCTACCTGCATGTGTAAATCTAATTATTACTTTAACATGAACTTTTACCTTTACTGTATTTTTTCATCATGCACTCAACTTGAATTGCTCTGGTTCAGCTCTGTGCAACTCCAATCCTCAGGGTTAGGATCTGCACACATTTTATAGTATTTCTCTAACAACAGCAATGCTTTAGGATTATTTGCTTCATAGGGAGTCAGAACATGTTTTGTGGCCCGGGATAGACAGGATTTAGACAGTTTTACTCCAGTTGATGAAAGATTTACTTTAAAATGCATAAGGAGATGTACATTGCTGTATTTTTTCTGTTTAGCAGTGGAAGATCTCCTGTTTTGTATACTTGTCCTCCATCAGTTTTAAGATTGCATGTTTCAGTAAAAAATAAGGAAACCTGACTTCACTTTTGTCAGATATGGTTGCTGACTCACCATGATGTTTGTGTAGGCTTCAGGACATAAATTTATATTTATGTCATATTTATCTTCCCTTGACTAGAAGTCTCTGCTACTCCCAGATCACCTATTCTCTCCTTTCTTTATCATTCTTTCTATAGGAACATATTGTTTTAACTGTTTTTAAGATAGTTTGTAATAATCTGTACTAAGTATTTGATATTCCTATAAAGTGTTTTGCAGAGTATTTAGACCCTTGACCATCATTTTTATTTCCATTTTTTGTTTTTGCTTTCTTTAAATCTAATGATAATCAAAATGAGTTTCCATAACCCTTATCAGCCATTAAATTCCCTTTGCAAAAATAATAATAATATTTTCGCCCCTTCCTCCATAATTCTAATGCATTTTACCAAATTGATTCTCCAGGTGCACATGATTTCAATGGTAGTGATGGTTTCTCCATAGGTGAATGTCATTTTTATTGCATGATAAATACCCCTATATTTCACTTATCTTACACTTGGCAATAGTGAGGTGAATGCTGATATTTACAGTTCTTTATGTAATATTTATCCTATTTTCAGTCTTAAGTTTGGTTCACTGATCTCTGTCTGACTTTATCTATGATATCACAATGTTCATCCCTGTCTGCTTGCAGGTTGCTTAAGCATCTGTATGTGTGGCCCTTTTGTGTTCACTCCCCATACCTCCTCTCAATTCACTGTGACCTAGAGTTTGATGGTGAAAAAGTTGTATAAAATGGTTGTATGTATGAAACAGGCAGATGTGCAATCTCCTTACTTCAACAAAAACCTGTTCAAGTTAAGTTACAAGAAAGTCAGAACTATGCTTTGATTTCCTTACTTCATCTTGGACATTTACTTAGACTAAAGTCTTTGGATCAACCCTAGTAATATTGGGCTACATAGTGAGCCTAACTTTTTTAATGGAATCTGTTCACTTTTCAAAGTGAATTATATAAATATATATATATGATATATAAATGGCCTATATAGAGAACTTGCTTCCCGATTATTTAAATTTAGAAATTTCAGAAATTTAATCTCTGCATACAGAAGGGATTCTTCATAGTAAGGTCTGTAAAAAATGTGGAATCGGCTCCCTCAGGAAGTAGTTTTAGCAAGTTCTTTAGACTGTTTAAGAAAATGCTAGATGCTATTCTAGAAGCACAGAATACAACTGGGTATTAAAGTTTTAAAGTAAAGACACCAGAGACTGTTGATCCAGGGAACATCCAATAGCCTCACGGGATCAGGAATGTTTTCTTTTTGCCTTACTCTGGACCAACTAGGTCTACAGTTTTTTTTATACATATCTGTGATATGTTTATTTCATTAGTGGTTGAATTTGATGGACGTATGTCTTTTTTTTCAACCTATGGAATTTTAAGAAAAAAGCTGGTCAATATGAGAACCAGATCAAGTGCAAGGAAAAATATAAAACATCAATAAAGTTATATAAAAAAATATTGTGCACATGATTAGGTTATTGATGTGCATGACATCACCCTATTACTAAGCTATCAGTGAACAACTCGTGAACAATCACTTTGATAAATGAGCTTTACATTTTGTCAGTCCTTGTTTAGTTTAACCACTGTGGGGTTGAATTTTTTTTAAACCATTTCCTAATCTATCTCTTACAATCAGTTTTTTGGTTTATAATTATTTTTGTTGGCTGCGCCCATATTAATTTATATCATTTTTTATTTCATGTTCAAACTCAAGTGAAAAAACAACAGGTGTAATCTGCAATACATAGCACCTGCATTTCCATCCTCCAATCCTACAGAATAACCTCAACAGAAGGAAACTGTTATCTCACTTCTTTTCTGCACATAGCAGAATTATATCTCTTCTTGTTCACTCTTCTAGAAGAAAGTTCTTTTTTCACTGGTTTAAAAGTGAATCTTTCACACATGAAGCAAGATGAGAGTGTCATTAGACAGACTGAAGCAATTCAGAAATAATTTCCTTTTTCTAATTAATATGGTGAATGGCAAGTAAACACCAACTATCAAAAACCTTTTTATTCACTGTCCTGTGACAGCTGGTATTCCAAGCCTATAATCTTTAGCACTGTGATGAAGGCGGGGTTTGCACCTACTGTATTTAGAATAGAAAAAGTTATGTTGTTAGACTTTTTATCTAGTACTGCTAGAATAGTAGATACATTAAAATAAAAAGTTATGTACATTTTTTTTTTACTCCCCTAATTTAAAGTAAACACGAAAACAATCCAAATAACATTTCATAGTTCTAAACATAAGCATGAATAAAATGTATGCACAATACTTTAAAGTGAATCTGGCATTTGAAAAATGCTCTTAGATATATGGCATTTTATGATTTCATCTGGTAAGTCTGCCAAGTCTGTCCGTGTCCAGATTGATGTTACAGTGTAATCAGAATGTACTGTATACAGAGCCGCACTGCATTTTTTTCTGCAGTATCCAGGTTTGATCCCATGTAAGGATTCGATGCCACTTCTATGCTGTGGATAGGCTGCTAAAAATTTTAATTAAAGGAGCCAATATATGGAATTTGATAACTAAAAGAAGTTTTAGCATTGTCTACAAGGATTTGATGCCTCGCAATCCACAGGTTCACCTCATTATTAGTTCACCAGGGTTCAGTGTATGTTTTCCATCGGAATGTCATCTTATGTTTTTGATGTAAAATGTCCATGGGCAGATTCAAACTTTTACATCCTTATGCTGCTCCCCCTTTTTCTAAAAACAGCCACCATTAAAATATGATGGACTGCTTGTGTTATTATGGCTCCTGTGCCTGTTTAATATACATAAAATGTAACAAGTGACCGTCAGCCAGCATCAGTTCATTGCAAAATAATGAGACGGTATCAGCACATACTGTCACTTAACACAGACAACGGCAGTGTAGCTCTCAGTCAGCCAGGCCTACTTATTCCCTCTTAAAATGATCTTCAGAGCCTTCACCGGGCTTAGACTTTCTGCTGCTAGGAGAAAAATAAACGTCAAAAAAGAATTACCACCAGTCAGCGTATCATTTTAACTTATTTTTTTTTTTATATACTATTTTGATCTTTTGAAACATTGCCATCCAGCCAGAATTGCATAAAATGTAACAATGAGAAACTGGAACACTAGCAATAGGAGCTGGTTTCAATTAAATTTCTACCCTGACATTTCCTGCTAAAAAGCCTTAATACATTATTCTGCCGGGTTTTACCACCCCATCATATCCAGGGGCAAATGTACTTTGCATTACTGCAGTAACTTTTTAGAATAAAATAGTTATGCCATTTAAAGAAGAAACAAATTCTTAAGATTGAGTTTGCATTATCGAATAACCAGACATAGGGTAGATAGGTTAAGGTCATTAAAGGTATTATGGTTATCTATGTATCAGTGAGAAATGTCACTTGTGTTTTGTTAGAGTTCTTGTGGCTTGGACTTGCTGTGACTGTGGACCAAGAATGAATGAAAATTGCTGATAAAGGCTAATGTGGCCTTTTATGACCAAGAGCCTCAATGCCCAACCTGAATCAAATTTTGGGGCACAGTCTGTATTTTCTATGCCTAGGAGCCGGCTTAAAGCAAAACGTTTAGTAAAAAAAATACCACTAACCTTTATAGGTGGAAAGCCATCTATCTCTCTATGATCCTAGTCTAGCAGGTCCTGCTCCATCTCATCTTCGTTCTTCTTTCCGGCATGGCCTAGACACTAACTGGGTATCGTCATCTTCTTCCTCTTCCGGATTTTTTTTTCTTCATGTGTCACCCGATCTTGCACTGTGCAGGTGATGTGCCTTTCTGTAAATTTTAAAAAAATTGCTATTGTTACTGCGCATAGGTGAGATCAACACTTTTTTTTACGTTACAGGCAGCCCAAAGCCTCCTGGGATAGATAACAAATGTATCCTGGGAGGCTGCAGATTTTGCCTACGGTCTTTACCGCCACAACAAAGTATTAAATAATAACATTCTCTTTCATTACAAAAATAGGTTAACCACTCATTTCTATAATGTAAAAAATTGCTGCTTTTGAACTACCCTAGAATACTGCTTTTAGACTCTTCTAGTAATTCCATTATTTGTTTTGTGTCTTTTAGGCTTGGTACACACGTGCAATAATTGTCGTTAGAAAATAAGTGACCAATGACAGATCAAGAATTATTTTTAACAATCGTAAAGTGCACGACTCTGTACATGTTTTCACGATATGATACGATCGTTCAAATATAATCCACCAATAATGTACACACACTAGATACGATTGTTTGAATGATGCAGGAAGTGACGTGTACCAGAGAAAGTATACTGCAGAACAATCCACGATCACTGAACAACCGTGCACACAATACATAGCGAATAATTGTCGCCCAAACAGATCCACCGGACGGTTGTCAACAACAATTATTGCATGTGTGTATGTAGCCTTACACTAACTTTTCTCTTATGTTTTTCTTTATTTTTGATTTACTCTTTTAAAATGGATATGCTAAGAGAAATATAAAATATGGTACACAAGTAAATACAAAGAAAAAAAAAAGAGGCCAGTATGTGGATGCATTGCTTTTTAAATGGACATTAATAGTGATTTCCAGAGTGTTTTCAAGAGGCGTCATTTAGTATGTCTTCAGTCTATGAATCTCTGGAAGCATGCCAGTGTAGCAACACCTGTTATATTTTAGGTATATGTAGGTACATCTAAATCATAAGACTGGGTTAATCAATTATTTGGAAAGGCATCATTCAGGTCTCTGTTTAGTACAACCCTGGATTTGAAATGCACCTTACTTCACACATAGTATATGAGTCATCACAATGCCCTAATGAAAAACAAAGCAGAACCAAAAATTAGTAATAGAAAAAGTGACAAAAAATTTGGCAGAAGCAGTGGTAGGGGCATGGGGCTGTCATGGCTGGTGGTTGACATGTAACAAGTAGGTTTTACACTATATTATGTAGCTAAGTATTGGTAAGCGAGGGTGAGTATAAGTGTTTTAGTGCAGTGCAATCTTACTTTTTTTAACCTTTTTCTTAATTTCAGTTTAAAAGCAATTGCATCACATGTAAAGCTATTTCAATGAATATAAAGCAGATAGAGACCTTGTATAAATTTTTATTTTATTTTTGAAAAAAATGAGATGGCAGTCTACACACACACTGTGTCTGGACCCTGCAGACAATTGCAGAAAATTAAAAAATACATTGTGACAATAATCCATATATTGACAGACATGAATATATCTTACTTTCCATAACTAGTGTACTACTGCATGTCTTAGTGAAACCTTCTGTATATAATTAACCAGAGGCTTTGAATATCTCAGCAATGCACCAGGTGTAGCAGCAGACCCAGGGCCCCTGGGGACCAGATCTGGGTCTAATTCAAAAATATCTGCCTTTTTCTAGTACTAGTACAGCTTCATCATGGTGTGTATCAGCTGGATAAGGCCTACATAGATTTATAAGCATTTTTGTTTATGGTAAATCATTTATTGCTGAGGAGATGTCATGACATTCAAATTCAAATTGTGTATAATGTTTAGTTCATATGATGCTTGGTAAATCTAAGCTGGAAGATACGTATTTGTTGAGGCACGGAGTATCTTAAACCTTTTTCAAATATTTATTTTTTTAAATCTCATTGATGTTGATGTCCAGCTCCAGTCTTTTTGGCCCCTTTTGTCTGTATGTGCTTACTCCCGTATTAGCTGCACATCAATGTCCTGAATACGTTTACTGATACTAAATGTAAACCCCAGAAATGGTTGAAAACCAGGTTTTTTCATAATTTCCTGGACTACCCTGTTCAATATCCTTGGGATGTCCTTGGGAGAAGACTTGGGAGAAGTGAAAAACAATGCAACATTTCATAAGCTTATGGATGTGATAACAGGGAAATTCATGTCATACCCAAAACTAAAGGCAGTCCAATCAAATCGAAATTTTAGAGTATGTGATTTTTTTGGGCCAGGCAGTCTATGTGCAGCTTTCAGGACCACTATTGCTGTAGACCATTCCTGTGCAAGGTGTGTTAAAATGGCAGCTTGAAGTCTTACCTGGAGTGAATGTGACAATGTAGGAGGACAACTAGAAGACAGTTGTCACCAAAAATGTGCCAGACCTTTATGGCAGGATCACCAGGTATTATTTTAATGAAAGGTGCATATTTAGGAACATTGAAAACAACTTTGAAAATAGCATTAACATGTAAAATTTGAGATGTAATTGATTGAGATTAGATCTGCTTTAAAGGTTAAAATAATTTGCCTACAACGAATAAAATATAATGATATTACATCCTCACATGTTTAGTGAGCGGTTGTTAGCAGAGGCCTTTGTTAATGAAACAGACTGGAACTATTGTTCAGAAAACAAAAGGCAAGGGCAAACATTAGAAAAATGTATGATTGGACTAGTTCCCCATTAACAATAAAATGGAAATTGAAAAGAAATTCCTTTTTAGAATGGAGAACTGCATAGTAGAAAGTTCCAACAGCCCACATTCTGATATCACACAGCCCACTTGCAAACAACTATGAGACCCTCATCCTTCATAGAGTCAAACTCAATGGCTATAGGCTATAACCAAGCTTAAGTAATTCATGTTGTGTATTGAATTGTCCAAGGTTGACGCTTAGAGAGGAAGAATAACATTTGTGAAACAGTGAATTTGTGATTGGTAAATTGACCGGTGAATACTGATGTTCTAAAATTTGGTTTGGGCATTTGAGCTATCAGAAACCTCTAATGATGTGTGGAACACTTTTTGCCCCCTGTTTTATCTGTTCCTAGAAAGTCATTTTATTTTCTGGTTAATCTTCAATGCTAGTTTTAGCCAGATGGTGCCACTACAGTTAAATGTTATATTTACTGATACAACCAATTTTTTATAGAAATGTTTTGAGCAGCCTTTCTTGACCTTTTTAACATAAGGGAAACTCTTCAAAGCATTTCAGGTCCTAGACAACCCCTGTTATAATAACTATATTACAGTTCACAATACATTAGTGTGTTGGTCTGAATTCCTATTACATTGCTGGCCCAATGGGAAGAATGTCACCCTTTCAAAAAAAATCATTGGTGTCAGTTAATCTTTGGTGTCAACTAAATGGAGAGGTACAAATTGCTTATATTGCTCATTGCACAAGGAACCCCTAATAACCTCTAGGAGGCCTAGGGTACCATAATGCCCGGTTTGAGAAACACAGAGGAGCATCAAACATGGCTGGTGGTTGATGGGTTGGTGGGTTAATTTATAACTTCCACTTGGAGATGTATGGCAGAAGTAGAACGATATTCCCATGCATGCATAGGTCACACACTTTTACTGGACACATATTGTATGTTTACAATATAGTCCGCCCTTTGGGCACAGCAAACAAGGAAAACTATTGGGTTTGCAGAAGAGAAAAGCAGGCGGCCAGCTTTCAATTTACCACGAGAATGTATTTCAGTACAGCAGAGCATGTATAACATTAGCGTGATATAAATGGAATGAACCAAATGCTGGAAGAAACAGCATAATCTGTATCAGCAGGGTTTGAGAAAGCAACAGTAAAACCGGACCAGTGAAAACCATCCAGATTTTTTTAAGCCAATGAGGCAAAACACAAAAAAAGAATTTATGGTGAAGACAATAATTTTACTTTCATAGGAATTGCTGTTCTGTTGGAAATTTCATCCTTTGGGATAGTGTAAAAAAGGGTTTGGAGCTACATAGGCATTACATCATCTATCACGAGAATGCGGTCGTTAAAGGGGAGACAGAACAGTTTTCGTTGGTATGGGAAAATATAATTTACAGTTATTTTAATTGCATACATGTGGAAAACATACATTATTAAAAAAGAAGTTCAATGCGCTCAATTCCAAGGGTATGTATGCACTTAGGCTGTAGTTACTTGTGAAACCATTGCTATATAGTAACTATTGTTAGCTACATTCTACATTACATTTAGTCGGGCCAAATAAAACATACAAACTCATAAAGCCAAGAACAACAAATACTACGGATTGTTTAAATGCAGTCATGTTTTATAATGTGTCCTCATTATGTTGTCTATAATAAAATTTGAAGCAACAACTAACTGGTAAGCTACTAAAGATAACTAACAAAAACTACAACCGTGCTAAAAATACTAAACAGTGACATTCACCAAACATTCAGTGAAAGTGAATCAATCATGGTGATTTTAAACACATGCAACTGGAGCATAGTAAATGTTACAATAAACTTTTTATAAATACACTGCCTGGCCAAAAAGGTCCCCAAGTCGGGGCAGTGGTATGAATTGGAATTGCTTCATTTGGTCAGCTCTAGGTTCAACAACATTTTGTGCCCAAAAATCCATCTGACTAGCTGTATATAGAGAATGGCCAGCTATTTCCATCAATGGATTTTTTCTTCCCTGATAGCATGGCCATATTATATTGCCAGCATTCATCAGGCTCAAATTGGGATTTAGAGATCACCCCACAGGTTCACTGGAACTGTTCTTTCTAAAGTCAATACCTTCTTTGTTTTCTGCATTACTAATTATCAGTGCTGGAATTGTATTGCAGAGGGTGTTTGTAGAAACAGCTTTTCTGCATTACAAGCAGGAGTTTCCATATCTCCAGACTACCAAGAAAAGGGTTTGTGGAAGACAGCATAGCCATGTCTGCTGTGAGTATCTTAAGGTTTCATCATACATTCTGGTAACAGGGAAACCTTAAAATTAGGTGTAATTTGGAGAAAAAAACAGAACATTCACTGCTACAATAAAATTCACAAGCAAACCTAAATAGTAATGTACCTCTAATCATTTGTAACTACCATACTAAAATTTAGCTTTTTTTAAACGTGCACCATCAGCAGGTCAGAATCCACAACTTGCTGCTTCTGTAATTGGCTGACTTCTTCGCTTACATCCCTGTCACACAGCCTGGGGTCTTTCTATGAAATATGTCATCCTTGGCATCTCTTTATATTTTAATAGTGTTGATTACCTAGCTTGTACATTATCAATTTAAAGAGACACAAGCCTGACCCAGTAGTCGAGGTTCCATGCAATCAGATTTCCACAAACTACCACAAACCCACTGTAGCCAAGTCCTCTAAAATTTTAGTTTATCTCTAGCACAAACCTTTTTATACATTATGAAAATGTCTGCCATGTTTTTATTTAATCACCAATTGGAATAATCACTTTCTTCTTTTTTCCTGATGACCATGTACTGGCCCAGCAAAGTATCCAAAATGTTACAGTTGCCAATGGAGGAGAAAGCAAAATGTTCACCTGGCCAACATCTTCAAAATATGCCTCTACCTGTCCCCAGAAACCACCAAACGGCTTGTACATGCTCTTATCTCTTGTCTGGACTACTGTAACCTCCTCCTCTCTGGTATTCCATTAACCAGATTTTTCATCGATTTGTCTATCTATTACTTATTAGAATGCTGCAGTCAGACTCATCCATCCTTCTCACCGCTCCTCTTCTGCTGCCTCTCTTTGTAGTTCTCTTCATTGGCTTCTATTTCACCTTAGAATCATATTAAAGCTCCTGTGCTTTGCCTTTAAATCCCTCCACAGTTCTTGTCCCACTTACAATTCTCACCTGGTAAAAAAATTCTCCCCTATCCGCTCTCTCCGCTCCTCCAATGACCTACATCACACGCACGGCTACAAGACTTTTCTAGAGCTGCCCCAACTCTCTGGAATGGTCTTCCTCATCCTATTCGGCTTGCTCCTACTTTCTGCTCATTTACAGGGCACTCAAAATCTGTTTCTTCAAACTTACCTAACCATCTTTTTCTGTCTCCTAAACCCAGCTACTCAGTCACCATCCCAAATCCCCCCTCCTATTTTGTGCTATTTCTCCCACCTCTTAGAGTGTAAGCTCTTTCAGACAGGGTCCTCTCCATCATTGTGTCATTGTTTGTATATGCCTGTCATTTGTAACTCCTATTTAATGTACAGCGCTGCACAATATGTTGGCAGTTTAATTATAATTTTAATAATATTATTATTAGCCAGTATTTATATAGCTCCAATATATTACGCTTTAAAAAGTCCATTGTCGTATCACTTACCCTCAATATGGAAAGGTTTCTCCTTACTTTCTCTTGTGTCTTTAGGACAGCAACTGGGATAGAATCTGACTGGTGGGATGCAAACAGTGATAAACTGCCTGAGATTCTAACCATTTCCTACTCCAGACAAACCTATTTCAGAAAATGGCTAGAAATACACTTTATACTTTACTAGTCCTGGTCCATTAGATATACTGTAAATGTTCTGCGTGTAAAGCCTGTTTAAGTAGCAAAACTATTATTATTTTTCACAGTATTTTAGACTAGGGTCGAAATTGAATATTTACTGTATGTAAATAGTTAGTTTTTTGTGTTTTCGAGTTGTTTTTCTGAAACATTTATAACTGTTTTAAGTCTAGTAAATTGCTGACTAAAGTGTATGACCTTTAACAACCTGCATCGAGGCACAAATAAACTTTTACTGTATATGAGATGGAAAGAAAAATGTTCTTGGTCAGTCAGCAGTCGTCACGAAAAAAAATCCCCTCCATTGTGACCTTTCCTTGTCCACTATGTTCAAGTAATAATCTAAAAAATAGGAATTACACTGCAGGGTTAGTGTACATTTGTTGGCATGTATGAACGAAAATCACAATAATAGGGTCACACATTGGAAGAAAAAGTAGCAAATAATGAAAAATTACAGTAACGGTGTAAAAAGAAGAAAAATAAATTGCACATAAACCAATATGAAAAATAAGAACTTTCATACTGAATAAGTGTTAGTAATTACTAAAATATGATTGTGCTCTGTTTTTACTTTATAATTCTGGTGCAGAATATTATTATTATTATTATGATCATATAACAAATAAAAGAAAACCTGCCCCCAAATTCATTACATTACACTGGGGAACACATTTTTTGTTGAGTTAGATCTTACACTTGTTTTTTTCAAATTTTTGGTTGGTGAATCCAGAAATGACCTCAGTTTTTTGCTATCACATGCAGTTTTTACGATACAGGGTACCCTCCATTTTTTTTAAAAAAAACATACAAATTTTACATACAATGAAAAATATTGAAGTAATACCTTGAATGTACTGTTTATTTACATTTTTTTTTTTTGTTCATAAAAAGGATTTATTGTTACTCTGAATTTTTTTTTTACAGTAAAACATTTGAAAATTAATCATGTAAGAGGTTAAGGTAAAAATTTATGCTTAAAGCTTTTAAAGAAATGCCAAAATTAGGTACTTGAAACAGTCTCCTTCAGTTAGCAAAGCTTTAACAAACTGCTTCATCAGACCCAGTTTTATATGCAGAGGTGGAATATAATGTTCTTTCTATCAACAAGTCGCTCATGTAGAATGTTTGGATCACCTGGTTTTAGGGCAGATCTTGGAGGCCAATTCTTTTCCACCCAATGCCTCCCACGAGCTCTGATTTCCCACATCCACAGATATCAGGGATACTTGGTGTATCCGCGTTGCTGATCAAGAAGGAAGCATACCATTTTAAGGTCAACACAGACGACCCAATTGTGTTGGTGATATTGCAACAACTCAATGACTCTGTCATTGCATATGCAATGTCTGCATATTCTTCACAAAGAGAAACTGAATGGCAAATTGGGACTGACCCAAATATATTGCCATTGTGAAAGAGGACACACTTTACACTCCACTTTGAGCTATCGATGAATAGTCGCCATTCAGTTGAGTTAAAGATTGGAATTCCCAATTCCTCCATTAAACCAGGTATGTTATAGCAATACACAAGGCCACGGTCAGTTCTAAAGTACTGCAATTGGTTCTCTGGTTCGAAAGTACGATACCTTAGTTCCTTTTTCAAGCTTTCTCAATTTTGTCTTACGCAGTCTTGATGTTAGGACTTCTGGCATCTTATCCCGTGTACCTTTGTCCACATTGGTAAACCCTCAACACTCTGTTTGCACACCTTATGAGGGGCCCAAGACTTATCTTGATCACCAAGTTTAACTTTGAAATATGCCAAATAGGCTTGCTCTACAAATGTGCTTGTGTTCGCCCTCTGACTGGGAATGGTGAAACTCCCACAGATATAAGAAAATGAATCAGGGTTGTTTAGGCACTTATGATGAGAAACAGCAGAGCCAGACATGATCTGAAAGAAAGGAAATACGTGTGTAAGTAGAAAAATAAATTTTGCTTTTACAGTACATCTTGCAGCGCACAACCTCTGACCACACTGTCTTGCTTGTAAATGAATAGCCTATACAAATCCATGCTACAGTAACCGCATTAATATAAGCAGTAGAGAAAAAACCTGATGTTATAGAAGAAAACTAACTGTACTTTCAGAATCAGCTTACTTATTTTAGTGTATATAGGCTTAAAAATTGAAGTCAACAAAAAATTTGTTCAAAATCGTTTCCCAGTGTTATAGAAACCTGGAAGATATTGTTGTGAGAAGGTTATAGGTTAATGGTTTAAATCCTTTAAAGCTCTAAGGTTATTAAAAATACAGTAAAGAAGCATAACTGGCCGAGTCACGACCATAGAGAGCCAAGCTTACTGACCTGCAGCTATTCTAATGCAAACAGTCAACCCTGCAATAAAAGCAGGCCTATATTGTAAAATGTAAAAAATCAATCAAACGCAATGCTTTAATCAAACATTTCATTAAATACTGTGGATATAAAATATAAATATGCATATAAATGGATAGATTAATGCAAATAAAGTCAATGGCTAAGTGTATCTATACAAAGGTTATTATAATTGTGGCTTCAGGAAATTCAAGGAAAAATGTATAGTCTTGATAAGAAATCTTAGGAAATGAAAGAGAAAGTCACTGCAATATACCTTGGTCATATAGAAGATTCTCTGTTGGTATGTCATTTTCAACCACCCAAAGACCTAACATTCTTCCTCCTTTCCTTTAGGACAGGATTGTTGTGACAAAATTAAATATAGGTTCCATAATGCTTTTCAATTTGAGCAGTTGCAGATCATATGTTCTAGGCTCTTACTGTTGATAGGCTTGCAGTGTGGCAAAAAATTTCTTCTGTATTACGGACGACTGACTTAGAAAGTTCAGCACACATTTGCAGTCGTTCAGTGTTCTTGAAAGGAAGGGGTTTTTATGACCCAGCAACATACCCAAAGGCTTGCTTTCTATAGGTCCCAGATTATGTGGCTGGAGATAACAAGAAAAGGCAATTAGGTAAATAATGTAATTTAGAGAAATATGTTTGAATTAGCCTGTCTCCACTATTTTATCCCTGAGATTCCCCTGAATTATTCTTCTTGTCCTGAGAACCCCTACTAAACCCAATATACTATAAACCACTGGGATAAAAAGCCTCCTAAATCTGTGTCAAGTGGCTTACAGTTTACAATTGTGGCTAAAATACCCTCAGTTTAGACAACTAAAAATATCATTAGTCTTACAGCTGGCTCTACTAAGTGGCATTGGCCCAGAATTATTCAAAGAAATGGCTGGTTTGGATTATAATGAACACAAATTACAATTTCTAGTTCTCTAGCCTCATCTAGGCTAATTGTAATCTTCAAGTAAAACAAAAAAGGTTTTAGCAGACCATAAAGCTTTTATGAAATGCATATTTTGTTATGGGGTAGACCAGTGTATTCTAAGTATACATAACTGTCCTATCATCAGCACTAAATAAATTAAATATCAGTTTTAATTACTAGATGCAATTATTAAAAATATTTCATAATTGTCTTTAGTTTTGGCTAAAATATTTGAGGCACTTGTGTCTCCCCAAAAGACATCCCTATAAGATTGTATGTATTAAAAAACATTCTTGACAGTTGAATTTTTATGGTGCTCAAGGTCCCATGCATGTAGACAGAACCCTGTGCCTATTGAGGATACCAGCCTAGTCCAGGATCCAGCACCCCACTACATTTCTTTTAAATCATAGAGAACGATTTAAAATTCATTTAGAATTTTTTATTCTCACTAGGGAAGTTATAAATTAAACCAGAACCTTTTTTTTCCAATACATTTAAATATTGTGACAGCAACAAAAGGCTGACAGACTTAATTATAAGAAATCTCAGGAGTACTTTCCTCATCTGCTTTGCAGTGTGAATCAATATGCTTACCATAATAAACTAGCTCAAAGGTTGTGCGTGGTATGTTATAGAATCATGGCTGCTTGATAGTGCCAGCCCACTGTGTCCTTTGTATATTGGTTTGGAGCAAGCTTTTTGTGGAGTCTTGGCTAATGCTTTATGGGCAAACTGTAATATAATAAATGCAATGCTTGGGGTAGCTGGCTTTGTGTTTTGTTTATGCTGCTAGGTCAGCTCTATAGCAGGTAGGAAAACTGACTCTCACAGTGATATCTGGGATGTTGCATGAGAATTTAGCCTGTTGCGTCTTTTCCATAAACCGACCACTTAGTGCTTTTTTCTCAGACAAGCACTAAATTGTGAGAAGCAGTAAATGGAGTTTATCCGTGTACCCTATATATTGCACATACTGGGTGTCCTTAAGGCATTGACAAAGGATTGAGAATGAGTGTGGAATATTCAGAAGCTTTATGGTTCTTTTTCATTTATCTAGGTTCAGGAAAGTTTGTTATTTTAGTTTTAAGGCTCACATTTTAAATGTTACATTGTTATATAAGGTTAGAGTTTTTATTAAAAGTGTTTGTGTGTGTGTGTGTGTATATATATATATATATATATATATATATATATATATATGTATGTATATACTGTGTATGTATATATTTTTTCTTTTTATATATTTTTTATATATGACCTTTTTTTGAATAACAAACATTCACACAACATAATGACATTTCTAAAAATGTACCATAGCAGAAGCTGTTTTCTAATTAGACTCTCACTTACTGAGCCACATGAAAAGAGCAGACACAATAAAATTATGAATTAGTATTTAGTCTTATAGCTGTGTGTAAAAAATTGAAATGTAAAAAATGTAAAAGTTAGATTGTGAGCTAATTAAGTGATCTTTTTAAGGAATATTAAAAATCTAAAGTAACTGGGATTAAAAATCCATTTTTGAACTATATGTAACAGGGAATTAATGAGCACAGTTTTACCTAGTAAAACATTTTTAACAAAATGTAGCATATAATAAATATTAAAAACATCAGAGCACTTCATGCATGTGACAGGTAACTTTGTTTTCTAGCTACACAGCAGCCTATCAGTTCTTTTACATTTTGGGTGTTAGGTCCTTCCCATTCCTTCTGATGATTACTGGATTACAATAATGGCATCATCATGGTGGTGTCTAGCAACTAGAAGACCTGGCCAGTAAAATCTCTGTTGTTATATAGATATAGCAGATGGCGTGCACTCACACAGTATAATTCCTCTGTAATAAAGATTTTAGTTTCACATTAATGAGTTATTATATGTATGTAGAATGTAATGAAATTCTCTATATACATAATTGAGAGATATTCATGGCAGATTTTTTAGAAGTTAATTTATGGACTCTGAGAGTTGTTAGTATTTACTTTTTTAGGTTTGCAATATTTAGTAAGCCTCTTGTATGCCTGGAGAATCTTGAAGACAGTTGACATTTTGGCCCATTTCAGACTTGCGGTTGACCGCTACTTTGTACCACTCAACGAAGCTTCCTACTGTTCCAAAAGGACCTGTATAGTACTTTATAGCACTTCAGACAGCTGCTACACAAAATTGGCCCTACTTTAAGGTGAAATGTGTATGCAAGCAAAGCATTACTTATGGGTCTATGCCTAAAGGATTTGCAGGCTGGTAAACTTATGAGAGGTATATATCATAATAAATTATTTTATTTTAAATAATTTAATATAAAGACTTCAACTGTCACAACTTTGTGCAGAAACAATTCAGAAAGAGCTTTTGTTTACTTATTTCAGGTTGTTAACTAGGCAATCCTAATTATCAGGATATATCGGTAGCAACATTCTAGAGATCTTAGATGTACGCTGCCATGTTCCCCATGAGAACACATGCTCTGTGTGCAAAGACAGGCACACGGAAAAATAAGTATGACTTTTCGAGCAAGGAAGAGAGAACAATTCTCTTGCTGGCAGTATGAGCTTGCTTTTCCTAAACTGAGAAAAAGGACTCAAGGGCTTTAACTTTTTTTTTTTTGCTTTGTTTTGGCTATGGTGTTATGTAATACTCTCATTTTAGATACAAATATACATTTTTAGAGTGCTCTTTTAAAGTGAACCTGTTCACCCAGGATAGAAACCAAAGGGTGCAAACCTTTTTAAATCATTATTTTTGGTGCACTTGAGGACCTCATGCCCCCTGACCATAATCAGTATGTTTCTACTTCTTCAACTCAAACACTAAGCTCAACCCTCTGTTTTAATATCAGTTGCTGAGGATCTGGAATTGGGTTGGCAGTGGTGGGTATCGGATAACAATGGCAATATATAATTACCTAAGTTTTAAAGTGACAACTTCTGTATTTTCAGGTTGGATTCGGATGTTGTAATTGCTAGGTAAGTGTTATGCTCGAGTCTGGTATATACTGCAGAAAAACACTGAGAATCTTAGTGAGTATAGAGAGAAGAGGCCAGGCTGCTTTCAGAAATCCAGTAGTGCAAGCATGGGATTTACCTTCTGCAGTTTAGCAAATCCTCACCACTAATGAATTAGATAGGGTGAGTGTAGAATAATAGCCTCTCCTTGTTATAACGTACTATCCGCAAGCAAAACTTGAAGTCTCCTCTGCAGCAATAATATCTACTTCTGAACATTCCTGATAAATAAAATACATGGTTACTGGATTATATAATAAAAAAGAAAATCCGATTTTACAGTGTTACACTGTGACCCAGTCAAGCAGGTATAAGCTTGTCTTATCCAAATAAATACAGCAGCTTTCCAATATCAGTGATGTATTACAGTGGATTTCAAGCCAAACTCGGTGCGCAGATCAGAATTATGAACCTGTTTGTTTTACTGTGTTTCTAGATGTGATGGTTTTAGGATGGTCTAGGAAGCTTCTGCTGGTATATAAGGACAAAGTGATGGTCCTCAATACTTTAAAAAAGAAATAAACATCATTGCATCTAAAGTGGCACCATAATACTAATAAAGGACTACTGTTATAGTGTCATTAGGTTGGTCAGACAGTGTACCTTTAGGCCTTTTTATCTGCATTATGAAAGCCCATGCTAAACTCAGCCAATGCTTCATGTTGCTACAGCAGAGAGAACATATAGAGCCACTGGCAGGTGTTTCAGAGAACAATATATTATAGGATGTTCACACAAATTGTTGTTTATTTTGCTCCACAAAGTCTGTTGGTTGGATGGCTTTGACTTTGACTTAATGGCCCATAAACATGCAACAGTCCCACAATCCATCTAAAAACAAATGCATTGCCATATTGGTATTTTATGGCTATGAGTACCTTAAAAGTCAGGTGTAGTAAATGACCCTAAATGAAAAAAAAAATAGGAGCTACTTATAAATAATTAGTCATCTGAAAACAAACCAATACTTCTTTCTTTTTAACTTTTTGAAAGCTGATTGCCATTTTTTTCCAAATATATGAGTGATTAGAATTTGTAAGATAGTGTTCAAAGCTTTGATTATTATTTGTTAATATTACAGATGCAGACACTTTGTATATTTGAATAGAGTAATTAATTGGCATTTTGAGAAGTTGGATACTTGGGCCATTAAGTATTAGGGTACAATATTTTTGAAAGATTAAAAAAATCACCATTAAACTCTACCATTTTACTGTGGAGATCACCACTTTCAAAGTAGCAATTTTCATAAGCCCTTAAAAAGTGATAATCAGGTAAGATAGAAATCAGGGAAAACAACATTGTTGGACATTGGACGTTGTTTTCCAGTCTGTCTGATTATTCTTCTACAACAGCAGATCTAACTATTGAAGTTTGTGGTACAGTCTAAAGATTGGTTGTTAAGAGGATGATCATATCATGCCTACACGTCTGATTCCCCCTATTATGTACACAGATAGCTGAATTTGGGTACAAAATGTTAAGCTTCAGTAATGCCAGTTTTACTCAAATTTTTTGGAGTCCACAGATTCCAGTCCTGTTTTACTAACCTTCTTCTTCCTCTAACCCAAATAACAAAACCAACCACAAACTGGTAAAATTGGCTGAAGCCGTCTTTTTAATATAAAACCAAAACATCACTTACCAGCAAACCCAGCCCTTGCCTCTGTACCTGTTCATTACTATTTTATCTTGTAACTTAGAGGACACCATACCAAGTATGTGTCCTTCCACCACTCTTAAGCACCACCAAGACCTCTGCCTTTGAGGAACTCAACTGCTCACCACCATATAGTGGCCAATTAAAAAAGCTAGATTCACACCCGAAAGAGAGGGGGATGCAGGGAAGTTTTCACTTCCCCGGACAAACTTCTGCTTTCTCTTCGTTTTTTTTCAGTAAACTGGTTTCTCACCCACCTCCTTTCTCACTCTTACCTATGAACTAACTGACCTTACGACAATCCTAAAAATTTTCATTTAACCCTCCATCCTCTTTCACCCCTTCACACCCTACCATGTATTCCTTCCACCTATTCACCCTACCATGTATCCCTCCATCTATTGTCTCGTTTCTTTTTTTTTTTTTCAACTGCTCTATAAAACATAAAAACTGAGCATTGTTTAGTTGTTGGCTATAGCATTTAATATAGATTGGAGAGGTCCCACTATGAAGTTTTCTATATGCTGAGGCTGCACTGTGTCCCAAACCATTGTCTTTGCTTCAAGCACAATACTTCATATATCTACATAGTGCTGAACATCTAACACCAAATAGGAGACATGAATAAAAAGCTATATATATATTGCATTTTTAATAATGTTTCAGTTTTCCTGGTGTTATTTTTTAAACCTAGTTGCTTACAATAATTCTCCCATCTCAGCTTTACTCCCAGAATATTTCAACATGTTGACGCAGTTTGAAAGTCAATAAATGTTGTTTCAGCCTGCGGATGGAAAGAGGATGTAACAGGATTCATTGGGATTTCAAGCATCAAGCTTAGAAAAATAAAATATGAACAATACTCTGTTTTTTCGGGGCCAGCAGGAAACACCAACAATACTCCCACCTTTTTCCTGTGACTTACCCAGAGTTCCTTCCAGGCGACATAGATAACTCATATAGCTCAGATGAATGCCAATGAGAGGATGCATGTTGTGCAACATGTTATCTGATTGAAATTGGCCTTTATGTTACAGGACATAATGCTTCAGCAGTACAAATTGTAAAAAAAATTCATAGCTTTGCTTTGCTAGTAATGATTTCACTTGATGAATGTATTTATCAGGTCTAAAGTACTCATAACAGGAATCCTATGGCTATACACTTTTAAATGCACATTTTACTCAAAAATTATGTTGTAGCTTTGTTTTTTGTGTATGATGGCTTGACTGTTATTATCACAATTAAATGTACCTGCAAAGCAAAATGAAGGTGTTACCCTTCCTTAATGAACTATACATAAACTATACCAATATGATGAGCCCAGCTATAGGAGTGACTCTATGTCTATAGATTACTGGGAGAGGCTAGGATAGAGATGCCTAAATAAAGTCACTGAAATGTTTGTAAATATGGGAGGACATTATTTTTTTCTTCAGCATCTACTAAAAAATGTCGTTTTGAATGGTGTTAGATAATAAACATTAAAGTGTTTATTAAAATGCAACAAGCACTTTAAGCACTTTTATCAACCACCATCAACTGGAGTAGATGTTCAGAAACAAGTAAAAAGCTGGTCATGGAATGCTACATGCCATGGATCACCTGCCAATTATTGGGCACTTATTCTTGTGGCCTTCTTTCTCCAAAGGTAAATTATTTTATTCTAAAGATTCTTAGTTTACTAACTAGCTACCAGCAAGAAGTGTGCCAAATACACCCACCAATGCTTCTGTTTTTCCTTTAAAAATGCATCTGTGCTTGCATGCAGCTATTTTAATGTGCTGTCAGAACAGTCAAACATTTCAAATAGTGTCATATCCTTTAGGTTCCCTTCTGCTTACACCCCCAGACCATACGTCATTTGGGTCTCCCTGCTCCTGGTACGGCATTGTGATACCTGTGTTACCATCACAGAGGGTGCGTGGGAAAACAAGATGTCAAGAGCCAATACATGCCATTCCTCCAAAAACAGCCTTGGAGGTACAGTTTAAGTGAGGAATTAACTTTACAGTCCTGCCAGCATTTAAACTAGCCATGGATTAAATTTCATCATTGCATTGAGCTGTGTGACAGATCCATGGTTGCTGGCGCACTGACATGGTTGATGGACAACACAAAATGGTGTCCAGCAGGGAAACACAGGGGGTTTTATCAGAAACCTGGGGCCAGGATTTGTTCAAATAGCAGACTGGTATTTTGATTGTTTCTGTCACTTTAAATTGCATCTTGTACATCTCCTAATTAGATCTCTGTGCCCCAGTGCCATCCTGCTTATCTGCCACACCTGCTGTTCACATTTTATATAAATTTGAGAATGCAATGCAACACATAGGAATGCACAAAATTAGACAGTAAACAAATTGTTGAAAATGGGGATCAACAGAGCACAAAAACTTCTGCAGAGATATCTCACCTGTAGGGTCGCCTAAAGATAAAGAAGCTAATGGCCTGCTTAGCCATTGGTCTGTTGAAATTTTGCTCTTGTGTAGACTATAACAACCTTTTTTAAAAAATAAAGATACATTTGGAGCTACTTGTTATATTCCTAACTAGGAAAGGTCATCATAGAAACCTCTCAGAAACCTACCACAGCCTTAGCCACATATTTGATGGTATTTCAGAGAGTGATATATGGTAGATATATATATATATATAATTTGGTTTACATGTAAAATAACAAATAGATCAGTATTAACAAGTGGGTTGGGGAAACATAGCTCACAGGAAGGCATATTATAAATGAATGAAGTAGGTGTGATGTTGCTCATCATTAAATATGTGTGTACATTTATTTATTTTTTTTTTATTAATATAAATTTAATTAGGATGGGTCAAATTGGTAGAGGATTGTCAAGTGGAAGGTTTAGAGATTGTAGAAAGTAACACATTGTGGGGTTTGTCTTTGTGGTATTATACAGAGTTTTTGAAAATGCCACTTATGTTAGTTGGGTAGTTTGCAAGGTGTTTGGTTGGATTAATGTCCATGCCAAATACATTTTAAGGGTGATTTAGTTTGTACAATACAGATGGGACTTTTTAGATGCATACACTTGTGTAGTATATTTTCATTTTGAAATAGAACCTTAGTAGATTTTTGAGTAGAGTATTTAGTCTTAACAATACTTTAAGTAGTATATCGCCTACTTTTTAATCATATGGTATGCTGCATGCTAATCATTGGTAGTCTTTTCAAACATGCAATGCTGAATACACAGGAGCATAAGTTATATTCTCATGTAAAGCACGCTTTTTTCAACGCACAGCCTTTTTAATGGATTATGGTAATGCATTTTATGACTTCAGTCAATGGAGTACAAGTGGATATAAAACTGTCAAGGTAAATTATAGATGTTGCAATAGATTGTTTTCATAATCACTATTTACTGCCGGTAAATATCCATTATGGGTGGGGGAAACTGTCTTCTTAAAGATGCGGTATGGAAGATGAAATATTTAGGAGAAAGTAAATAAACAATTTTAGATTGCCGTTAATTACTGTGAGAGTGGGCACTAGATGACCTCTCTGTGGGTCCCAAATACAGCGAACAGTGCATTAATTGCCAGCTAATGTAGACACATGTAATCAGTTTCCATTTCTTAGAGACTTCTTTATGAAGCTGGAGGATTCTGCACTAATAACAGAACTCCCCTGTTAGAAAACATCACATCATGTATTTTAGGTTTTAAACACTAAGGAACATGAATATATGACTTCACCACTACACTGGCATAGTGTTTGAATATCAGGAGTTCAGAATATCTACTCAAGTTGTTCTTTTTATCAAAGCAAAGCTGCTATGCGCCAGTCTATACCTCTCCCTTTTGTCGATAAGCTTGCAATCTGGGAACAGCTTTGCCACATTATTTATAATACAGGACACATAGTATTATACTCATCTAGTTAAGACATCTTGCTGAATCTCACATGCAAAAAACATATTATAATGTGGCTTTTTTTTGTTGACTTTTGTTTGCATTGGACGAGTTTTGCATTCACATAGTCTATATGAATGCCAATGTAACCTAAATAATATCAGAAGTATTTTAAAATGGTGCCATTTAAACAAACCCAAAGCCTATTAACAGTGGCCTTAAAAGTCACTACAAAATGTTCAGCTACCACCAATTGGTCAAACCTAACTTTTTAAGAGACTTCTTGGAAAGAGCTATTTTTAATAAAAATAGTTTTTCAATTATTTATTTTTACTAACATTTGAAACTGAGTTTTAGTTTTAAAGATTGTAAATAAAATGTAGAGGAAGCAATTATTTAATCTCTAAGATGTTATTAATTATTTAATCAGATGTAAAACACAGTGCCTATTTCTCTGAATGGGGGACAGATATGTGAAATGGAGAAAAGTTACACAATGTTCAGGAATAAATCTTCCTAATAAACATGTAGGAGTTCTGTGGCTGAAGTGGATTATTTCGATCCCAGGCAAAAGTAAGAGTTTTTAGTGTGGCCTGGTATTGTTATTATTGATGACCATCACAAATCAGAGCTTAAACAAACCTTTTTTTTGTTTTTTTCCTCCTGATGGTAAAAAAATTATAAGTAGGTATGCAGCTGTCCAGAATGTGAACCTGTTGCTTGTCATGCATAGACAAATTGCAGGTGTGCTTACAAACTTCATTATTTTTGCATTTTTTTCCTATTTTTAAATGAATAACAGGAAAAATATAAACATGTTAAGTATTGCAAATGAAAGAGGGTCACAAGAATAAGGGCTTCTGTGTTTAGAATTTAACTGAATGGCTGTTTTAAAACATTAGCACAATCCTAAAGAGCCCTTGAAGATGCATTGGCAGCAGGTAGGTTGCCATTTCCGACACCCATACATTTTTACACCTTTTAAACCTTATAGAGATTCGTGTTTTGCTATTTTGTGTTTCCAGAAAAAAACATTTTATCCCAAGCGGCCTAAAAACTTACTTAAATAACTTCAACTCATTTTTTAACATTTTGTTTTATATGCATTCCTACATAAGTTTTACAAAAACAATATCTGTATCTGGTGACATAGTGGCAAAAATGTAAAAGTAGCTTTAGGGGTCAAAGAGTTTGGTGAAACTCTGGGAAACATATAAAATTCTATAGAAGTGCTAAGCTATATAATGTGTTTTCAAGATATATGCTGAAGGCATTTTAATTCAAATATTTCACAGTGCAACTAATCCAGGATTTTAAATATGAGTCACATTGTATGTGGGTCATATATCTACATTCAGACACATGTCACTAGGAAATTGAGTTCCTGTGGAACTCATCCATGATCCTAAATTCATAAGTATTTAAGTAGCATTTCCTACAAATGTCTAGCCACCTGTGAACAATAATTGTATTAATTTGCACAAAGTCTCTTTGCGATCCAATCACGTATTTGACTTAATAAAAAAAAATGTACACAAATGTAACAAATTTTTAAAAGTAAACAATAGCAGTACGTGTGTGAGTGTGTAACCCAGTTCACTCTACTAAGCAAATGCAAAAGTCAGGATCTAAAGCTAAGCAGTGGAGGCAGCAAGATGATAACTGCATAAAAAATGGTTTTCGGGGCTCCTGGGGTGCTCTGGAAGATAACAAGTATCTGTATCTTGGCACACAGCAGATTTCCTTATCAAAATGCAGTAGCCAACCTTGCTAGCTTAAAGCTTTGTACAGTTTCAGCCAGAACAAGAGATGAGAAGTGTCACAACTGAGGGCAATTTATCTCTAATTGTTGAACTTCAGGCCAAGACATGATGAGTACTTCCCCAGTGGGATATGGATGGCAAAAAGTAAGGAAGTTTTTAATGCTTCCTACTCAATAAAAAACAATGAAACAGATCTTCAGGCTTAAAATCAATTGTTTTATTTTTTAAAATATATATATATTGAGGTTGATAGTATTACATAGCCAAAAGAAAATTACATGACCAATAGAGACATATGGTTCAATCTTAATCAGCATGTAGATTCCACAGTCAGATATTTGTGTAATCTAAAGTTAAAGGCGAATCAGAACGAATTGGGAACAAGAAACGTAGAAAAAACGTGTTAGGAATTGGAGGGTCACTTCCTTTTATTTTCAGTAGATACCATGACAACTTTTTGGAAGCATGGATGTACTTTTTGTTTAGTGGCCGCATTTAGATTCGTGCCAAAAAATAAATGTGTGGGTGTTTCTTTCTGTTAAGAGATAAGCCAATTCCATGATGTTGTAGTTTGGTCAATAATAGGTGCATCATGGGGGTGTAGGAGAAATCCAATACTGAAGCGTAGTCCATTTTATTAATTTTATAGTAGGCAGATCAGTAATTCAGACTTTATATGCTGCATGCCTGTTTCATGACATTGATTTACAAAGTATCTAGGCAGCCACAGCCAGGCAGTTTGCATCCCCGCAAGGTCATCAGTAGCATCCTGTGTGTTCTCTCAGCATAGGATCCCTTTACTATAATTAGGATTTTTAAATCTCTTCTATTAAGAATGAAAATATGTAGGTTATAGATAACTAGGTGTGCTTCACAAAACATCTACTGATTTGGAATAAGGTAATATTGTAGTATATAACCTCAGCTTTATAGAGTTTGTGCTTGTTGCTTGACATTGAAATAAATTCAGTAAATGAGCAGGGGCAGTGATTCCTCTCCTGTGACTCACAAAGTGTTACTAGAATAATATTTTCCTCCAATCACTGAGCCGACCATGAGACTGTCTGAACCAGGACATATGTATCTATAAGTACACATCCCCTTCTTGTTTGGGACTGTTAGGTTTGTGAAAATGTTATCCAACTATGATTTAATTAATTGAGTTTTTTGATTAACTAATGAATAAATAATTTAGCCACTGACGTTTCAGTAAAACTCATTAGGATTCCCATTTGATGTTCTATGTTTTACATTAGGATGTACTGCTGGTATAGTTTTGTAACATAAACTGGACAAACAAAAAAAACAATTTCTCAAGCAAAAGGCATGAAACTGAAACTACCATCACCACTGCACCAGTTTGTCCCCTGTAACTATTATTAATGTCGCTGTCATTTCAATAATGCTCCAAGTTATCATTTGGTTTTACATACTTTGGGCTTTATTACTGATCTAGTTTAAAGCAGGTTTTAGTAATTATTTATGTTGACTTATTACTTAAAATTTATTTTGTAAATAATTACTACAAATACAAATAATTACCCTTTTATATTTTTATTATCATATTTGACCCAAAGCAGTGACTTATTTGTGTGTTGAAATGGGTGTTAAGAGTCTTTGTTGGGTGACTCCTTTGATAAAAAGAAATGCATATTGGTTGTGTACATATATTTCTTTACGATCAAGACAAGGTCAAGAAAAAAGCATTATCTATCCTAAAAAGAACCCCCATATACTCACTTTTCTAATACTCTCTTGCAAACTTTTGGTCCTTCATTAACAACCCTGAAATACCTGTAAACTTGGGTCTTGGTGTTCTTTTTTAGAGACATTATTACAATGATCTGTATGGGGATGGTAATAGGCTTTAGACGTTTTAGCCCCATGTGGGTGTGTACCGGCATAGGGCTTTTGCTGCTATCCAGGTCTTTTTTCTTTCAGTTTGTATTTCCTTTTGCCACTGTGCACTAACCTAACAACATGGCAAGACTGGAAGTGTACGTGTGAAAGTTCTACAACCAATTAAAAAATGTGCAAAACAGGTGAGAACTGAAGTAGTCATATTTTCTTCCTTAACTGTAAAACCTCCGACATGTAATTGTTTTTTTTTTTGCACTTCAAAACCACACCTTTTCTGGTGTTTAATTTCTACATTCAGAACACTTCAAAGTCTTTACTTTCACATGCCTAACGTCTCTAAAGTATGCCACCAAACTCCCAGTATACATCTCTCTCTAACTGCTACAACATCCTCCTAATATTTCACTAACTGGAATCTTGCCTGTACGATTTATTATGAACTTTGTAGAGACGTATAGATCCTTCTTGTTACTCCTCATCAGCTGCCCTTCTCTGCAATCCTCTCTATTTGTTTTCATTTACTTCCAAAAAAAAATCAGGCTTGTATGCTTTGCTTTTAAATTACTTGAAGTGGCTCCTGTCCCACTTCAATTTTTGACATGATCTGTATGGGGATGGTAATAGGCTTTAGACGTTTTAGCCCCATGTGGGTGTGTACCGGCATAGGGCTTTTGCTGCTATCCAGGTCTTTTTTATTTGAGTTTGTATTTCCTTTTGCCACTGTGCACTAACCTAACAACATGGCTGGAAGTGTACGTGTGAAAGTTCTACAACCAATTAAAAAATGTGCAAAACAGGTGAGAACTGAAGTAGTCATATTTTCTTCCTTAACTTTAAAACCTCCGACATGTAATTGTTTTTTTTTGCACTTCAAAGCCACACCTTTTCTGGTGTTTAATTTCTACATTCAGAACACTTCAAAGTCTTTACTTTCACATGCCTAACATCTCTAAAGTATGCCACCAAACTCCCAGTATACATCTCTCTCTAACTGCTGCAACATCCTCCTAATATTTCACTAACTGGAATCTTGCCTCTACGATTTATTATGAACTTTGTAGAGACGTATAGATCCTTCTTGTTACTCCTCATCAGCTGCCCTTCTCTGCAATCCTCTCCATTTGTTTTCATTTACTTCCAAAAAAAAATCAGGCTTGTATGCTTTGCTTTTAAATTACTTGAAGTGGCTCCTGTCCCACTTCAATTTTTGACCAATTTTATATATATATATATATATATATATATATATATACACACACACACACACACACCACTAACTGTTCACTGCATTTCTCCAAAGGCCTACTAATGACTTCCTCATTTTTAACTTCTTCCCATATCTAGCTTTATGACTTCTCTAGACCCACCTCTATTCCTTTGAATTCCCCTTCTTGGACCATTGAACTATCTTGAATACATTGCAATACAATACACATCTTCCATTTTCTTTTACCTATCATTAATTAGTCACCATTCCATTCTCCCTACCTAATTTATATTATGCTCCCCCACTTCTTGAACTGTAAATTGGAATGGGCAGGGTTGTCCTCTTCTCTTGTATCATAGTTTGTACTTGTTGTATATGGAGGTGTGATATTTACAACCCATATTTATTTCACAGCACAGTGTTATAAGTTGGCATTTTTAAAATAAAAGATCATATTAATAATAGTCCATAAAAATGTCCATAACGGTCTTAAACATGAAACATGATTTGGTTTTTAATTAAATAAAATTGTCTGATCTCTAATTTGCTCTTTTTAGTGAAAAAATTAATTTGTAACAATAAAATTATATTTGATATTGTGGTTAAATTAATCTGTTCATAAATTACATTTGTTGTTCACATACACTCTGCAAACATTACCAGTGCTTAATTTAAATTGTGATACTGCTAATTGCTTCTGATGGCCTTTAAGTTTAATGAGTAACTGAACCTATAGACAAGATTTTTATTGTGATGGACATGAAGGTCTTGCATGATATAAGACAGAAGTGGAAGACTGAACCTTTTAGCATTCTCCCAATATCCATCTGTCATATGTCTGCAGTGGTGCATGTGAGATAGCACAGAAGGGAGCATAATTGTGGTGGAGCTGTAGAAAACATTCTGGTTATAAACTTTTGACCTACGCTATACAAAAATCACAGATAATGCAGCATACCATACGCTTTGCAGATTTAAAGGCAATAAACCATAAATTCTACATTTTGAAATGCATAGGCGTGAATGGGTTTTATGTAGAGTTTCATCCTATGTATTAAACATGGCAAGTTTTCAATGCAAAAATGTTTACAGCTATGACTAATGTTTGCTAAGATTTCAATATTTGAAGATGAATTTCAAGCAAATATACAACGATGTATAACAACATAAGCCTTTTTTCTCTCTCAATTCAACTGTGTTAATTACTTAAAATCTGTTTTTATACTATACTACAACATGTCAGAAGAAAATGTAAAGTAATTTCATACGGCATGCAGCAAATCTAAAATAAAGACTCTGTTTATGAAGCAGCAGACATAATGCTTTTTTTTTTTTTTTTTTAGTAAAAATAAAGCAAAATAGTAACTTTAGTAAATATTAACTTTTAAATATTACACTTTTCAAGTGCCTAATGTCCTAGTGGTTTCAATAAAGAATTCTCTGAAACAGAAAATTCCAATACATATGTAGGCTCAACACCATGACCTGTATTTCATTATTATTTTACACAGTATTTATATAGTGTTAACATATTACGCAGCGCTGTACAAAGTCCATAGTCATGTCACTAGCTGTCCCTCAAAGGAGCTCACACTCTCATTTCCCTATTATAGTCATATGTCTTCAATACAGTCTAAGATTACATTTTGGGGTAAGCCTATTAACCTAACTGCATGTTTTTGGAATGTAAGAGGAAACCAGAGTATGTGGGGGAAACCCATGCAAACACTGGGAGAACCTGCAAACTCCATGCAGATAGTGTCCTGGCTGAGATTTGAACCTGGGACCCAGTGCTGCAAAGGCCAGAGTGCTAACCACTGAGCCACAATTTCATGAATGGGTTTTATATTTTAGATCTTAGTGTGAAGTATTAGGCCCCTGTCACTCTTGTGGTTGGAAATCAAAGTGCACAAGCAATCTGCATGTGTGCTCCCAGTTTACAGTCGCAGTGTGGTTCTTCTTATAGAGGAGGAAAAGCAACTGCAAAGACAAAAGTTGCAACCCATTTGCAGGGAAACCATGCACAATCTCCCATACAGATGAATAGGAGCAGTTGGGAGCATGGTTTGAGAATGTGTTACAAGGCTGCAGTTGACCACAGATCTGAAATGGGCCTTACTGCAGAGCTAATGAAAAAAGTTCTGGTAAACCCACAAGTGCTTCTGTTTACCATTACATTTTCTTTATATTAGCTTTTTAAAAGAATGAGTGCAACATTTAGAGGCTGGATGAAAGGCTTCGTGCATCTGAATACTTTTGATGCCTTAATATTGCAGTTTTCTTTTTAAAGAAAGGTCTATACATTAGACCAAGAAGAGATAAGGAAGAGACAGATGAGAAGAAAGAAAGAGGGGGACATCCCTTCTAAAATAGGAACAGCTGTTATAAATTTGCCCCTTCCACCAAATAGATAGCATAGGGTACCACAAATACCTTTGGTTATTGCTTTTTATATGTTTTTTTTCATGCATTTTGCTAATGTTATTCATTCTTTTCTGTTGTGTTTTCTGTATGAGGTTTCCAATTTTTTTGTGTGTGTTTAAATTTTTAGGCCCTGTATATGTGTACTTTGCAGGACTGCTTGAACTTTGCATGTTGCTTAATGCATTAACTTTGCTATTCAGCTTTTTTATGGCTGGATTACAAAATGGAGAAAGATGATGGTAGTTACTTTTGCGTATGCGATTAACAATGTAAAGATTGGGCAGAAATTAGGGGAGTCTGCAAAATAGAGGCTCATAGAACATACATCACCCACCTTGTAAAATGCAGCCAAATAGCACACAAGCACAGTTATATTACATAAATTCGTGCATGACTTGACAATTTCTATCTAAAATACTTTGTGTGTACAGCATGTTTTTTAACTTTAGGTCTTTTAGGTGCGTCACCCTTTAACTTTGAGTGTACGGAATACAATCAAATTTATTTTCATATAAAAGACACAATTACGGTACATTCTGCGACTTGTAATTATATTCGGTGCACTGTAATATTTGCATTGAATTTGAATACAAAGTTTTGGACTCCTTTCCAAAGCGTGACCTGTGATACAAAGCAGGGTAAAACTGCACAACAGACCTGAACTGCTCCCATTACTACTGCAGGCCAACAAGAAACACAATTAAACTGCACGGCTTATTACTGCTGGTAACGGTGGGTATAGCTTACAAGTCCATGAACAATGGATGCTGATTACTAATGACACTTAAGTGATTTGCTGAAGTTCAGGAGCTCAAAAGTCTCTAACATAAAATAGCAGCTCACAAACAGGTATGTTCGATTTATATTTAGACACTGGAAATTTGGGTGGCTATTTGAAAAAAGCCAATGGTGAACATAAAACTTTCTGCATAAACCAGATCTCTAATGCTGCTCTGCATATATAAAGCTGATTTGTATCTAACAATAAATGCATGTTGTCCTTGATGATGGTCTTTAGTGATCTGGAAGGAAGTAGACAGTGTTAACATAAAAGTATTTCTGAAAATAATCCTCAGCCAGCATTGAACCTGCAGCATTGAGAGAGAAGAATAATATGGGACCTTAACTTGCCATGGTAAATTGGTGTAAAGGCCAAAATACGAGGAATTAGAGCTTTTGTGGGATATTGGTCAGGAGATGAAATATGGAACCTCGCAGTAACATTTAATTCACTGCAGTGCATGTGTGTGAGCTTTTGTGATGCCATTTGCTTTGGGAGACAACACATGATGGTATAACTACCATATGTTGCACCATGAACTGGAAATAATGCTGCTTGTCCATTATTGTGCATATGTATCCCAATAAAAATGAAAGAACTGCCCTAGGTCTTCCCCTGTGGTGGCATGATCACAGCAAATCTCTGCTTTTCGGGCCAATATTTGAGTGTTTAGGAAAGTTTGGACATCTCCCCACTTTAAAATTATGATATTGGTATCCTTATGTCCCTACTGATTCACAATAAATTCCTCCTGAAAAAGTATTTTTTTTAGCAAAATACATAAAGACCCAGCGACTCTCTGACATTTTTCATGTTGTGGTGCCATTTCTTTTGGGAGACAGCACATAATGCATTTCCGAATGTGATACCCTGAATTGGTCATAATGCTGCTTTTCTATTTTATTGTCCATTTTTGTCAATGTGCATCACAAATGAAATGACTGCCATAGTACAAACCTTTTTAATGTGTGACACAACCAGTTTGGTCTTGGTCATACATTAGAAAGGTGCCACAGCACCGGACAGTGATAATGCAGTTGTGAAACAACATGGAAAAAGGAGCAATACACAGAAATCTGCTGCAATTTAGTTTTTGTGCCCATGTTGGGCATTTTTGATAATGCACTGTCAATTGTGGTAATACTTGCAAATCATTGGCAAGATATGTGCCACTGTACTAAAACACGGCAAACTGTGTTGTAGGAAATAATTTCTATACTCTGTATCCATGTAGAGCAGAGCAGCAACATTATACCATTCTCCTTCTGACTCTGTATGTCTTCTCTGTCTCTAAGAAGTGAAGATAAAGAAGGAGAAATCACTGTCCATTTTTCTACAGTTCTCCTCCAACAGTGTTAGCATTCTGCTCTGGTCTCACACTGTCTGGAGCAATGCACTAGGCAATAGGGCAGACTAGTGTATAGAGCATTAAAGCCAGTGATTTGGTATTCCTATTATATTACAAGGGGGTGCTGAGAAGTTCCTGGATTTGCCCCCTCCAGATGAAATAGAAAAATGAGTGTGGGGGCATGTGACAGCCTAATATCTTAGTATGTAACTGTGCAAATATCAGGTATTTGCGATTCTTAAAACTGTTTTTTCTTTTAGTGAGAAGCTGTGATGGCTGAGGCACAAGCAAGTTTCACGTCATTGGAGTTACGAACCATCATGAAGTTTTTGTTTCTCCAGGGAAAGGAAGGACACCTCTCCCCCAGTGTTTGTGACATCTCAGTGTGAATGTCCTTTGCTGACTTTCCCCTGGAGAAACAGAAACTTCATGACGGCCCATAACTCCAATGACGTGAAACTTGCTTGTGCCTCTGCCATCACAGCTTCTCACTAAAAGAAAAAACAGTTTTAAGAATCGCAAAGACTCAATATTTTCGCAGTTACATACTAAGATATTAGGCTGTCATATGCCCCCCTCCCATCATTTTTCTATTTCATCTGGAAGGGGGCAAAGCCAGCAACTTCTCAGCAACCCCTCGTATATAATATATTTCAGCGGTGCATATGTGTGGTAGCCAACAGTGGGCACCTGTGCAGAACTAATTTGGAGTCCCTCACCAAACTTATTTGGGTCCCCTGTCGGCTAAGAAGGTTCCAAGACTTAATGCCGTATGTCCACTCCTGTTCCCCACCAATTATTCCTTATTCCTACAAAGATTATAAAAGAATAAGTGCATAATTAGGTTTTTATGTACAATGATAAACCCCTGTCCCTTTGGTTGCTTGAAACATATTCAGAGAATCCATGCAAGTCATACAGTTTTTTTAGTAAATTTTGTGTTTTTTCTTTCGTGTTTTTTAGTTCTTTTTCATCTGGTGTCTACACATGGGCATTGTTTAACCCTAGCCTGCCAATACCAGACTAAAGAACGCCGTATTCAGCAAGGATTTAGGCTTGAAACATATGGACTTTACCTTGTGTAAGAGCAATATGTACAGAAACTTTTACAAATCATTTTAGTAAACTTTAGGCAGCTTTCTCATAATCATTTCAGTGCATTTCAGTCCCAATTTGGAGATGCTAGACAACGATTATAATGAAAGTGCTGACTGTCACATAAAAAAAGGTAATAACAGGTTTCAGCAATCTTGCAGGATATCTGCAATGCAGCTTTAATGCACAAGCATAGCACTACTCCACAATGCATTACTTTGTGTTGTGGTATGCGGCATCAGAAAAAAATCCTATTATATATCTTTTGCAGATTCCTGTGCATTGGCTGCTTTTTCAAAATTACAAGGTTGTCTTGATGTAAGGCATCTTGACACATTTGCAAAATTGCAGTGGGCCTGATTTATTAAAGCTCTCCAAGACTGGAAAAAATAGACTATTATGGGAGAACCTGAGTAATCCAGCAAACCTGGATCTGGTCCAGGACTAAAAACATTTTCCTAACTTCCAAATTATTTTTTAAAAATTCAGTATAGCTTGCTGGATCACCCATGTTCTCCCATGATAGTGCGTTACACAAAGTGGGCTGTTGAAGACATTTGCTTGAAGCTTCCTCAAAACTATGCAAACACTTCACAAAAAATATTCTTGTATAGCCTAAATTCACACAGAACAACTAGTGGGCAGCTGTCCTCTTTAACCTTAGCTATCCCTAGCAGAAAATAGGGACAAAGAGACAAAATAGGGACAAGCACTTACCAGCTTATAAAAATCAGAGGGTATTAAGGTTATTGGGTCATGATGGCCACCTGCTACCTGCTCCGTGTCAGTTCAGGCTGATACAAACCTAATGCTTTACAAAGTATTTTTTAAGCTTCAAGATTTCTTAAAGTCTTTAAAGCACTCTTCAGCTCTGGGAATGCTGAATCCAGAGTTTTGGCAGGCTTTAGAAAGCACCAAGCTGCCTAGAGCTTGCTAGAATCTTTATTAGGGTATATATCAAGTCAAAACATCTTTAAGAGGAATTTCAGGCTCCTTTAAAGGGCTTTCCCCTCACTTCCAATCAAACAGACCACATTTACCAGATTGGGAAATAATGAATTGCAACAGAAACATAGACACGTTCTAGCAGTGTGCATTGCTGTTGGAGAGTTCCCCTTACTTTGGGCCTGATTTATTAAAGCTTTCCCACACTAGAGATGATACACTTTCATTAGTGAACCTGGGTGATCCAAAAAATCTGGAATGGATCTGTTCGAGGATTGAAAGCATTTGCTAACAAATAGCAAATGACTTTTAAAAATCCATTCCAGGTTTGCTTGATGATCCAGGTTTACTGATGAAATGGTGGCTTCTTCAGCCTTGGAAAGCTTTAATAAATCAGGCCCTTTGTGTCTGGTAAAACATGGCAATGTTGACAGAAAGTGAGGGAAAATCTTTCCTGGAGCCCAAGAGAGGAAAAAAAGGAAGATGAGTTCCTATTCTTCCCTCCTCTATCCAAAACCAGCAAAAACATTTTTTTCCTAGACTCACACTTTAAAACTATATATATTCCTGTTTAATCACATTTATCCTTCTTAGACTGGAAACAGGTCATTAAGGGCATTTTGCGGAAGCAGTGGGAAATTCATGGTCATTCATTTATTAATGTTCCTCCAACTTCTCCAACAGCATTTACAAGCTAGCAATGCTTGTATTAATTAAATTTTATAACGTTTACTGATATTTACTAAGAGCGGAAAAAAGTAATAACAATACAATTTATAGGAGTCTATTTATAAAGCAGTGAATCTGACATTTAGTATCATCCTCTAGTGGAGAATGTTCTAGGTGAATGTGTTTTCAATGGCAGTTTAATTCTCCACCAGAGAATGTTGAAAAATGTCAGATTTACTGCTTTATGAATACGCTGCAAATAAAAGAGAGCACAGGGAGGCTTTTTTGGCAATTGTAAAATCAGATAAAATAATATTTTAATAATGATAAAGTGCACACATACATTCAAACTGGTAAGATATAACAAAACTTAATAGGCCTATTATAGTAGAGCATGAGACTAGTGTTTTTATGTCACATACTGT
The DNA here is from genome assembly GCF_032062135.1 of Pyxicephalus adspersus. Taxonomy (NCBI): domain Eukaryota; kingdom Metazoa; phylum Chordata; class Amphibia; order Anura; family Pyxicephalidae; genus Pyxicephalus; species Pyxicephalus adspersus. Next base: position 133,694,369 of record NC_092860.1, read on the forward strand.
TATGTTTCAAAGTAGTGAGGATTCCCATTTGACCGACGTGTTTCACACATTTGGCTTCCTCGGGGGATATAGACTCACATTATTGATGGTTATTAGCCCAGAAATGACACGGAGAAACAAGAGGGGTGGGGTTATCACCTGTGGTATCCTAATGTAGGATTAAGAGATAATTACCTATTATCTAAGATGTGTTTATCTTCTATTTGCGTGATCTTCTATTTTTTGGGTGATATTGGGGATACTTAGTATGGATATTAAATATATATCCCAGTTGGTTCCCGGTCTGGAGTTTTATTCAGAGCAATGGGAATTTTCTTACTCTTTTCAAAAAGTTGCCCAACTATAGATTCCTTATTGCCCAACTATTCAATTAGAAATTAATTGATTGTCAAGTAAGAAAAACCTTCAAGAGGTATTTGGAAGACACACAACTACCACATTACCCATTGCTGGAAAGTTGTCGCTGGATTGTTGATGATGAGGAGGTTTAGGTAGTTTTTGTTTCAAAAGTCATCTTAATGGAAATATGTATTGGCTAGAATCTAGAATTAATTATATTTTAGGTTTTCAAAATAGGCTTTTTCTTCTAAAAGGCAATCTAGCAAACTTAGAATGGTTTTCTTGAAAGTAATTTGCTATTTGTTAGCAAATGTTTTCAAATCCTGCACCAGGTCAATTCCAGTTGTGCTGAATCACCCAGATTCACTGATGAAAGTGTATCCTTTCCAGACTTGGAGAGCTTTAATAATTCAGGCCATATGTGTAAGGTCAGAATGAGTGGACTGATTTAGGCAGAATAGTGCTGAGGCAAAACTCTCAATTATTCTCATTAAGTTGTGAAATTTCAGTGCAAAACAAATCTTTATTATTTACTTTTTACCTTGTTTGCTTTTCTTTAAAAAAAAGGAAAACAATGAGACTAACAAGGGTCAATTTTTGGATAAAGTAAGTCCATAACAATTGGAAGGAGTTTATTTACCCTCAGGAACAATTTAAAACCCATTACACCAATAAACAATTCAGCCTTCATATCTGAATACTCCTTATGGACCAGATCAACTTTTACATCTCCACTATAAACCTATAGTATTGCAATAACTTTGTCCTTAATTCAAAGAACACATTTGAATTAGTAATACATTTTTTTACAATGTTTTGTCTTGGCAATCATTTTTTTACTTTAACCACTGTTAGTTTGAAAACAAACAGTGCTCCTGTCAACAAATAAAATTATTCTATAACTTCTCCTGTGTACAACAACAAGCAGGCAAAGTTATTAAAATTACACATTAAATTAATTTACATTTTTTCACTTTTTATTGCCTAGATAAGATATGTGGGTAATGCTGCAAATATAAAATACAAAAGTAAATGTCTGCTTCATATGTGGGTAACCATGAATTGACCATAGACAGGTAAATAAATGTTCCTCCTCAGAAAATGGTGGATTCCTGTACACAAGTGGCGGGATTTGTCAGTGGCACACATACAGTCTGGTTTATTAAAGCTCCCCAAGACTGGAGAAGATACACTATCTTGGCAGAACCTGGGTGATTCAGTATTCCTGGAATAGATTTCTTAACAGTCATTTGCCAAAAGTTGGGAAATGTTTTCAGTCCTGGACCAGGTCCACACCATGTTTGCTAGATCACCCAAGTTCCATCATAATAGTCAATTTTATCCAGGCACAGAGTTTTAATAAAATCAGGTCCATACTGTCTATTAGTCTCTTTCCAAATGTATTAAATTAAAAATGTGCCACATCTTTTGTGTTAAAGGTAATTAGTGTTAGAGATGACACAGCTAGAAACTCTTTTGTGTTAAAGGTTCTGTGTTAGAGATGACACAGCTAGAGACTTTACCTTTCCTCCTAGTGTTTAGGTTCAACAATTGGCCATTAATGCACCGAGCATCAAGTGTTAAAGAGAAAGTCACCCGATTCTACCATACTAATAAATCCCAGGCACTTCCAAGGGCTGCAAGAGAAGAATTGCAAAGTAGAAAAGTGCACTTCTGATTTTTTTATGACCAGTTCAAGATTAATATAATGTGAAATAAATATACTAGCAATTCAAGAAGTTTACATATTGAGATAGCCTTGTGCAGATGATACATGCCAGAATAATAACTACAGCCATTCTGCAATACTTTGAGTTAGTAATAATTGCAAAATATCCATGATTGACTAGAATTTACCTTATAAGTTTATCTGAATGTTACTGATATCATCTATTAGCATGTTGCCAGAAGAAAAACTACATAGACTAAGATGACACTTGAAAAAAAAGGAAAAAAGTTGACTTCTTCTGACTACATAGGCTAAGAGTGAACAGCAAATAACTTAGGTAATAAATTAGTAACAAGTTGGGAGAACATGCAATGCTAGAACTTTCCCTGTGAAACAGCTACTTTTTAATTTAGTTGGACTCCAGGGAGGCAATAGATATTCAAAATCATGTAATAGCTAGTGTACCTTGAATAACAAATCAGTTCTCTTCATTCCTTGTGAATATTCATATTAACATAATAAAGCGTTCTATATTTACATTTTCCTGTTCAAAAAAAAATTAGATGACAATTGAGCCCTCTAGCATTTCGCAAAGGTGAATGAATCATCTGGTATTTTATTTTCCCTGTTATTTTAAAATATCACAAGTTCAGGGTGTTTTTTTTTCCTGCCATCCACTTTCCGTGTCCAGGTAAAATGAAAATTGGGGGTTAGATTTCAGCAAACACATTTGGCATAAAATATTTCTTAGGACTGTCAGCATAGCAAAATGAAAGAGAAAAAAAATGGAAATGAAAAATTAAAATAGAATAAATTAATTTATTTAAAGGGCCTTGAAGAAGTATTCCACCCCCTTGGACTTTCTCACATTATGTGCAGCTACAACCTGGAATTAAAATAGATTTAATTGGGATTTTTTCAGGGATAAATACAAAGTAGTCTGAAGTGTCAATGTGGAAATAAAATTTACAGTTTTCTTAAATATTTACACATGAAAACCTGAAGGGTCTCAGTTGCCTAAGTACTCACCCCTTTTTTATATAATCTAACTCAGGTGTAATTACATAATTTGTATATTAGAGTTGTTTGTAATTTAAGGATCACAGAATAAATTGACCTGTTTATGGAAATCTCCAAAATTTGCTCTAGAATTTATCAAAAAAAAAAAAACAATCTGAACAAGCCCAGGGTGATGTTCTGCTAAAGCATTAACGATGGGTTCAGACTTTCAGGTATTTACACGCTTGCCATTTGCAAATCCTTGTGTAGGCATTTCTCGAACACCTTGCAATTTTTTTTAATTTCAGGATTCTGGACAATTTCCAGACATTCAGAATGCCTTACAAAACACCTGCAAAAATGAACTAAAAGAACTCACAAATGCTTGCATACTGATTGAAATCAGTTCAATTCAAGCCCATGAAGGCGATTGGGTGCAAATGAAACATGAAAAGGCCTTTAGTAAAAAAAAGATAAAAACCCAACCTATTCTTTTTAGTGTTAACCATTGTTTGCAAGCAATTTTAAACATTTTTCTCAAATGTATGGAATGATCCTTCTGTTAGTTTGTCTTTCCTGCAGACAATCTGGCAGAAGGACCATTTCAGATACTTTGAAGATCTCGGTATATAAGCACCTAGTTTTTCATTAATATATAACAAAACATATTGAAATTCATTATCTTTGCTGAGGTGCTTCTGTGACTATAGTTGAACACCATATATAAACAGGTAAATGTTTATATTCAAAAACAGAATATAGATCTAATTATTGTTGCCTTAAAAGTCGATTAGATTTTGTTTTCTACTTTATTAATTTAACAATGTAAGGAGATGGTACCGAATACCTTATTTACCCTTCCATGTTAGAAACGAATTTGGTCCAATGAAATCTACAAAATATCATCCAAACAATATTATTACAAAATAATATTAATAAATATTAATTACGAAATAAATGCAAAATATCATTCACATGTAGAAGTTATTTGGAATATGCTGACCTGCTTTGAATGTATGTTTCAAACACAACAACAAGAAAAGTAATCTACATTCAAAAGGGTTTTTTATATTTATGTCCTTTGGTCATTTTATATTTACAAAATTCAATTCATATTTATTCTAAAAAAAGAACTAATAACGGGTAGCGTTTCTAAATCCAAAATTTTTTTTTTAAGTCACGGATTATTAAAAAAAAAAATACATTTTGTAATGATTGGTATGAAACCTACAGGGAAAGAAATTGGTAACAAAAGCAAATGACAGTAAAGGTCATTTGTGTAGGAAAATACACTATGGACATCAATAAACAACCTTTCATTTTCTTGTCCGCATTTTTTTTAAGTTTTTACCTTATTATAAAGAGAAAGGATGGGAACCATATGTCTCAAAAAAAGTTAAGATATGCTGCTAAGAAAAATTTAATTATCTGCTTTAAAGCTACCCTCCAGTCCACTGATTCTCAACCAAGGTTCCGCCAAAGGTTTCTAGAGGTTCCTTGAACAATGAGCAGTTTGCAACTCTCAGGTCAGTTTAACTGATACCAATAATCTTTTTGGCTATCTGTAAGGGTAACATTATTACCAATGGTCAGAAATGTAAGAGGCATTCTTCCCACTGACCATCACTCGAAGATACTGTGAGATGTGAATATAATAATTATAGCAGGGGCTCCCTGAACTTATTTCAAGGGTTCCCCAATGTTTAAAGGTTGAGAAACATTAGGCAAACAAATAAAATTACCAGATTTGTATTTTGCTTAACGCAGTCATGAGATTTAGAAAGCTCTCCCACACAGCACAGTCTTTTTTTGGCAGAGCAAAAATTAGCAAACTAATTTTTCATTGCTTCAGCTTAATAACTTTTACAGGTAACCCCCACCTTGCTCCCCTAGTCTGAGCGTAGCTGTACAGGGGATTGCAGAAGTCTGACACCAATTTAAATGTTACATTTCCTGCATTACAAATGTACATGGGTGATGTATTAATTACTACAAAATTACATTAACCTTTGTATTTTTTTTTCTGCCTTGAGTTGCTTTAATAATTTATTAGTAGTGGCCCTACACTCTATTTATCACAGATTCACATGTTTACAGGCCGGGATTTACAGATACCTGCATTTTAAGTCTTTTGAAGGAACATACCTGTATATGCCCGTTCAACTGTGCATCAGATGTTACGTTTTATAGTTTTCTATAGTTTGCTGTCAAACAGAACTCTGCTGCTTTTTAGTTTCCACAACTGGCCTGGCCTTGTTGTGATTATTGATGGAAACTGACTAGCTCTTACAGTGCAGCAGAGAGTGACCAGTACATGTTTTATTCTGTCACAACTTAAAGCCCGTTTCACTTTGACAGGCTGACTACCTTTCAATCTCTTTTATCGCCTCAGTTAACAAGAGATCTGCCCAACTCCAAACTCCCCGGATAGTTATTTTGTAATATTAACATGCTTCGGTGTGCACATAAACAGTTGCCTTCTTTCCTCTTCTATGAAGTTTAGAATTCTACTGCCATACAGGTAAACACAAAAGTGTTAAAGAAGGTCTCCAGCTTAAATAAAAAGCAGCCAGATAATTTCAGACCTTTTTTGGGGACCCGTTTATGATTTGGTTGTAGCACAGTCCACTGCTCAAAAACAATTCACACATTTATAAAGCTTTGTAGTGTGACTTATAGATGTGTGCTTTGCTGTGCCAGCTTCAGGACTATTTGATTTCAGCAGGAAGCTTTTGAACTACAACAAGACGGAACTGTATAAGGTGGGTAATTCTAGGCACAGTAGATGGCTAGCAAGAAGTGTGATACAAAAGGGCTTGACTTAAGTAAAACTGTGGCCTTCCATTAAAAAATTATGATGTTACAATAGTGATAGTGACAGTGGCCTCATTCATACATAGCAAAAGTTGTCATCAGATAAAAATCAAGAAGATAAATAATACAGCATAACACTTGAGTAAATACTTTGTTTGCGAAATGTCATATATGCAGCCACCATATGTTTTTTCTGTTCATAATTTTAGAAGACTAACCTTTACCCTTCTTCCACACACACACACATACACACATATACACTCCATGGACAAAGAAAGACTTAAGACTAGCTAGCAAACTTTTTTTGTGTGGTCTTTTTAGAAATTGCATATTGCTGTAAATCCAGTAGGAAATGGGTACATTGTGTGTTAGATATTATCAAAATGTAATGTATTAGCAAAAATAATAGTGCTACAGTGCTATCAAAGAAAACCAAGTAGTAGTATTTATTTTGCTTATAATATTACTTTCTGTGTCTGTGTTTAGGGCTTTTCACCACCATTTTGGTGAGTGAGGGCTACCTGGCATACTACGTAGCACTTTACAATCACTACTTTTCCATTAGAGAAGTTTACCTTCTCATTTCCCTACCATAGACATAGGCCAATGTTGAAAAAAAAGCCAACCAACATACCAATATGTTTTAGGTTGTGGTAGGAAACTGAAGTAAATAGGGGAAACCCACACAAACAGAAGGGAGAACTTGCAAACTCCAAGCAAATAGTTTCCTGGCCAAGAGTCAAACATAGGACCACAGTGCTACAAAGCAAGCCAGTGAACCTCTGTATATAAAAAGGTAAAGAAAATGGAACAAATCAAATCATTGTTTCTCAGTAAAAAGCATGGTAGCCTATCATGTCACTCAATGTACCTTATTACAATGGAGATGCATGAGTTTTACAACTGTGGCATGCGATCATTTAGTGATATCTATTAGGTGTAATCAGCATTTATCCGTATCATTGATTTTCACATATTGCGCATCTTTTCGGATAAACCATGGTGCTAATTTATATGGTGACTGAGGAAAATAAGGGATTATGATGCTTCGTCCTCTAAGCTGTTGTTGATCTGACATGACCTTGGTAATTCATTTACCTTTATTTACCTTGACTCGTCATTATAGTGTTGTCGAGAGAAGCAAATTAAGCTGCTCGCCGCGGTATAAAGTCGCTGTCTAGGCAGTGCGCCAGTCATGCTGTGAGGCACAGTTCTTAACAATAAAATGTAACAGCTTCACAAAGCTTGCTTTCTAAACCTACTTGGAACATTTCCATTCTGAAATTACTTCCAGCTGTTCATTTAGATCATGAACTGTTTGTCAATGTTGACAATTAGTCGGCTAAAGATTTCATTGACCACACTGCCAGGATTAATGTCAGAATCTGCTGTTAGTTATTTACCACCCTGAATTTCAAGAGTGTTGGATGGCTCATAATTCCTTTCAAGTTGCCAAGGTAAAACTTCTGGAAGACATGACACGTCTATAAATCCCTTTGACAAGAATGATATGTGAAAATCAATAGGAGTTCATCAGGAATTCCCATGAAACCATTGGCAGGACAGAATGAGTTTTGGTAATACTGACTGTGGACTTATAAATGTCAGAGTGGTGTTTTCAGATAACTTGTGTTGAGTTTCTCATTGCCTTCAACACTGAAGTCCTGTAAGTCATCATTATAAAACTCAGTCATTATAGTTTGATTAAATTTCACTTGACTTGTGTTTTGACGTTTTTCATTGTGCACTTTCAAGGTTAATTGTGTAATATGTCAACTCTTTCTTGGTATTTGACATAGGAGTGAGTAGACCAAGTACCACCATTTGAAATACATGAAAGGGCCTGTTAGGCGGTGGTTATATATAGGTATATGTTGTGGTTCTATAACCTATTGTGTTGTATAGAACCACAATATATACCTTTGCCAGGTGAGAGATTATTTTGATTGCTACTTAATTATTTTATATTATAATACTTTAGTCTGTGCATCCCATAAAAAAGTTCCAATTATATTCCATTCTGAGCGGAAATAAAGGGATTACTTTTTTTTTTTTATCACCATGCTGGGCAGCACGGTGGCTCAGGGGTTAGCATTGTGGCCTTTGCAGCGCTAGGTCCTAGGTTCGAATCCCAGCCAGGACACTATCTGCGTGGATTTTCCAGGTTCTCCCTGTGTCTGCATGGGTTTCCTCCCACATCCCAAAAACGTGCAGTTAAGGTAATTGGCTTGCCCTTAAATTGACCTCAGACTGCATTAATGACATATGACTATAGTAGGGACATTAGATTGTGAGCTCCTTTGAGGGACAGTTAGTGACACGGCTATGGACTTTGTACAGCGCTGTGTAATATGATGGCACTATATAAATACTGTGTAATAATAATGATTTAGGTATTTATGTGCAAAGTTACAAAATTAAATCCATATATATTCTAAATAACCTGTTATAAAGGGAACCACAAAAGTGCTAGGTCTATTTTTTTATTTGTCTATATCCATATGCAACCTGTGTTTATCAGTGGAATATAAGTCACGTAATGATAGCACAAAATATGCTAAGCGCTTTGAGGCTACATTTACCTAACTGAAATGGCAGACTGAGCCATTTGGAAATGTATAAATAACTGCAATGTGATGTCTCTTTGTCTAAATTTTTAGCATGAGTAATTGAGGTCTGTAAATTACAGATATGTTTACCAAATTAGCAAATGGGGAGCCTGGAAAAGGAGCCTAAACTTTCAGGAAAAGACAAATCATTATTTTTTTATCTGACTTACAAAATTGTTCGTAAAAAATAGAAAAAAAAAATTATATATGGCTTTCACATTTTGAGATGGCGGGCAAATAGACCTATGTTACCATTGTCCATGTTATGACTATTGACTATGTATTTAAATGAGATAATGAAAAATGAGCAGCATTTCAAACTATGAAAGCACTTCTGTCTGTTAGGTTAAAACAATTAGGGTTTCCAAGCACCGGCAATATTGCCTTCCAAAATGTTTACTTTAATACTTTATTTTGTAGCACTATAATCATACAGCAAATTGATTTTCCTTTTCTGATCTTGGCATTTATGCATGAATATAAGACTGAAATAGAAATTTAGGGGAATGATCGCACAGCAGCTGGAACATTAAAAAACAAAATGCTCCAAAGAGCCAACATTGTTAGACCTGGTCCCTGAAATAATCCTATCCTAGTAATATTATAGGATAATGATATTTATAAGCATCCTGCATTATCCTGAGCCCTGTTAGAATTATTATCCTGCTGTTATATGAAATGATTTTACAGCTACATTGCTTTAATTTATCATGTGGTGTATTTTTGGGAAACAGATTTTTCCTGCACCCAAATTATCTATAAAATTTCACACAATAAGCAGATTCCACCTATAACAGCATAGAAGGAGCTTTTGAGAAAACAGCAAAGTAGTCTAATGAGCCAAACTCTTTGTTAAGGATTAACATAAAACAGGTCTACAACATTTTTAATGATCAGCGTTATAAGAAGTTCAGATACAGCAGTGTACATCAATGTGGTAGTTAAAACCTGTCCTCTTATTACACTCACACTTTCAAAGTAATATTTTAATATTTTAGTTGTGCATCAGTAAATATTAACAAGAATGTCCTTAGAGGGGTGTAGAGATGAGAAGACTGTATATTAAATCCAAAGGGTAATTTGTAAAATATATAATTTTCTCTGCCAAGTTTTTCTAATAATAATGTTTACATTCCACTTTTTTTTGATTGTCAGTCAACTTAGCTTATTTGTCCCCCATTCTGTTAGTTGGGGCTAACCACAGGACAGAATAATCATGACCCTG
>NC_092860.1:133706224-133736224 GCF_032062135.1 Pyxicephalus adspersus
CTGCCTTCTGTTACAGCCAAGTATTTCAAATTTAGAATAATTAGTGCAGAGAACCTGCAGCCATATTTTTCTGCACACCAGTTTTTATGTTTTCAATAATAAGTGAGTTGGCTTTCTTTCATGGCAAAGCTATGGATTTTTAGTCACAAATCTTCCATGAAAATGACTACTAATCAGAATTCTCCAGACTATGAATTTGTGTTCTAGGGTTCCACTGATTTTTGCAAATCAGTTCAGTTCAAGTTTAAGCTAATAATGCCATTAAACATCATTTGATTGCAAAAAGAACTGTATTTCATCTGCTGCTCTAAGCTCTTTGGCTACTCTTTGCATTTTTGTTCTAAAGGTGCCCCTTTGTTTATGTAGATGAGCTTTCACATAACATCCTCAAACACTGCATTTACTTGGCAATGCATAAAACCACCTTGTGTCTTTTGTATTTCAATATTTTATTGAGTTATTTAATATGTATATCATTTACAAACAAAGAAGAATCAAAAACAGCTTTGGTGTCCTTTGTGGACACAAATTATTCCAAACCATTTGTATATAATATAAAGAACAAAATAAAATAAGGGAATAAACATAATTAAGTAATAAACATCAACATGACAGGGGATACACAAGACATCGGTGCTAAGCAGTTCAAACAGCTAGAGCCCCTATCCAGGGCCCGTACCCTTAGCCCTATGTGTGAGCCATAAGGAATTATTATGTTATCTTGTTGGACTGAGTGAGTCTTTCTGTACTTTTGGTGCATGAATCTAAAATTGATCAGCACAGAGGGGTGCATGAAGGAATAGGGTGGGGGTGGGGGGGCCTTCAAGGTTTCTTGGACAGGGTTTTACCCCTAAGGCAGATAATGTAATTTACTTTGGTTTGCACTTTTTCCAGGGTTCCCAAATTTGATCAAACTTGTCTAATTTATCATTAAGAGTGCAGGTGATTTTGTCATTGACCATTACCCAATACCCAAACCAACCAATCCCCTTTTCCATGCTTTAACCAAGGAGACCCGTGCTGCCATTAAAATAAGCCTGATCAGCTTCTTGGAATGCATAGGAATTGGTTGGTCGATTTTGCTAAATAAAGCCCCTTCTGGTGATTTAGTTATCTTTATTAACACTATATCAGAAATTAGCTTAAAACTGCTGACCAGAAATTTGGGGCTTTTGGGCAGGACCACCATATATTTTCCTTCCTTCCCCGTTCTTCACATAGCCCGGAAACATATTGGGGAGGAAGATGGATGATATCTTGCTATCCCATCTTGGACTAGATACCACCTAAGCATTACCTTAAACACCTTGTGTTTTTTGGATGTGTGTTATTACATTGAACTATCTTCAGAAATTGTAACTTGTTAGTAGAGCATTGCACCCAGGTTCTTTTGTTTCTTCTTGTTGATTAGCACCAATAATATGCCAATAACAATTTACAGCCATCGTAATGTATTTAAATTGAAGCCTCCTGCATCCGCTTTGTTAGAGAAACATTGTTGCTTGCACTTGGGGATCTTCCTATGGGGCTTTTTGTAGAGCAGTGGTGTGTCAAACTATGACAAAACGCTGGATTTTTGGCACATTATTTAAAAAGTTGTTTAAATTCTGGTTAATTCCTTTTTTCCTTCTCAAAAAAGTGTTTTTTTGATATATGAATATGAAATGTGTTAAAGAAATATTTTTCATGCTTTGGGATAAGAAAAAGAGTGGATACAATTTGTGTTACAAGGGAGTAATACTAATTACCTAATTACTAGTTACCCACAGAGGGAGCATTTGATATGTTACACAGATGTGTTATATGTTTAAATTGTACTATGTATGTTTATGACATAATTTTGTCATGTTTTTAATGTTTGTAAGTAAAAATTGTAATGTTATTCAATTTTTGACCTATGTTTGTGTCCATTGCAAAAATCCTTTTGAGGAGGATATTTTCAGGGGTAAGAACCTCTGTGAGGGTAATAATACTATTTTTGATGTTTTTGAGCCCAAGTGATGGCCATTATCCCATTTGTTGATCACTGATGAAAGTGTATCCTCTCCAGCCTTGGAGAGCTTTAATAATTTAGGCCCAATGTGAAAGGCAAAGTGGAATGTCATGTTTCCTAATAATAAGGAGCACTGGGTTTTTATTTTGGGTGAATAGGGCAAAAGGAATGCTACAAAATATAGGTAAGCCTTTTTTCCTTCTCCTTCTAAGTCCTTCTCCTGACCCTGCTGATAGTTTCCCCCTTAGTCACAGCTTTGTGCTATTGTCCCCCCAGGATGTTTAACAAGCAGGCTAGAAAGGCCTGGAGATGGCCAGGAAGGAGTTATTAGGATGGTCTGCATGACCAGGGGCTAGGAGATTAGGCATAGAAAGGGTTAAGTTGGAAGGGGGTTGAGATGTGGATTTAGGGATGTGGACAGGTAGTAAGAAGGGGGTGGAGGTTAGGGGTTTTGATAGCTGGCAGGAAAAAGGAAGTAGGCAGAGATTATTGAGGCAGAAAGGTGTGTGAGCTTTAAACCCCCCCTGTATTTTGGTTTGGGTAAGTGGGTGAGGGAATAAATGGTGTGGCGGTTAAGGTCCTCGGGGGGCATCCTGGGAGTTGTGTTTGCCAAGTGGGCAGAGCTATCTCAGGTGTGGTTTCTCCTAGTGGAGGTGGAGGTGAAGTTGCAGCTGGGAACAAACAAATGGGGGCGCAGACCTCTTATAGGTATGAATTGAATGAATTGGGTGGTGCCTTTGATGACCTGCAACCTGAGGAGATGGGAAGGTGTTTCAGGGGTAGATGTTATGTTAATGTTTTGTCATTGCTATGTTTAATAAAAGGTAATGTTATGTTTATGTTATGTTAGGATATTTATGCTGAGATAAATAAATTATGTGGTTAATAGTTATTTATTCCTATTTTATGATACGTGTAATTTGATATTGGCTTTTGTTAATAAACGGTTATCTGGCCATTTCCCAGAAGTTTCTGTGGTTGTATAATTGGGGAAATGGTGGTGTATAGGGGAATGGTCAGCAAGGATGGGGTATGGGAGGGAGAATTGGGGTTGGAAAAGGGCTGGGGAGAGAGGGTTGGTTTGCCTGAGCGATTCCTAGGTACCTGGGTCATGAGCCTGCAATAGGAAAGTATGCGAGTTCTGGCATCATCACGTCACTCCGGGGAAGTTTCTTCCCTTTTGAGTGACACACGGCTCCCCACGCATGTGCAGGATTTCAAATTATGAATTTAGTGGTCGGTGAGGTCCGACAGGTTGACAACCATAGAGAATGTGCAAAATAAGTAAATCCCCAAAAACCTAAAGATGCAAGATATTTAACCCTTAAGTTTCTACTACTATCCAAAAAAGTATTGACTAGCCCTTCACATTGAAATACTTGATACCAACTATTTTTTAAAACAAGTTTGTATTGGCTATGTAGCCAACAGTCTGGTGCAGTAATCATAAAATTCCAAGCCCCACTTTTACTCATGAGCTGTGTTTTCCAGAGTAAGAATCCGTTAACATATTTCCGACCTTTTTTTAATTAGATGTGAATTGTCAGCTTGTCTGCTTTGATGAAGTGTGAAATTTAATACAGTACCCTGCAAAGACAGATGTCAGGTGTGCAGTACCCTTTAAAGCTTTAAACAAATAGACATTTTGCTAAACTAATTGGCATCCAGGCAGCATTTGATGACATGTGAAGCACTGGTGACATTTGAGCTGTGTAACAGGCTCCCATCTCGTCCAACGCTGACTCACGGTGACAAGCTTTTATAATTGAGAGTGGGACCATTGTTTCAGAGCATGGAAGTAAAAAAAAAAAAAATCATGACCGATGTGTAGGGTATCCAGATGACCGACCTTACATTCTAAATAATAGTTTTTAGCACTAACTGGGCTGTGCTTGCCCTAAATGGCATCTAAAGTGCATGATAGGCACAGTATTTTAAGTACATTGTAATTATGCTACCAGATTCGAGGAATTCAGATTAGTACTCATGATAAATTTTTGAAACTTGATCAGTGATTAAAATCACAAAGGAAAAAATATATTTTAATGTCAGAATGACACTTAAGCCCTGATTTATTAAAGCTCTCCTAGGCTGGAGAGGATATACTTTCATCAGTGAAGCTGGGCGATCCAGCAAACCTGGAATGGATTTCTTAAAATTCATTAGCTATTTAGTAGCAAATGTTTTCAATTCTGAACCAGATTCATTCCAGCTTTGCTGGGTTACCTAGCTTCAGTGATGAAAGTGAAATCTCTTCAACCTTAGAGCTTTAATAAATCAGGGCCCTTGTTTCAACTGGTATTTTTTGGAAGTTTGCCTCCCCTACATGCCAGTAAAAAAACTCTCCACTTTTCAGAAACATTTGCAGTCTTTAGATTGCAAAAAATTTTCAAATGCTGTGATAGCCTTACTGAGATTAGCATGTAAAATGTGCTCGTATTGATCTATAGCTTGTACAGGTAAGATTTGCCTAAAGGGATGCAGTGGTCCTGATTTATGACTGGAGAAGATAAATTATCATGGGAGAATCTGGGAGATCCAGCAAATTTTGAATGTATCTGGTCTAGGATTGAAAACAGTAATTGGTGAAATATAAGAACTGATCAAGGTACTTTTAACAAAAACAGCCGTGTCACAACCCTGGTCAGACATCAAACATTTTAGATAGGAAGGGATACACAGATACACAGATCATCTTTTTTAATGAATAAAAAAGAAATTTTATGTGTGTGCAAATACTAACACAAACTACAATTCATACCATCTTACTTTTATCTGTTCTTGCTGATATGAGATTCTGCTCCTTAATAGTGGCTGAGAAGAAGTAATATGTACAAGGTAATCACATCGCTGTAGTTAACAAAGTAACCTTTAATTTCAGGGTCTGAAAAGCTCTGGATAAGATTAGTAAGATTGATACTGCATTCCCAGTACTGGCATCACACTGCAAGTAAAGTTTCTCAGCTAACTGTATTATCACTTAGAGTAGAGTACCTAATATAGTCCAAGTGAATGATGATATTAGGTCACCTAAAGCCATTCATTTGCCAGGATCCCCACTATAGACAGTAGATGAGTATGTGTTCCTTGCTTTTACATGGTGAATGCTTCTAATTTTCTACATCCATTTATTTGTCTTATAGAAATATAAACAAAGAAGTAGAAACATGGGAAAGCTTAACTCCTTAATATTCTTTAACCATTGTAGTGTTTGCTTGGCTCGGTCTGATCAATAGGACATCTGTCTGCTGTGGTGACTATAAAAGATTGGAGTATATTGGACCATTTTATAATTTGTATGCACTTGTTTTTTTTGGATTCACTCCTTCCCACCATCTTTGTGGTCTTCACTGCCATACTCTAAATCCACAAGTATAACCACAATTGGCCTCTTTAAGCCCAAATACCAACAAATAATGGAGCATTGAGTTGGCCTTATAACTTTAAATAAACCTGATTAAATGATTAATCTGATCTGAATAATACATTTGATCAATGATTTAAAATATGATAAAAATGTTAAAAGCTATACCATGTTGTTTATATTATCGCTTCCCCTACTTATCCAGTAAGATATAGAATATGACTTGGCGATCTAGAAACATAATACAATAAAATAGTTTATATACACAAATAAATGCCACTTACACATAAAACCACTCACACATAATGTACATATTACATACTCATTCTTAATTATATGCATTAGGTGTTACCACACAAGTTAGAGGTTCCAGAAATTTAAATTTAAGACTATATATGTGGAGTGGTATTGTGACTATAACGTTTTCTGAATATTTGATTATTACTATTTTTATTTTTAACTACATTTTTTATGTTTCATAGTAACTATGAATGATGATAATGATGCTTTGTCATGCATGCTCTAATAAGTCCTATGTAAAGTTCAGTTTTGGCGATTCTTTTTGTTTGTGTTTACAATCTAATACAATAATTGCAAATTCTTTCAACTTATTAATGCCAATGTCATGCCAAAAACAGGACATAACATTATATATCACAAGCTTTTGGGCAGTTTAAAAAAAAAAACAGGGTAACAGTGAAAGCGTCAAACCTTGCAATGGCTTTATATTGCAGAACAAATAAAAATGATTTGTTGGATGGAAAACCTAAAGGGAATACCTCCAGACAGAATGGACACATTTAATAAATTATAGGTCCCCTGACTGGAATCAAAGGAAGGCAAACATATGAACTTGATAAGTACAGACACGTAGAGAGCAGAACAACAGAGTGTTTTACTGTTCAAAGTACAACATATATATATACAAATTTAGCAAAGGTATTACAATACAGTAGAATAGCTAAATATATAATTAAAACATATCTTTAAAGCAATAGTGAAATAGCTGTTCAGTGTGATAGAAGAGCTGTCATGCTTATCTGTTAGGTGGCCCAAGTCACCTTTCTGCTTTCAGAAATTAACAATTCTGGGATTGTCCGATGCCTGTGGATCCAGTTGTATGCTTCCATCCTTCTACTACAGCAATGACATTGAGGTCAGAGGATTAAACTGCAGTGCATGCTGGGGTCATAGGTATCCAACGTTGTTAAAGACTAAAGACTTTGTACCGATTATATTGGAAAATGTAACTTTATTAATATATATTTTGAACATTTAGATGTAAATCACACAGACATCACAAAATTAGTTCAAAATAATTTTTAAAATAACTAAATTTTGCAAGTATTATACTTGACTGTTGGTGACTGTAATACTGTAAATACAAACCCTTTGCGTCTACCAAAGATCTCCAAGCAAGCAACCTAAAACTAGGCACACCACTTGGAATCTGTTGACTTTTTCAACATATTTAAAAGGACAAACATTATCTTAATTCAAAAAGATAAAGGTGTAAAAACAATCATTTGTCCTTTTAATCATTTATTTCAAGAAAAATGATTAATATAGTAAAATTTATTAACATTTACAAAATTGTAAGTACAACCTTGACCCCATAAGGAGGTATTATTTAGTAAAAATGATTTCCCATAGGCATTCGCATAACTTCCCTCCAGTGCATGACATTGACTTGATAACATTTTTTGACCAGTTTAGGTGGATTTGATATGGTGTTTTGAATCATTATAACAAAAGATCTATTTTAACCCTAACTTTTGGACATATTTACCATATATATTTTAGTAGAATGTAGAAATCATAAATTAATTGTTAAATGGTAACTGTCCAGAACCTGCAGCAGCGCTGCATCTTTAAATCATACATTTTCCATCACCATGCTTTAAAGTTGGTACAGTTAAAAACTCATACATTCTTAGAAAAGTCCTGGTGTTTGTTTATTTATTCCTTTTTGGACAACAAAGGTTTTTGTCTGGCACATCTCCAATACCATTTTAATTGTTGCAATCTTTTCCATGTTAAAAAGTATAATGTTTGACACAAACTTTCACAAGAGTCATTTGTATATACAACTAACTTTCTTTTTCTACACTGGTTTCTGCATTTTTACCTGAGTAGATCTTTTGAATTAAAATTCTCAGATAAGTTACACTTTAAAAATGTTTGCTTTTTTTTTTTTAATACAGTGATCTGCTATGGTCGTGGGTAACAAACTACACAACTACAATACATTGTTTTTAAGATAGTTTGTTTGAATTTTACTAAAACATTTTTAAGATAATAGGCAAGCGTGCGCCTACTGAACCATAAAACTGTATCAATCAATTATTGATAAAGGCACCAAGGGGTACCTGCATATAACTTTAAGTGTCTAGAATGCTTAGGTAAACCTAAATTCCATGAAGTTCTATTGTGTAAATACATTTGGCTTTGATCTGCTCCTTATTGTCTTTCTACCTTCACTATTAAGTCAGGTAATTCCATCTTATTTAGTAGTCAGATGAAAGACATAGCAGGGACAGGCCAAACATAAACATAAGAACTGAAGTTGAATATTTACAGTATTTAGATATAATAATAATATTAGTGTCTTGATTTTTTTCGGGGGGGGGGTGTACTAGGGTCACCTTAAACTCTGCTGAAAGCATTATAATATTTGGTGATAGTTTGAGGACACCCAACCATCACACTAAAAATGAGC
Source organism: Pyxicephalus adspersus (assembly GCF_032062135.1). Lineage (NCBI taxonomy): Eukaryota > Metazoa > Chordata > Amphibia > Anura > Pyxicephalidae > Pyxicephalus > Pyxicephalus adspersus. The sequence goes on from NC_092860.1 coordinate 133,714,301, forward strand.
TTCTTGGACTTTTTTTCTAAAACCATTGCCATTAATATAAAGTTGGCACCTTCATCTTTAACAAACTTCACAATTTTTACTATAATTTCAAGATGATTGATTTATTTCTTTGGGATTTTAAGTCCACAAACAAAAGTGAATTTGTTAGGCCAAGTACTGCTGTTGGATCAGAAGACCTGATTGCACCCTGTATACTATTAAACCTAAAAGGTGTTTATTACAGCTGAAGTCAGAGTTTTGTGTAGGTTGCTGAGGTATACCAAACTCATCAAACAATGTCTTTATGGAACAGACCTTGTGTCTAGTACAACCTTTTATATTGGGAATCCTGGGAAATCCTTGAAGTAACTTTCAAGTCTTCGGAGGACCCTTGCAATGTTTGCTATATCCACAACTCACAGTATATTAGTGTGGTGGTCTATGGGGAATGCCTCTTACATTGCTGGCCAGTGGAAAGAATGCCACGCTTACAGATACAAAAAGATCATTGGGATCACTTAAACTTCCCCGGGGGGCACAAATTGCTCATTGCTTAAAGGGACCCCTAGCAGCCTCTGGAGGAACCCTGGTTGGGAAACATTGATCTAGAAGCTCAGTCAAGCTAGAAAATAATAGGTTATTTGCCTATCTGTTGCCATAAGTTTGAAAGTTCCCCTTGTAATGGAGGAGATATTGACAAAAACTTTCTAATGATAAAAAGTATTTATTATAATATTGTCTCAAAAATATGCATTAATATTGCATTGACAGATTACTTTTTCACATCTAAAACACTTTTATTGTTTACTTGTTATCACATGCATGGTATATCAGTTATTTTCTCATTGATACGCTCAGTGGCAGATGTTATTGCACACAGAATCCAAGTAACTTGTTGTATGTAACATACAAGCAAAATATGAAATATGGCAACATGTAATTCCAACAGTCTAACATGTTACTTTAAGAATACTAAAAGTTTCTAGTCCTGCTGTTGCTTCTAGATAGTGCTTCAAGGCTTGCTACTATATTTCAACCCAATTTCCTATTGACCACTATTTAAGGCTATCTAATTTGCCATGAATGTGTGTTAGCACTATGAAGAAGTGGCCAAGCTTTGACTTTCAATACTACCCAGTAATGTGGTGAAGAAAAACATACTGAAAGATGCTGTAGGTATTACAATTCTTGTCGTTGGAAAGGATCTTTGACTTTCTTTTCCAACAATAGGAACCGCACAAAGGATGAACTAGTGCTGTACATACAGAGTTTTTACTTAATACACATCAGTCGTTTTCAATATTTTTAAAGAGATGAAGTCCTATTGAAGTAGAACTTTCTCTTAGAGGTTGTACAGGCTACCATTTCTGTCCTGGTTCTAAAAATGTTGCTTGATTACATTACATGCATACATAATTATAAACATATAAAAAATAATTATGGAAAGTCTTTGGAATAAATTAATTGCACATGTTTCTCCATAACATAAAAACACAGATTTAACCCTAGGACCATTTTAATCTTCCTAAATATTAATAGTTGCAACAATCATGCTTATTAGATTACTGTAGATCCTATTCCAAATACACATACCCAGGGATCATTGGGTATCTTTATTACACTTTAAACCTTCCAATCCCACCAATATTCAGTTCAGAATGTGTGTACAAATACTCCTGGCATATAAACAGGCTATACCAAAAAATTGTAGAAAAAAGATCCTTTCCTATCATGAAGTGCCACTATAGGTAAATACCACATTTATCACATAAAAGCTGTCCAGTATCCCGAATGACACGCAGGAAAAATTCTCAAAAATCTGGGAAATCTGGAGAATATATATTTATTATTTAACATTTTCTAAGTATAGATATCAGGTTTTAGGATGCCATGGCTTCATGGTAAAGACCTAGGTTAATTGGATAGCCCCTTTTTCTATGTGATAAAAACTGGGAATATTTTCTCCCTTCTTTCCTCCTTTCTCTTTTACACCCCTGGACCTTTGTCCCCTTCAACTTACCAGGATGGCTTGTTTAGTTCCTGTTTGTATGAGCGGATACTTTAATGATTTAAGGTTAACTAATGAGTATTGGTTTGACTGACTATAACATTTGAGCATTATAAAATATGTCTTCGCTGGAATATATCTTTATAAGGTTTACTCTTGTGTCCTTATTTCCCCATTGTATGTCAACTGTACTGATTATAAATGAAAAAAAATCATCTGATTCTTAGCAAGTTTTAAGAATAGATAAAAACAACCTCAGATGAACAACAACAACATATGTACTGTTACACCATTGTGTGAAAAATTAAGTATACCTTTACCACTTCATTAATTCAGAACATGACAGCAAGCTTGTGTTTCCAAGGTTGCCTATTAAAATAATGAACATGCAGTATAAGCAAACAAACCCCCATTCACCCCTGTATTTATACGTATGCATTGGGGGATACAATTTGCTTTTATTGTTCATGGAAATCTTAACTATTTATACATTACAACAAAATCTTGGTAGCCTGTGTAATGTAAACAACCAGCAGATGTTTCTAAATTGTTACAAACCAACTGAAGTCCAACTGTACAGTCTCTGCTTTGGTCTTCAAGGATAATTTGATAATGAATAACTTTACATTTCAAGAGAGTTGAGAGGTCAGGGATGGCTTGTTTTAAAGCTGTTATGTTGCTTGTTAAGAATATGTAAATAGTTTAATATTCATAGTCTGGGTAAAGATGCATTCTTACAGATAAAAGCATACACTCTTGCTGAATGCATATCTTGTGGTGCCCATTTGCACATCTTAAATGTCCTTGTTTCCAAAGCTTTTATGCCTTATATACATATAAAAGATGTAGTATTTGTTTAAATTCTGCCTAAACAAGTGTCAAGTAAAATGTGTCAAGAACTATATTAAAAATTCTTCTACTTGATTCCCCCCCCTGAAAAAAACAGTGCCATTGCAGTGCCATAACCCTTTACCCAATGGGGTTTTTATAATTAGTTAATCATTCTCTTGAAAATATTATTTTACCAAGCCCAATATTGGATGTTAAAATTCACTTTAAAAAGAATGCCCAGACATGTGCAAAGGAATCTAAAACAATCAAACGAACAAACAAAAAAACAAAACAATACAGGTCTTTTGCTTGGACATAATGGAATGGTTAAAGTCAGTGATCTTCAAGCTATTCACTAGATTGAGTAAAATATCCATTGCAAATGGAAAATTAATTTTGCTAAATGTACTGCCTATATTCCTTTAGTAAATCAACCACAAGCATTCAGTCATTTGTACTATGTGTACTTCATGCAGTATTACATTTATGTGAAATTAATAAAAAATATTGATTTGGGATTTTTTGGTGTAAGTGCCAATACTAAGAAAACTGCAAATAATATGAAACCGCAAACCTGCATATTCTGTGGTGAACAAGACTCTCGCCAAGGTTCTCCAGGACTGAAGATGATAGACTATCATGGTAGATCCGGGATAAGCCAACAAACCTGGAAAAGATTTGCCAATAGTTGTCAAATGTTTTCAGTCCTGAGCTAGACTTATTCCAAGTTTGGTGGATCACCCAGGTTCTAACCTGATGGTCTATCTTCTCCAGTCTTGGAGAGCTTTAATAAATTAGATACAGTGTGTCATGTGTGCAATTTGTAAACCACTCATATTTATTTTTATTTAGCATGTATATATTGTGCTTTTTTGCAGTGGTGTTTATATGTAAATCCTAATTTAGGTTTGTTCTTTTCTGCACAGGATAGTGACAATCTTTGGTGGGATGCCTTTACAACAGAATTTTTTGAAGATGATGCAACTTTAACACTGTCATTTTGTTTAGAAGATGGACCAAAGAGATACAGTAAGTAATTTTAATATTTGCAGCTTGCAGTTTAGCACTGTTTTGGTTGTAAATAGATGATGGACAATTGACAGTCCTTCTGTTGTCTTAGTCATTTGAGGAGCAGCCATTCCACTCCCTGAGGAGCCAAAGCCTTATCCATCATGTATTTAAAAATTAAACAGGAAGCGTTGTATCGAATTGTAATAGCAATACCAGGAGGGTGGTTATATGAAAAGTTTCATTATAATTTAAACGAACTATCCTCTTGACAAAACTTTGGTTTAGGGAGGAATGTTGACTTAACTTCTCAGTTTTCTTTGAGGCAGCCTTTCTCTAACAAGGTTCCTCCAGAGCTTGTTAGGACAAACTGTAGCTGATTGACCTCCAATTTGATGATGGTTGCATGGGTTGAGTGCCAACACCACTTGGTAGAGTCAGCTGATGTTTTAGTTGTATAAAGGTGATATTCTAGCCAGCATTGTAGGGGGCATTCTTTTCACTGGCTATCAATGTAACATGTTTCTTACCCAAGACACCCAATACATTGATTTAAACAAGAGATTTCCAAGACCTGAAAATTATAATAGGGGTTCCTCAGGTGAAATACCGGTCTGACTGGCATTTAGGTATATTTACATAGATCTTAATGACTGCTCATGGCTGTCTGACATCCGTATAAAGAGGAAGATACAATATATTCTAGTTTTTAGTAATTTTTTATGTGTATTTCTTTCATTAAAGCATTGATGTTAGACTGTGTTCTAGAAAAATAATTATTGGAAATCTGTGTAGGAACTAAGTAGACATGACATCTTTTATAATCTGTAACAGAAAGCATTTATTATTATTTTTTAAATGGAGCTAGAAATAGCAAAAATGCCCTTTGTGCTATAAGCATGTATCATTATAGATATTACTAGTGTTTGATGTTTTAGGCCTAATGAGAAGTTTCTCTCTGTACCAAATAAATAAAAATCTTCTTTCCCAAATCGTAGAACTATGAAGGTATTTTACCACTTCTTTTTATGCTCTTTTTAATTTAAATTCATGTATTTCCTGGGCTATGCTGCGTACAGACAGTATTTGCGTATTTTCAAAGTAAACCTAAAGCATCTGAATTATTCAGCTGAATACTATTTTAAGGTAACTAATATGTTTGCACTAAAAAATGGAACCTTTTGAATATGACATGACATTGCAGAGTATGAAGATATAAAGTCAATGTAAGTTTGTAAAAAAAAGTTTCAAAAACATTGTTTTACATGTGTTGTATGTATCAATGTACATCTGTGCATTGCTTTACTATTTGCATCAAATCCTAACTTTATAAATATGCATGTAGGTTGCACTTATGATACTGTTGTCACCAAGCATTATGGCTTCTTCCAGCTCAGAAGAGCCTATTTACTTGGTCAAGATAAAATACATTAAAGAAATAGGCCACTTATCTGCTCCTGTACGTAAATTTCAGCTTACGTTATTGAGCTCTTGAAACATTAGGATATTTCTGCAAAGGGGCCTAGATTAGAATAGTAGACATGTGAGCAGAAACCTGATTCTCCGTCAGCAGGCCAAACATGTAAGTAATAAATATATATATAAATAAGTAAATTGAAAAAATGCAAAATTAGTAGTTTTAGTCGTAAACATAATAAATAATATATCTATAAATAATATCTTGTATTAAAAGTATCTAAAAATAACTTTCCAGCAAAGAAAGGGGTTAATACTTACCCCTTCTGCCAGCCACACAGTGGTGATTTCTGCTGTGTTTAGGAGTTAAACTAACTTGAATGTCCTAAGCACCCAACCAACTTCTGAATATTGGAAAAGTAAAATATAGCTGATGCTTATTTAAATGATGGTATTTCTTATAAAAGTTAGCAATTATGTATGAATCCAGTCCAATCAGGGAGTGCCATAGTCACATTTTGAGATATTAAGTAGCCCAAATTCTCCAAATCCCTGCCATGTTATACTAGCAAGAAGCCCATGCTCAGGGCATTTACCTGAAAGGGCCAGTTGCAGAAAAATTTCCATCTTTTCCCAAATCATCGTCCCAGCAGACCATACTGAATAAAAGGGTTATAGATAACAGATAATGCACTGCTTCCAACAACTTTGATCTGTGTCTAACTTCCTTTGAATATAAGGTATATAATTAGGAAAGCAGGTTTTTGCACTGATTTGCGAGCGAAATGGCTATCACAGACATGTGGTTTTCATGTAGCATTCAGTCTTTACAGTTCATGCAACTCAGCAGATGGCAGCCAATAACACAAGTTTCACACTTTGGGGTATTAGTTTTACTCGTAAAACATTCTAAATAAAATGTACAAGCAGGACTTTTTATATTAAAAAAATAATACATAAGACTTCATCTGCATTCTATTATTTCTTAGTTGTAGATAGCATATTTATAGATTATAACGTTTCGCAAAAAAAAAAAAAAAACATTAACCTTTGGGAGAGTGACTGGTTTACTTCCAGGTACAATGTGGACCAATTTAGCCGCCAGACAATTAACTTAAAAGTATTTTTTGGGGTTACATGGGTGAAACACAGCTACACATACAGGGAGAGCATAGTAACCACATGCATGAAATTGAATTGATTATAATGTTGTAAGGTGTATTTAAAATATTATTCACTTAAAAATTTTGCAGCCAGAAGTCATTTACAAATGATATGTTTTAAAAAAAATTGCAATTAAAATTCACTTAGCAGACAGTCATTGTTAAGCATAAGTCTCTAATTTCCAATTATTCAAACTCAAATTCAGAATCCATTGATAGTAATAGATGCTCTTTCCACCAGAGTGGATCTCCCTTTATGCGGGTCCCTGGATAAGAAAACTTGTGCTCTTCTCATAGTAGTGACTCTATGCAGGTTCCCACTCTTGCAGCTTCTCCATGAAAACAGTTAAGGCTTTGACCGACCACCGGGATCTTTTCTCATTCTCCTGCTCTGTAACGCCAGACTCCTAGTTTCTTGTTGTGTAGGTCATTCCCTTGCTTCTATTCTCCTATTATTTATTCTTTGAAATGCCTGTCTAAATGGGTGCTAATGTTACCCATTGGCACCCAAGAGTATCTTACTAAGACACATTGGTTAGGCAACCAGCACTTCCAAGGGAGAATTAGAGTCTAGAAAACTCTAGCATATTCCAAGAACCACCTTTATATTAAAGATATCCTTAATCATAGGGGCACTACATCTGACTCTGAAAGGACCAGCGAGATCTACAGTGGAGTCAGAAGACTGACATTACAATTATTATTAATAACTAGTATTTTTATAGCACCGGCATATAACGCAGCTCTTTAAAAAGTCCATAGTCATGTCACTAACTGTCCTTCAAAGGGGCTCACAATCTAATGTCCCAAACATAATCATATGGCATTAATACAGTCTAAGGTTAATTTGGAGGGAGATCAAAAACCTAACTGCACATTTTTTGGAATGTGGGAGGAAACCAGGGAACCTACGAACGAAACCCACGCAATCACGGGGAGAACATGAAAACGTCATGCAGATAGCACCCTGTCCGAGATTCGAACCTGGGACCTAGCACTGCAAAGTAGTTTGCACTCCAGTCTCTTCTCATGATTCAAAAATATAATAATAATAAAAATAAAATATAATGAAACTCCAAATGGTGCACTGAAACGGCTGCTAAAGACTTTTTCATGTTAATTTGGTGGAACTCCAGATTTTCTTCATTTAAAAGGGTTATTTAATCAGTTTTTTAAGGTAAAGATTGTCATCAGCAACACATTTTTCCCCTAATACACTGTATATGAATGACATTGTAATTTAGTGGATGTATGATGAAAAAAATCAGGGATTTTCAATATTCTAAAATATAAAACTGTATTAAGTGCGATAGATTCGTTGTGTATGGCACTGCTTTTGTGAAATGTATGCATTTTATAGCAATAAATAGTGCACACTGGGCTTTTATAATAATGAACTTAACCTGACCCCCTGGGCTTTCTGCCAGTATTAGAAATGATTCACATATGTGCTATTTTCCACTATGCATGTAACCAGTGTAGTAAAAGTGACTATTATGTGTAGCTATGTGAAATAGATTGTTTCTTTCTATGAGGAGCCATTGTTCTTACTCTTAATGAATTCTGTAACTGATTTAGAACCCAACATAGTTAAAAAGAGACTTTTTTGGCATTGCTAAAGAGCATGGAGGATTTTACTACAGGAAAGCTAAGGTTGAGGAATGTATTTGTCTTTGACCCAACCAGTAGTCAGTTCATGTCTTCATAATCAGTGGTTGCTGATTTAAAGCAGATCTATGTTCATCACTCTTGATGGGATGGCTAAATAAACAGTGACAGAATAAGTAAAATGGTTAGCTGAGTCTGAATTTAGGGATCATATGACCAAATGCCTAGACTATTGGTTACATAGCTGACACAAAATCCAACATTTACGTCAAGACAAATACATTTTTTTTCTCTTATTATATTTTATTTATATATTATATTATTATTTTATATATTATATTATATTTTTCTCTCTTTTATTCTTTATTTTTTCCAGCAGGTCTGTTGATTTCAAAAGTTAAACTATAACGGATTTTGTGTCAGTTTTAGTTTTTCAGCTCATTATACCTAAAACATTAATGTTTTTCATTTCATGTTTTTATGAGCTTTTACTATGTGTATACAATTTTTATTATACAAATAAATAATATAAATATATGACAAAGGATTCCAAGAGCACAATGGATTAGCTAATCATGCAGAACAATTTTTCATTTAGATCGGAACTGATAATGGATAAGTAATTTAGATAGGTTATTAATATTTGAATGTACAGAGTTGTTAAGAGGAGTCAAATAAACATGAAAATAACCCAGCACCATCTGTTTGTTCAATAAAATAAAATAACACAATATGCATGTGCAATATTTCAATATTCATCTGACTAAAAAAGATAGTCCTGACTATGATCAACAGAGACCAGTACATATTGTGCAGCCATACAGTTGACATAAATTTATTTTTTCTATGATGCCCACTCTTTAAATAATTACAAGAGGGCATTTTCTGGTGACCCAATGACTACAATCTATGTATTTGTGTCAAATTCCTGTTCTGTTCAATAAAAAATGCATGTTTGGCTCTAATTTGATTATATTTTTTCCTGTGTGTATTGACACTAACATTTTTTTGCACTTAACTTTTTTAAAGGCATCATAAAACAAATTAAAGAACAAATAAAGATGGTAAATTAATATTAATAAAACAAAATGAAAATAAAAAAAACATCTTTTCAGACTTCCTGACAGTGAGAATGAAGTTATGTAACTAGAAATGTGTAGTTTCACCACTTTCCCACCTCCTATCCTGTTCTTGGAAAATCACCATCTTCCATATCCCATTCCACATTGGACTTAGGTGTATGTCCTACCTGTGGGGATCTTAATACTGTTTTCCTGGTACTCGTTAGAAATAGGATGCACAAGCTATGAAACATCTTCAACATTGCAAAAACAAGTCTAATTGAATATGACTTACCACTATTAGATATAACATTGTTGTGAATGTTAGTATACAGAGGAGTAGAAAGTTCCACTGCTGTGTAAATAAAATAAGTCCTGGTAAATGGGAAGGGAGAAGGGGTTGTGCATATTAAAAAAAAAAAGTTGGATTAAACTTTTTTTGACATGTATGGTATGTTCATTATTGGTTAATGTAATATCTAGTGTTGCTGCCATGGAGGTCATTGTTCAGATACTACCTGGTACTTGCAAATTTGTATGCTGGATTGTCTGCATGTGATATCATTATTGCTTAACTTACCCAAGTTCAGAAATTCAATGTACTATATGACAATTTTGTAGGTTTTCAGGAAAGCAATATAAACTTTATACCATGTCATTTGGAGGTTTTCTTCCACATAAACCCCTGCAGTGCTAATAGCAAGATACCTTGTGATACCTGCTGCAGGACACCCCGGGGGAGAAAAAACATTGATTAAAAACAAACAAACCCAAAGGAGGATTCAATTTTTACCAGCTTGATAAAATGGCAATAAAATATTTGGAGCCTGCTCCTCCCAGTCATTGGGTTTTTAATGGAACACGTCTGAAGCAGTCTCTATTTCTTAACTGAAGTGTCTTCAGCCATGACTTGGCTGTATTATCAATAGGAAATTATTAAAACACAAGATAGACTAAATATCATTTTGAATTCATTTGCAGGTAAATCATTTTACATTCTTCTTTATCTTTTAAAATTATAATATATTATAATACACTATAAAAATACACAATACAAATATATTTTTTAACCTTGGATGGTGCTTCACAAAAACATCTCCATAAAAAGATAATTTGACTTCTTTGTTGAAATGAGAACATATGTGTGGGTAAAATTTCACAAAGGGGTGGCCTGATACTGAAAGAAATAGAAAAAAATGATATCTTTCCAAAATTAATTTAAACACTTTTACATGTATACAATGGGGTTTTAAACATTTCAAGGTCTACAGCTTTAATTCTAAACAGATTTTTTCACTTATTTATTTTTTATTATCTTATTGTTTATATTTTATTCAAAGTTAAAAGTATTATAGACAGATAGACAAAAATGGAGCATGCAATGAATACAACATACTAGTGCCAAATTAAAAAATCAGTTATGTAAGAGCCTTTATAATGTACAAATTATGGTATCTTTTATGATCTTATTGTAAGATCCTGTGTAAAATGCTTTTAACTTTAGCCAATTCTCCTTTTTAAAGTTTTTCATATATGTTTATAAATAAAAAAAATGTATTTAGTTTTGGCACCTTATTCTGAGATACACATGTGTTCATGTTTGATCATATTCTATAAACCTATCTTGCTGGTAACTCCTGGTATTGTCATGGTACGGCCCTTGTTTGCCTTCCCATTGAGCATGCACATAATTTTGCTTTTTTACCTTTTTTGCATTTTAGAATACACTTGGCATTTTTTTTGCAAAATAAACTGGAAAAAAAAAGTTATGTGACTGGCTTACTAAGTAAAATTTTTCATGCCTCAAACCATGCAGAAGAAAATCCCTGAATGATATTTAATCAATTCATGGTACAGCGCTATAGTGTGCAAAGCATGATGTTTTTACTCTGATAGTATGTGCCATTTTTAAATAGCAACAGTAGTAACTTAGATCGACATTCTTGATAAGATAGACCACTCTTGATAAATTATTCAATATACCCTGTACATGCATGTTTGCATGCACCATAGACAAATTAAACAATCTTTGAGCATCAGTTTTGTTTGAATACGTGGAATTAATGCTTGATGGAACACTCTATTTCTGTTAAATTAGTAGTGATGTACAAAACTGTAGTTACCAATTCCCCAATTACCAATGTATGTTGAACACAGACATACAAGCGCCCCCAAATGTAGTAAAGCCCGGGGAAGCTTTATTATTATAGGAACCCTTCACCTACTTCACGCTACAGTGCTTTTTTATAATCCTTATGACTAAAGGCTTTAGCATGAAACGCGTCAGGTATTTTTTGTTCCTGTAATGTTCTGAATTGGCTCTACTTGTCTATGTTATCCTGTACTAATAAACTACTTGTAGGCTACAAGATAAAATGTCTTACTGTGCATTTTGAAGCAGACTAATCAACCACAACGTGTGCAAAATAGAGTGTAAACATATAAGTGTTAAAAGGTACCGATCTTTTGGATTTGTTCCCTTAAAGCTTAGCCTAACCAAAAAAAACATACTCTGTAGCACCCTAACGTCCACAGAGCCCTGATGTATCCTTGTTTGGGTCCTGCGCCATCCTGTAATCCAACTTTGTTCCGCCGAGGAGGAGGCTGCCATCTTTCTTCGTCTTTTTCCTTCTTCTTGCTATGTCACCTAATCTCACACTGCACAGACACAAGATCCGGTGATGTAGCCAGCTGTAAATTAGAAAAATAGAGTGCTGATCTCACTGCGAATCCATGAGATTGGCATTTTGTCCCCATAACAGGAAAAAGACCCCCATTTCAGGCAGGAGGAGCAGCCAGAAGCACCCACCCATGCATGATGTGTAATGTTTTTACCTCTGAGGCTACCTCTTTATGTAAAGTTAATATTTTGGGGATAGGTTCATGGATGCATAACTTTATTCAGGAACTAGTTTATTTCCAGTATTCTACATTTGTGTTTTAGGGTTTGGCAGTTTAGATGCTTAACTGACTGATTATATTTTTCCTACACACATAATGAACTAGTATTTCTGTTTAACAACTTCAAAGAGCAATTTATGCAAAATAACAGAGCTGAATGGCTTTAAATCTGCAATGCAGTTGCTATTCTATTCACTTCACATATTTGTATCATCTTACAAATGTATTGCTCAACCCTTTAATGAATAGAGAAAGAAAAAAATGATACCCAGATTTAGCATTGTTAGTATACAAAGGTCAACTAGACATTGGGCCTGATTTATAAAGCTCTCCAAAGCTGGAGAGGATAGACTTTCATCAGTGAATCTGGGTGATCCTGCAAACCTGGAATAGATTTCTTCAAAGTCATTTGCTATTTGCTAGCAAATGTTTTGAATCCTCAACCAGATTCATTCCAGGTTTGCTGATTCACCCGGCTTCACTGATGAATGGTTATCTTCTACAGCCTTGGAGAGCTTTAATTAATCAGGCCAAATAACTCTAGGAGTATTTTGCAAACTTAAATAGTTTTACATTAAGAGACAAATATATTTTGTTACTATGCTCCTGTAATACACACCATACTCTGTTTTTTTTTTAAATTGACAAAATTAAAAAAATGTTAAAACAATGCATTTTAGATGGTTTGTAATGTATGTTTTTCATTTGTTTGTCACAAATTATAATGATTTCAACACTAGAGTTTTGCATTAGTTGCTCACAGTCACATTGCCATCTTCAGAACTGAGTATCTTTCTTTCTAAGAAAAATATTTCCTGTGGTTTCCAGTGCTGTCACATTGATATTGTAAAAAATCACACTGAAAAGTTCCTATTCATCAAGCTTAGACTTACGTCTATCATTGACTGCACTGTTTCAAAATCAGAAGAATGAACCGGTGTGCAGTTCTAGCTATAGTTTTGCCCGTTTTGTGCCTAAGAGGACTGGTTTGTAGACTGCAGAAGCCTAGGTGATAAAAATATACAGGTGTATCTCCTAAAATGGCTATTTTGCAATTTTAAATTAGGCCAAATTATATTAAAAAATTGCATTCATCTTTAGAGAAAAGATGTAAACAAAAAACTCAAAACTATCAATAGTACTACAGGATTTGCACAGAAATGTTTTTTACTCTGTATTACTAATCCATGCATATGCATAGGGATAACATGTTTGTAATTATTGCCTGGCTCCAGACAGACCAAGGCAGAAGGATAGTGGGAATGTCTGCAGCAGAGTGAGAATGTTGGGGGGGAGAATAGATTTGTTTTCTCACAAAAGCGCACTAATTCTTTAGGTGTACATGACTTCTCTGTCTTTATTTAGCCTCGCTATAACATGCAGTAATGGACTGTCAGTAAATTCATACCATTGATCCCAGTACCATATTTTCTGTTTGTCTCAGACACTGAAAGTAAGGATATAATGTTGTGGAAAGCATTATCTCATCAGTCATAAAAAATGCAAAGTTTCCATCAATTATTCCAGAACTCAACCATAACAGACCAGCAACTGAGAATTTTTAAGTTTGCGGGCTTTGCTCATGCAGGTCCTTAATAGAGACAAAAGATATTTTTCTCGATTACTGAATGCTTCTATAGCACAGAAATGGTTCAAATCTCTGTAGTGTTCCCAAAAGTGATATGAAGATCAACTCCATCTACGGCTGATACTCTGCTGGAATATTGGTTGACCATGCTTATTTCATAAAGTAAAATATGCTTATATTTTATAAGCATTAAAGCACCTCTCTTCATGGCTCTTCCTGTAAACAGGGGCCAATACAAGTCAAATTTTGCTGCCACAATGCATTCTCTGTAAAGTAGTTAAAACAATACATTGAAGAAAGAAAACCCAACTCTTTAGAAAGTGATAACATTATGATGGCCATGTACGGGGAGTGGAATAGTGGGAAATAAGGCTGAAATATAAGTACTGAGAACTGGGGAAAAAACCCTTTATTATCAGCCTTTAAAGAGCATCTTGAGGCAATAAAAAGATTATAAAATGAATAAATTATATTATTTTTTTTTGATAAGGTTGTCTAATGGTGCATCTGTGGAATAAGCAAGAAAATTCTACTACTTATCTGTGTAGTATGTCCATGCAGATCCAATTAACAACGGGAAGGCAGGAATAAAACCAAGCAGTATGGAGGAAGGTAAACCCGAGTGGGGTAACATGAAAGAGTAAAAAGGTACCAGAATAGTCTAAAGTTTTATAAAAGACTCTCAATTAGAATAGGGCAGCATAATGGCGCACAGAGGAACAAATTTCTGAATATAGTTATATGAGCGACTTGGGATAAGAAAAAGAGTACCATAGGGAAGCCTGGGTCAGGAATGGGCATACCAGATGAGCTTTGGGAAAGATTTTGGAAACAAAGCAGTATGAAGGACCACAAAGTGTTCATTATCAGTATAGGGTGGCACAGATGAGTACAGACATGCTAGATTCAAAAGTGGGCAGCACAAAGGAACAATTGGTTTAGATTAGAGAATTTAAAGGACTACATGGAAGTCTAGATCAGGGCAGAAATTTTTGGAAATACACAGTGAAACCCGGATTAGAACAGCAAGGACGACCATGGAAGTACTAAAGTACTAGAGAGACATAAATAGAGTTCGGCACCATTGAAGGGACTGATTTATTAAAGCTCTCCAAGGCTTGAGAGGTGTTGCACCTCAAGATTGTTTATGAATATGTAAATAGATATGTATATGTATATAGAGGTGTGTATATATATATATATATATATATATATATATATATATATATATGTATGTGTGTGTATATAAAATGTATGTGTATAGGTGCAGCAATGTTGTGTGTAAACACGAAACCTGTTTATCTTGATCTGGTCATAGGGCCTTCCTAGGGGGTCTCCAAGTACAGGACTTCACAGAGTAACACACAAGTGATACCACAGCTGCCAGGAGACAAGACCTATTTTCCCAGGACAAACAGACCACCAATATGGCCTTCAAAGGGCAATAAATCCATTCAATGGAGGAAACAGGAGATGGAGGTGTAATTGAACAGGATGGACTGGGGTGATGACCCAGCTGGACATTTATAGACCCCTAAACATAGATTCCAGCTGGAGATTCTTTATATCAAATTTAGTTGGGAGGTTCATCAAATGACCGTAACCAATCCCAATCTAGTGGGGTGTGGGCCAACTGATGATCATTGCCCCTAACACACCCACTAACCAATCAAGGAGTCCCAATGTTACCTAAGGGGACTTAAAATATATAAAAATGGAAGCTGGAAGTTAACAAAAAGAGAGGGAATGATGGGAGCTCCTGGGGAATCTGGCTCATGGAGTACCCACCAACATCCATACAGGTAGCTATTACACATTCTTGAATTGCATTCTATGTTATTTGATGTATTGTGTATTACTTAGTTACTAGATTCTTACAGGGGTTACTACTAACAACTTGATGTTCATGTGATATATATATATATGTGACATTGATTAAAGTTCCTATGTGTTTAAATATCTGATAATATTGCTGTGCACTTTGTCTTACCTTGTTTTCTTAATTAAACTGTTTGAATGACTAGCTATTATTTGTGCATGAACCTTCTTTAATTGAATATCTATATGCATTGATAAAGGATATAATTTCCATATTTATGCAGATAAAATATAGATAAAATATACTTAAATAACAGAGGCTACACTTTCATCAGTAAAGCTGGGTGATGCAGCAAACCTGTAATGGATCTGGGCCAGGATTGAAAACAGTTGCTAACAATTAGTAAATGGGAACCAAATACAATTAACATAACCCAACTGAAAGTGTTTTGGTTGTTTAAGTCAATAATACACTGCTATGGGTGGCACAGTAATTAGGAGCCCTCAGTTGTGCCTGGAGAGTGTCCTGAACTAGTGAACCCCTGTAAATTGTAATTTGTTGCTTTGGGTGAAAATAACCTGTTGACATGATATTTTTCGGTAGCAGAAAGCAACATCATTGAATAATAAAATGTTACAATCTAGTTACTGTTTTTTTTCCTGAGCAATCTGTTTACGCCCCTATCTCTGCATGCATCTTCTCCGAGTCTTCTCATTTCTGAAAATTAATTCAACAGCTACCTCTGCAAGACCTTCGTTTTTGTCATAGGACGTTTGTTATTTTTTTAATTAAGGGAAAGGAATAGAAAGGGATTGGCTGTGAACCTAACTTTATGGGACTTGTCTTTGCTGGAAATTGTACCACACGCACGTTATTGATATAATAAATATAATCTTCTCTCATTTTGTTCTCTGATTAAAGACTGTTGTTATTGTTGTAATGAAAGTAGAGAACTGAGGATAAATGTACCAACTACAAATGACCTACAGAACTCCAAGATAGAAGTACCTGAAAGTTAAATGTGATTTTCTACACACGTTTGTATTTAGGTTGCAGGGGTAGCGTCTGAATTACAAGCTTGTGAACAGATGCTAGAGGTACATAGTGTGAAAAAATTCTCTAAGCAATTGCTACTTTTTATTAACCTCCCCAGCGGTAACCCCAAGTGTGACTCGGGGTAAAAAAAAAGATGCTGAAAGCGGTAACCCCGAGTCACAATTGGGGTAGCTAAAACAATGTAAAACAATAGTAAATAGAGCCTTACCTGGTCCGCCGGGATCCTTCTTCTTGATCCCCGTCTCCTCGCTTCCTCTGGCCGGTGTCCTCCAGTCACTGGGGAGTTCCTGGTAACTTTGGTACGTGCGGCCATTAATAAATCAGCTCCTGTGTTTGTTGTAGTACAGTGATACTGGAAATTGTAGTCTGGTATTTATTTATCTCCCTATCTGATTGAACTTTCCACTGTTTGAATTTAGAATTAAGAGAAAATGTGATGTAATGCAGTATTGCAAGTACCTTTGGTCCACAACTTTGCTTCTAAAGTATACAGTATTATTATTATTACAAAGTATTTATAAAGCTGTGCCTCAAAGGAGCTCACGGTCTAATCTCCCCTCATAGTCATTTGTCTCTACCTCAATCTAACTAACCTAACTTCATGTTTTTGCAATGTGGAAGGAAACCGGTATACCTGGAGGAAACCCATGCAAACATGGGGGGAACCTGCGAACTCCATGCAGATAGTGTCCTGACTGAGATTTGAACCTGGGACCCAGCGCTACAAAGGCCATTGTGCTGCCCTATATATAGATTTGTATAAACCTAGAAGCCTAACTGCTATTAGAACTGGCCTTGCTTTAAGTAGCCTAGGGTAGATGTAACCAGTGTGGTTATGATTCTGTAGAAGTTTAAAGTGGTAGCCAGGAGAATGGGCAGTGGTAAAGTATCAGCAGAAAAGCAGTTGTGATCACCCTCTGTATGCTATGCAGCCAGATGATATGCATAGTTTTACAAAATATATTTCAAGTAAATATCCTTAAAGTTTGAACTGTGTGTTCACTGTTTTGCTTAGACATCAATATTCAATTAATAATTTATATTAAATTATAATGTTACGTGTCATTTATAGTACAAATTATCGCAGTGACCACAGTAACCTGGTCCTGGGTACATCCAACAAACTAGATCTTTTTAGGACCACAACATAAGACAGTCTTGCTAAAATTAGGAATATTGGAGGCCAGTTTTGTGGTGTCCCTTGTACCTGCAAATGTCTATAACCATAGAAATCACCAAGTACAGTGAATGGGCAGAGAATCTAGGCTAGTAAACACGGACAGATCTCTACTTCCAGTTTGTGATCTGATTAAACCAAGTGAATCTGAAAGTAATTCTGCAGCCAACTGATCATGAGAGACAGAATTTTTGGTTTATGATTGAATGTAGATAGAACAATCAAGTGTGCAAGATAGAGTACATTCAGAATTGTTATGACATTCTACCCTGGGAAACTGATCAAATATGGATCAGATCGGTTGACCAAGTGCAAAAGTGGCAGATATTCCGATGTTTCTAGGCATGGCAACATGGATGTCTCTGTCATTTTAGTAAGGCTTAAAACTTGGGAACCCCAGCCGTCATCAGTGATCATAAACACTGGTCATATTTTATGTAAAGAATAAAATAGTACAGGTTGCTTTAAAATGAGGCCACCATTGCATTTATTTTTGATTGGCCGCATTAAAGATTTTGATTTGATAACTCAAGAGCATGTTACCAATTCCTTTGCTCATGATCAGTTCAGTGTGGTACATCTTGTATAAGCAACTATTTACCAAAAGCCCCGATGTCAGCAAGTGCTTTGTGGCCATCAGGGACATGTGCTGAGTATCCAGTTCTGATGCCTGTTTTTACAAGGCCAAAGAAAAGAAAGCACCTAACCTTTTGTGTATTGTAGGCAGACGGCTAACAAACATTATCTCGTATAACAATGTTATTTTTAATGCATCACAGAAAAAAATCATGTCACCTACAAGGAAAGTTCATTACTTTTTATGTACAGCAAAACCTTAAATCAAAGCAAAGTCAACTTTCCTACAAGTGCACGTAGGCTTGATTTTTTTAATGGCAGAAGAGAGTGAATTCTCTATCAAAACTAACTGCAACAGTTTGTCAGCTTTTATACCTTAGTGCACAACCTTGGCGTGATCCAGTGCCAAGATGAAGAAATTCTCTAGCATGTGCCTGTGAGTTACATTATCCCAACCTGGCCAATGAAAATGGCCAAAAATTCTGAACCCGGCAAAGGGTGGAGATGGGAAAGCTGGTGAGTTAGAACCACATGGACATTGCAGTGACAGAAAGGTTATCAGGTAAACCTGCAATGATGTACAAATATCAGTCAATTGCCCCTTTTTATAAAACAATAATATTAAAATAAGAACAGCGTGTAAAACCTTCCCAAACCATAGAGGGGAGAAATGATAAAGTGTATCTGAAAACAATGTAACTGATTAGAGTCAGCAAGAGAAGATATTAGATTGGTGGCAAAACCACCTTTTTTTCATTTTATTTGTACATATTAAATATATATAACATTGAACCAAACCAATGTTTTTCTCAAGATATGAGGATTCTTTCTCTGGCACCATGTCCAGGACTGTGAAGTCGGAGGCGTGGAGTCCTAAGTAGTTCTTGAGTACCTGGACTTAGACTTCTAATAAATTAAATTGTAATGAAATAATACAGAATGTTAAAATAATCACAGACTCACAGATAATAGTCATAATAAAGTGCTGCCCCATTATAGGATTAAAGCTCACTGAGTAGTTTGCTAATAGGAAATCCAGCTGAGCAATTATGCAATCATACATCATTTTAATCTGGATTATAGAACTGAAAAAAATGTTTTCATTTGAGTTGGGATATGTTTAAACAAGGTCCTTAGAGTAACAACACGTGTAACTATTGTCAATCAGATCAACTGCATGTGAGATTAAAATTTACTTTGATCATGATTTTTTTCTATTATCTAAATATATATTTCTTGCAGTTTTATTGTGAATGCCCAAAGAATAATGTGCTCATCATGAAGGCTTTGTCTGTCTCTAACAAACCCCCTTTAGATCGTCTCTGGAGAATGTTTAATAGAGTAGAATCCCCCTCATTTCCCCTAAAATGTACCCATAGCCAAATCATCCCCAGATGCAACTCATGTTCTCCACATACCCACCTACTCAGCTCTTTACATTAGCATGGTATTTCTCCTTCCTTGCTTAGAATGGAGAATGTAGAGGGTAGAAGGGGAACTGTGGACAGATCGAGTGACTGGAAGTTGGGTGTCTGTGACGTAGTATCCTGGTGAGCATCAGTTAAAAACACAGTAAAAATTGACCCAGCAAAAAAGCAAACACCATCTTCATATAGCTGTATAAGTACTGAGCAGAGCATTAAAGTGGAACTAAACTAAAAACCAAAAAATTACACTTACCTTTAATTACATAGGTCCCTCGATGGCAATAGTCCTTCCCACGATCTGGTCCTGCGTCGTCCTGGTGCAGAGGAAGCGCTGGGCACCGCCATCTTTCATCTGGACTTCTGTCTTCTTCTTCGGTCTTCTTTCTTCATCACCAGATCTTGCACCTGCCCAGTGTGAGATCGGGTGACAAAGCCCTGTGAAGGGGTAAAAAAAGAGAGCCGATCTCACTGCACATGTGTGAGATCGGCTTCTCTTTCCCCTAGGAGAAGCAAACCAGAGCCTCCCAGGATGTGTTACGTAGGTGTGCTGCGGTCCCGCCAAGTCTTGATTTAAGTCTAGATTTCAAGGGGCGTTGCACTTAAAAAAACAAAAACAAAATTTTTACCTTATATTTAAGGGTTGTATAAAGTATAAATGTTAAGTTAAGGTCTGCTTAAAGTACCAACCAATTAATAATATATGCAGCAAAGAAGTGCCTTATACGATGCCTAATTTGAATCAATACAGCCAAGACATATTGTATATTACACAGTATTTTAAAAAGAAAGGTGTCAGAGTTGGAGTCAGAGTCAAAGGTACCAGGACATACAAACCTATTCTGCTGAAGTAGCTCCCAACCATTGATGGGTGAACACTCTGGTTTTAACTTTAACCAAAAGACCTTGTCCCAGCATTGTAGGGATGTACTGCATACCTATTAATTTTTTAATTTTTTGCTCTGATACTAGAACTAGAGTACCACATACACAAATTATGAGCAGGCAGGATTCCTATTACAAAACTTACTGTTAATAATCTTACTTTTGGTGTAGTTTCGGTGTAGGATGCCAAGATGTGCTGGGTATTCTGGCATCTTCTGGGGGCTCCCAGGACTCAATGAGTTACACCATTCTGCCCTGACCAGACCAGACAGTTCTGACTCTTGGAAGAGAAGAGGATAATGATGGTGGCATCCATGACAGGAGAGATAAGTTGAAATAAAAAATTGGAACCATGCAGATAGGCCAATTTTTTTTCAGAAGGGATATCGCCTGTCCCTTCTGCAATATGAAACCTGCCTGGATGCAATTTTTGGTTTTGATGGTTTAGTTCCACTTTTAGATACCCAAAAAGTAGGGGTTCTGTGGAGACTGAGTATAAGCAATTCTAACAAATTATTCAACAAATCTTCATATGGAAGTTCCTATTCTCCACTGCAAGAGGAATAATTTGTGTACTCTATTAATAATGTAATGGAGTACAGAAGTACGTGCTGTGAATTTCTGTGTAGGAGATTGCAAAAAAAGTGTATGTAGAATAGTATCCCACAGTAATGAATGTCATCTGGATTCAGCATTGCCTGGGAATCAGAGGCTGTAACTGTTGCTTCTTCATGGGCAGCCAAAGTTGTTCCGCTGACAGATTGGTCTGGCACATGTTGTTGACATGTTAGAGAATGACAAGTGAATGACAGTTGCAGACACTTAAAACAAGTGAGATGAAGCTGACTTTGTAAAAATGATATCCCCTGCGCTACTATAGTTTCTCTCTAAGCCAGGCAGAACATGTTTTGTGGCTGCACAAATATTATGGTATATTTTACAGTAAAATCTATGGAGAATTCATTGTATGAGTCTCTGAATAATGCTCCTCTTCTTCTCTACAATATAAACCATTCAATATGATTCCCAATAATACATTGTCTCTTAGTCTATAAAATACAACATATAACTTGGTGTCCTCACTATGTAGGTTGAAGAGCCGCACACAAGTAACAAAGGAGTTCCAGGTTGCAGAACATAACACTTTAGGCTTTTGTTCTTCTTTTTATAACTTGTTACAATTTTTGTCTTCCCTGGTTCATAATAATTAAAAAACACATGAAAAAAACTAAATAAAACATTTTCATTTTAATTACATACCTGGTTTGGATCCAATGATACAATGAAGGCTTCCATGGCTGGTTTGACATATGAATACCCACAAAGTGTTGGTAAGCCTTTGTGATTCTAAAGAATGATGGAGGTGGGCCATGGACAGGAAAAGACTAGATGATGTATGTTCATCAGCCAGGAAAGTAGCTGAC
>NC_092860.1:133741224-133808255 GCF_032062135.1 Pyxicephalus adspersus
ATGAACCCCCTGTATACTCTATGTCTACTTGGTTTATTGGTAATAGTAATAAACAGTAAAATTAATAAACCTATTTATGATGAAAAACACATTTATGAACCTAATGTTTTCATCTTTTATTTCTTATCTATGCCATCACCTTTCCTCTCTGCCCTGTTTCACATCCTGCTTGGAAATTTCCCATAAGACATGAGTAGTAGGGTTGTGGTTTTCTATTAGAAACTATTCACCAAGGTCTCAAAGCTTCCTGATCACACTAGATAATCACTATAATGTCATAATGACATTAGAATCATGTGATTTTCCCACAGCTTTGTTTTAATAATACATTGCCAAAGTCAGTGTGCAAACATGTAACTGATGTCATGAAGTCTTTATTTCTATAGTTAGACTTTTCCACCCAAAACTAGAAATTACTATGGTTTTTGGTCAAAGAAAACAGGCTATATATACTGGGATGCTAAGTGGAGATACCCCCCATTTAGGTCTAAATCAGAGCTACCTACCTGTGATCACAGCAAGGAAAGTTTACAAATTTATTATTTACAATTTCTTTTTTTTCAGCCCACTAATTATTATCCTACCATGGCCAACTCTGCATGGTGTGCTTTAACACGAAGGAAAATGTCTTCCTTCCTAGCTGCAAATTCGTAGACTTCTCTTGTTTCGGTACAAATCTTCTCTTAAGGAAAAACTGTGGTAAAGAAGCTGTGCAAATCAAAGTAATTTCTTCATTTTAACTGGATTTCTCTCCAAGTCCCACTTAATTATTTATGACTGTCATTAAAACTGAATGAAAGTGTGTCAAGAAATATGGGCCTTCTCCTTGTTGAAGTATTTTTGTCCACTTGTATTAGTTGCCATTATAGGAAATATGTAAGGGAACAGTTGATAACCTTTTGTCTTGAGTCATTGCAGAATGGTGGATAATTGTTAATTCTTAAGAAGAGTAATGTACAGTATATATGGCATTGGAAACATATAAAAAAAATACCTGCCTCCTATCATCCCACCTCATTGTGGGTTGGCAGGGATGGAGCTGGTAGGTGGAAATGGGGTGTAGATAGTGGATGGTGTCATTGGCACTGCTACCTAATAAAGGTAAAAAATGAGAAAATAGTAGTTTTACAGAGTAGTAATGGGAGAAATCTATAGGAGAAAATAGAAGAATGTTTTAATAGTAAATGTGAATACAACACATCATTGTAATTCCAAAATATATTTTTTGCCTTTAATATTTAGTAAATTTACCAACTTTCACTTAAATCCTAAATTAAACATTCATGTTGTTGTATTGTATAATATTACTACAGGAACAAGTATGGTTTTCCAGCTGGAAATAGTTATGAGTGAAATTGAGAAATTTATTTTCATGAGAATAGCATATTTTTTTGGAAAAAAATCTAAAAATTGCATGGTGGTCAATGACAAGGCAAAAATATTACCATCTCTGCGGGTTGCAGTATGATTTTAACAACATTTGACTGTTAGGAAAGCCTATTTCATTACTTGTTCATCTGTTAAATCATAAACAAGGAGAGGTAACTTAATTATGATAAACGATTCCAGGAAACTGAGTTAATTCAGTAGGACTCAGTAGAGACTTGGCACTTACCAGATGCATTTTTGCCACATGGCAAAAAGTATCCTAATTTTCATGAAAATTTTACTAGTTAAGAAAAATATGAGGTGAAAACATTTTAGGTTTAACAAATAGCCCTCCTGATTTTATATCACAATTTGTGAGAACTTTTCTTAAACTTTAATCTTGACCTGTGTTGAATAGTGATGTAAAACCAATTGGCCTGCTCTTCACAATCAGGTCTCTCACAAAGCCAAAAGGCAATCAACAATCATAATCTGGACTATATACAGCCAGGATTTAAAATTAATTGATCTCCAGCTTCGCCAAGTTTTTAAAAAAAGTTTCATTAGGTTCTGTAAACAGTAGGGTCATTTACCATATGGCACATTTGCACCAGTGCCTAGGCAATGCATCAGGATCAGCAGGGAAACAGCAAAACATCACAACAAAATTGAAAACTGTAGAGAATAGGAAGTTATTTCAAAGGTTAATGTAGTGGTACTCTAACAACAAATACAAAAAACTTTCTAGTTTTAGTTTTTGCAATATCAATCCAAAGAAAAAACCCTTACAGGCTAAGAACATTTACATGCACATAGGACAAAATGAAATATTTAAAAGTCTCAGTGCTTGTAATGGTTTATAATTGATACATTACAAGGCCAAATTGGTGAAAGCATTAACTGATATTTGGACTGGAACATGCTGCCTTAGCTTTTGATGATCTGCTCCTGCGATTTGTATGGTTTGGCACAAGACAAATTTAATATGTTTTTCCATGTAAAAACACATTTACAGGCTGAATTTATGAGCTGCTGTGATGTACTACATTTGAAACATTTGTCATACCTGGGTAACAAAACTGATCACAATGTAAATTACATTTTTTAAAGCGTATGACTATTCACACTATTCAAAAAAACCCTTGAGGGGTTTAAACAGATCAGAATGTCCCCAAACAATGTCTGGGAATTTCTTCATTTTCAAAAAGAAGATTATTGTGTGTGATGCTGATATCGGTACATTGATATTAGTACTACCAACAAAAGCAGGGAGTTTTATAGAAAAAAATGTACAATAAATGCCTAGCTGTAGTAATGTCAGTGCTCCATATTATAATGACAAAGAAATACATGAGCAGAAACCATACTCTCTATGTAGGTAATATGCCAACCATGATGATGTACCAAGAGTGCTGCCATGGCTATTCTCTTAAACCTCTAGTGGCCTGGCTGTATCTGAGATTTACAAGGCATGAAAGAGTATGCAGAAAATAGGTGTCAAAGCTATGTAAAAAAAAATTTCTTAACAAGATATTTGTTTCAGATCTGCGACTCAGAACATACTGAAGATAAAACATTAGCATGACAATCAGGCTAATGGAACTGGAGGTCAGCGATGTTATCTTTCATATTTCTTTCTTCACAGGTGTACCTTGAAGTGCATGAGCCTGATTTATTAAAGCTCTCCAAGACTGGAGAAGATAGACTGTCCTGGGTGAGCCTGAGTGAACCAGCAAACTTGGGACATTTGTCAACTGATAGCAAATTATTTTAAAGAAATCTAATCTAAATTTCAGGACTGTTGGATCACAAAGGTTCTCCCATGATAGTCTATCCTTATGTGTCCTTATATTACATTCTTCCTTGTTTACATAGCACTGCCATATTCAATGCCTTGTAAATCAACGATTATTAATAATGTAAAAGTATGTCTTCCCATCCATGGGTGAAATGCAGCTGTACATCACAAGGAATGGCTCTCAGAAAGTCAAAATCTGGAGGTCATAAGCACCATAGTTTTTTGGTAACAGACCTGCAGGTTATATAATATTAGTAAAGGAGGCCTCTAAAAATAGTACTAACTTGACAATGCTGAAGCATAAAAGGATAATTCCGATAATATATGGGCAACAAAGTGGCAACCATCACGCTTCAAACTTTTTAAAATGTGGACAACAAATGGCCTATCATTATATCTGTGCAAAAAATAGGCAATTGTTTAAATAAAAGGGCAACAAATGCACAGTTGTGACTAAAAGTGGACGAAAATGGTCAGTTGTGACCAGTTTCAGGAAAATAAACAGTGAATTGTGACATCAGTGGGGCAAAGGCTATAACAATAACATACACTAGATTCCATGCTATCCCTATTCCTCCCATTAACTCAGGCACCCAGTCTTAATACATGTACAGGTATCCATTTATAGATGTACTATCCTCAACTCAGAAACTTTGGGTGGGTGGATGAACAGAGCAATAGGAAATGTTGCCAATAGGGTCAGCGACAGCAGCAAAAAGTCTCTGTTGACTGGTGGAAGGTTATTCCATCTCTAAAGAAGGTTCCATCTCTAAAGGTATTATTTTCTGTTTCTTCCTGTCCCGGAGAACTCCATTTACACTAATTTCTAATTTTGGTGTTGCAGGTATCAAAGGTCAATGGAGTCAAGATAACAAAAATCTAACAAAAAATTTTAACTCAGCCCATCTGTCCATAACTTCAAAAACTTTACTGGGTTGAACTTCACTATACTTGTTTACCAGAAAACTTCCTATTTTTTACATTTTAATGTTAGTAAGAACTGGAATGAAATGAGGGAAAGAGCTGGCAAGGGGGGACATGACCAGGTGTGAAGGGGTGCAGGAAGCAGGGGTTTAAAAGAGCGGGGGCCAGGTGAGGTGATTGGTGAAGAGGGATCAGGTGGTTAATAAGAAGGGTTGAAAGAAGTGGGGATAGAGGAGAATGGGGGCTCAAGCAGTGGAGAGTGAGGAGTTTTAAGCCCACCTGCCCTAAAAAGAGGAGGGTTTTACAAGTAGTGGAGGGAGGAGGCTGAGATCTTCAGAAGAAAAAGCTTTTAGGGGCAGGTAAGAGGTGTTGGACCCATCTAGGTGTAGTGTCTCAACAGGTATTTGGGAACAGGTGGGCTAATGGGATAGTGGCCTGCAGCAAAAGTTTTCTTTCCCAAGCCAGTGTGGCGCAGCTGGGAACATTGATTGATGGGGCTGCCTAAGTGTTGGAATTGTATGGGAATGCCTTCGAGGATCAGCAGCCAGATGGTTATGTAAAAATGATGAGAAGTATTTAAGAAGGCGATGAGTATGTTACAAAAGTTTTGGTTATTTATTTGGTTATCGCTAAAATTTTTTGTTATGTAAGAAACGGCTATTTGTGG
The DNA here is from genome assembly GCF_032062135.1 of Pyxicephalus adspersus. NCBI lineage: Eukaryota > Metazoa > Chordata > Amphibia > Anura > Pyxicephalidae > Pyxicephalus > Pyxicephalus adspersus. The sequence goes on from NC_092860.1 coordinate 133,745,982, forward strand.
CCATTTCACCAGTCCAGTGTGGAGAGTTGTTTGTTCAAAGCTGGGGCGCAGTAAGTAACAATAGGAGCACCATAGGCGCTACTGGGTCATGTAAAGAGCTATAATCCTTTTATACGTACAAAAGTAGAAATGATTAAATCATTTGTAGTTTTTTTTCTACCAGCACTCATCAGCTGCCATATTATTGTATTATGTGTAGGTAGAGTTTAGATTCTTCAGGAGGAAAAGTTGAGACTTCTAGAGAACTAACTAGGATTAGAAATTGGTAGGCTCAGCTATTGTAAAAAATCATTGTTTGTCCATGGAGTCGAAGATCACCATGCCTGCCTGTCTGATCACCATGGTCATCAGGATCATTTTCAGAACAGTCAGCAAGTCTTACAAACATCAGTATTAGCTGTAGTTTATGCAATAATCTCTAATCACCAAACCTGTGCTTTACAAATGTCAGCACATAAAGTTTTAGCACAATCTGACAGCCAGAAACAATCTTCACACATCGCTGTCTTCCTTACTCTTCTTTGTCTATGTATATATATATTTTTTTATTTTTACATTCATTTTGCCAGTCTGAGGAACAAGGAATGGAAAATTCCCAGCTAATGAGAGAGTCTGGTGTTTTTTTATCTCTCTTCTTCTGCAGTGCAGATTCAGAACTTTAAAAAAAAGTATGCTTTTTCTTTGGCAAGGAAGAAAAAATTAAACTTGGATGAATGTTATAAATAATATATGCTTGGGGTGCCAGAGGTACCTGGAGTCCTCATGCTTCGCTGGGTGATGTGAAATTAACTCTTTATGGGATTGGATTATGGACAAAAACATGATAAATATTAATGCGCTGTCAGTTCATTCGGTTCACCCTATTCATTCCAGGGTTTTTGATTTAAGGCTGTGGAAGGCCTATTTCTTATATTTTTTTATTAACAATTTACTATTTATTCATTTACCTATGTAGTTCTTATTAATTAAATAATTTGTTCTGATACCTGGGGTACATATCATCAATTTCTGATTTGTACATGGACTGTGTTTATCAATGATGCAGAGAAAGATATGCGGACAAATCGGCATGATCACATTTATTCAGAATGTTTTTATCGAGCTGGAATGTTATAGTTGGTTTTACAGGGTAAACAACTTCACAAAAAATAAGATCTGCTCCTGAAAAACTCAAAATCTCTACCACATTCATACTACTATTACTATATAATAGGATGTCAATTAAATTTAATTGTGGAGGAAATGGTGCACCAAGCAAATAATTCAAATTCAAACCCCATTCACATAGTGTCCCATGTTGGATTCCTCCTCAGAACCCAGCATTAACTGACCACCATACCGCCATTGTTATATATACTGATGTATGCGGCGATCACTGTGCATGGTTAAAAAACATACCGGTTTACTAAAGAAGTCATCTTTACTCTAGCTTTTATTCAGTATAATAAATAAAAAGGTTATTGTCTTGCAACCTTATTACTGGTCAAACAGAGAGCTTCCTAAAATCAAATTTTCCAAATTGTCTCATTATGTTCAGATAAAAACTACTTGGCAGCCTCCCACTCATGATACTCATTTAGAGTTTTAAGTTTACAAAGACCACAGAAAGGTAAATGCTGCAATGAGGTCATATCAAAATTCTCAAACTGTAAAGCAAATATATGACTGTAATGTAAATCAGGTATAACGCTGGGTAATTTTACGCTGGGTAAAAAAAAAAAAATAAGAAACTATGGCAACTTTTTTAAGATTGATAATGTTTGACCTGGAGTGAATGTGCTGCCTGTAAACACAGAGACAATGGGGTTAAATAATTTCTCTACTTTTTTACTAGAAATAAAAAATTAAATTTCACAACTCATAAACATATTTTCTGCTCTAGTAAAACAAAATGCTACAATAATGCAAATGCAAAATGCTGCGGCACCCTCTCCTCTAGAAGGTTTATTTGTCCTACCTTAAGCCTTCAATGACAGGCAGCACCATGCAACCCACTTCCTTTGGGCCCAGGTTGTCATGTACCCATCAACTTGGGATGCCTGATAATGTAGCTAACAGTGCTGATGGACTAGTAATCATATGTCATAACCTAAGCACCGTTCAGACCAGGAGGCAGGCACTCCCACTGCCACTACTAAGGAAGAACCTACCTGAAGAATGCTGGTCCTATATAAGGTTTAGGGGGCAGAGGGTAGACATGTCACTAAGGCTCAGGCCTACTTTGATGGGTCATAATGAGCCATTTACCTTTACCACTGGTGCCAGGAGGCTTTTTGCTAAATAATAGATTTATTCATTTCATAAATAGCTTTTAATCACTTTCTTTAAATTATACCACCATCAGAAAATAAATAAAAATGCACAGAGTTGTCTATGCATAGACTTCAATGGGTTTTAAAGCACCCTCAATGGGTTTTCAAAATCAATTATGCTCGAATGTAAAAATGTCAGGCTAAATCACTTCCTGCCACATAATTATCATTGCTCACCAAAATAACTGGCCTTGGCTTAATGGTCCAGTAAGATACAATGGAAGTAGCGAATGGGTCCAAACTACACTTTAGAAATGGTTTTGGGCTCTCTACTGATACTAGCTTTCCCTAGCAACCAAATAAAGGTACACACATACATCTAGGTGACTACATTTATTTACTGTTGGTTCTAGTTTTGAGCAAAACTATTTTGCTTTATTTATTTTGAGGATAAACCTTGAGGTTCAGACCTTTAGACCTTGTCAGCCACTCGTTCACGCATACTGGTTTCTAAAAAATCTCCATCTGCGCGTTTGACAAGTGGAGGCAGTGGGCTGTACCAGTACTACTCTCTGCCACCCCTATTCATATTCTAAGATGCTATCATGGGGAGAAGCTACTTGTAGCGTCTTCTCCAAAGCAGCCGTTCACTGGCATGTAGCAGCAGTCCCCGCACCGCAACCTCATGACCAGTCTGAGCATATTCTAAATTTTCATGTTATTCATAAAGCCCCTGAAATGGTATTGTTACCAAAAACATGTAGTTTTTCTTTAAATAAAAGTAAAGTCAGAAAAATATGTTTATCCCTAGGTCCCTCCGACCACCCCCCGAAATCTAGCAACAATACCATGTTCAGGGGCTTTGTATTTAACATTACCAATGTAAATTAGGCTAATTTTCCTCCATAGAATTACATTTTGCCAAACTTTACTGCTTGTTCCTAAATGGCACTTGCTTGTTGTGAGTACAGAGTCTCTAAAATCTTGGAATACATATCTGGAATACATATCAAATCTTGGAGAAGGTAAAACCATGGGGGATATCATGGCTCTCCTCCTGTATCACCTACTGAGATCAACAAGAAGCCAAGGCTGTGCTTTAAGTATTATAATTATGGGGGGATACATTCTAAATATTTCACTGCAGTATATCTGTAAAGTGCAAAAAAGAATCCATGGATCCCTTGAGAAATCTAGTAAACTCATACCACTGCCAGCAGACTCCCAGCAATGAAAACAAGAGTATCAATGCACATGTTATTGTAGAATTGTACAGCAAGCTTTCAGACAGCTACAATAGTTTACTATTAAATATTCTGATTTTCCTTCTGTGGAATGGTCTGGAGTTATTACATTTTGCATGTTATTTATTTATACCGTACATCCGCCTTTAAAATGTTACGATGCTGTAACGTGATCTGTAAATGTAGCGGTGTCTGCCTTAGTCATCTTGTGGTGTAAAAGTGCTATGTTTTCATATGTAAAGCTTTATCTTCTAATTATATGCTACATTGTGTTATTTTATTGCTGTCTGCAAATTCAACAGTGGCATTCTAATGTTGTTGTCTACAAATGCACTGTCCTGTCAGCAAATGACATATTATAATATATTCTTCCCACCAGTCTAGTGTTCTGAATATTTCAGTTTATGTTGCTGCTTCTGTAGCTGTCTGGAAATGTCATACTGATGTGATGTCCACCATGAGTTTCTCCAAGACTGATACACACACGGCATCCATTAAGATCAGAGGAGGTAGAGGAGGATTCTACAATAAAAAGAAACTCCAGGCCCATATTTCTTTTCACAAAAATATTAAAAATTAGGGGTGTTTTACATATCAAAATGAAATTTGCCAAGGCAGACCCCCTTATATTCACTAATTGACCCTGCATAGATGACATTTGCTAAAGAAATGACTGTAATCTCTGGAATTTTGAGTGTATATGGGGTGAATTTAGGGAAGATGTGCTTATTTCTATTAGGACTGTTTACAGAATAAAAAAATGAATTTGCAAAAAACAATTTGGCCCATTTATAAATGTGCTGATTAGCTAAAAACATTGACAAGTCTGATCTCTACTTTGGCATTCGTGTCCCATTATTCAAACTTAGCTTGATCACCACTTTGCATATGAACAGAAAGTGGAGAACACATGGGGATCATTTTTTTTAAAACACTTTGTTCATCACTTTTGCAACTGTTTACTGCTTTAAAAAGTGAATGGAGCATCTGATCACCACATTACGGTTAATATGGTACCTCGATTTTTGGCTTTTAGAAGCCTGATTGGTAAGATATAATAACCTTTTCCCATTTTTATAACTATAGTGTTCCTAAAGTAGCATTCAGGTTTCTAAAAAGGAGGAACATTTTCTTTTCTGCTTTTTTTTTATATACATAGGCCCCATAATAGTAGCTCCCCTTTTATGTGCATATGTTATTTGTGTTTGCTTTTAATTGTTAGTTTTTAACTTCTTTTTTCACTGTCTTTTTGATGAAGAGGGGCAATGTTTTAATACAAGAATAGCAGAAACTTCTGTAACCTGCAGAATAATTTAGAGAACTGCACTGTAAATCATGAAAATGTTCTTTGCTATGATGTGGTTCCATTCATCAAACAAAAAAAATAAAAATAAAATGACCCTAGAAATTTATATGTGGTGTAGTGTAATGCATGTTGTTCTGTGCATTTTAATGTGCAAAATGAAGCTTATCTACTTTTTTTTTGTTTATGGTGCATTTAGCCCATTTATTTTTAATAGCCTGTTTCAAGATACTGCAAAGGAACCCTGATCAATGTGTAACAATGCAATACAGTGGTAGTGACTAGTGGTAATGGGCCCTTTAAACCTGGTGCACACTCAAAAACCTTTTGTCTTCCCAGTGACTTTAGAAAATGTCCCTTGTCACTTGTCAATAACAAATTGTTTAAAATTTTTGCTGAATTGTTGGAGAACTGAACATTTCCAATATACAGCAGCTTTACTTGTAGAGGACAAAGCAAAGCAATTTCTCTTTATTGTCCAATCATAGTCTAGGAACAGTTCAGTAGTTTAGTTTTATTCTAGTTGAAACCAAAAAAAAATGGGGGAAACACAATTCAGGTAATTCTATTATTGTTTTTTAGAAATTCATTTAATTTTTCTAAATTACTATCTACCTAAATTAAAGAGTTTTTACATTTTTATTTCTGATGTATTGTACATCTTGTACTGCTGTTGATACTTTGCTCACATCGTCATGGTTTAGGAGGTGATTTTAAAGTCCCTGCAAGCAGCAGATAACAGCAGCATATGGAGATTATGTTCATAAAGAACTCATGTCAGAGGCTTTATGAAGTTATTTCATTAGCAGTACAAATTTTGTTTCTAATTAAACTTCGTCCACCATTATTTTTGAAAAACAACTTAAATATCAAATTAAAGAAGGAATTGTTGCCCTAATTTGGCTTCCAAAATTTTGTTGGGCTATTTGACTCGGTAGAAATCTACCTGCTTTTTTGTCAATATTTTTACTATTTGTAGCTGTGCACAGCACAAATCTGGTCTACTCACCATATAATGTATATCATATTCAATCATTTCAGCACTTGAACTTGTACGTCTCTTATGGACCTGATCAATTTCCACTATGGCCCTGTTTCTTCAGCAATAACTTTGTCAATATAAAGATAACAAAGGGCTTTATAGGAGATGTGCTTTTAAAAATGCAGAAATGCCAACTTTGTGTTAAATCGATCATTTGAATATATAATAAAAAATGGAAAATATACAGGTTTCTATGGTCTGTCAGCAAAATATCTATAGGCAGAACGTCAGTCGATTCACAGTAACTGATATACTATGGATGCGAGAGAGATTTAGGAATCAAGTAACACCTGATGATATAGTGCTGGCAGGCAATGGAAACCTGTGAGTGTATTTGCCACTTTTATGATATATTGAAGTGAAGGAATTTGCACTATGTTGGCATTTCTGTATATTTAATGAGCATATCGATGAGGCACGTTGACCCTTCATATATGGGAGCACAGAGGTCCAGCAATGCCATGGGATTCATAGAAAGGTAATTTACCTTTTCTCTAATAGATAAGCAGTGGGAAGGGTGAGTGTGATTTCTATTCTAGGTGGAAGGACGTGTGAACATAAGAGAAGTATTTAGGAAGAAATGTTTGGTCTTAAAAGAGGAAGTAATGAATGCACTCGTGCATGGTGAAGTTAAGCAAATAAGGCTGATTCGCTTTTTGGAATTCATTTACATTATATATAAATCCCTTTCCATCCTGAGAATTTATCATGTTGTAACGCTCAATCCCAAAGGAAGTGGAACCAGAATAGTTTAGAAGGTTCTAACTCAAAAAAAAAAATATAAACACTTTCCCACTTAAAGGGGGTGCTACACTGCTTTCTCCACCTATCTCCTAGCTGGCAGTACCAAGTACTTCCAGGCTGGTATGTTTCATTGGAGAGGGTGCAAGTGCTTGGCTTGGTAAGAATGAAAAGAAAAGACACATTTATCGTAGGATGAGTACATTGTAGAATTAGGAAGTACTAGTTAAAGATAGGGTTAGAGACAGGGAAAGAGAACTAGAGTTAGTATGAGGGTTAGCGTTATGGTTACAAGGAGAAATACTGTGAGGGTTAGTCTTAGATTAACAGATAGTGTAGGAGAACCCTTGGGGTCAGGGATTGAGTTCTGTACAGGGAGCTCTGCTGCTTACTCTTTGCCAAAAGCTAACAGCACCAATCTCTTAATAAGATCCTGATTGTCACTAATCACTACCTATGATAACATAAGGCACCCGAGGGCACTCCTATATAGTGTATGACTAGGTGGTAGACCAAAGTCAGGCACGCATTCCCATGTTGGGATGTTAAGCTAAATAGCTCAATTACCCTCATGTGTATTCACTTTACTATACAGTAAGTAGCCACTGAATGAGATTGCTTGGCTTTAAAACTGATATAGTAGTGAAGTATTAAACTGGCAGCCACAATGAGCTAATCTTTGTGCTGTAGAGTGTTTGTGCCCCCATGTCTTTGAGCCTAGTACTTACCCACACAATCTGCACATTATCAATAGGCGGTGTTGTCAATAATTGTATTTCTAGTTTTGCTAATCTCTTCTAGACATACTTTAGATATTGCAATGGTTTAAGCCCATTGCTGTGTGCATTTTGGATATTGATCAACTGTGGGAGACTTAGGAGTCAGAATAGAGAGGGTGAATGTAAGATGAAATACTTGACTTTGAGATTCTGTGCTGTAGTTTCAAGACCAAACTTCTCATACAGCATACACTACTGACTGCTCAGAGAGCTAATTGTAAATTCGAACTGATCCACTGCATAGGTAAATTTCGACCTCTTAGTGGGGCTTTAAAGAAAATATGCCAATAAAATAAAAGGACAGGTAAAGCTATAACACTTTTAGGTAGTTTTGAAGCAGGTAAACCCACCCATCTCCTGCACAGAACAAATGAACTCCTCTTGTACATATGTACCCCATCCTGTGCTAAGAGTGTTCTTGCACCAAAAACATGCCAAAACTACACAGAACTAGGTGACCCATACCTATCCCTCTAAACCATAACATAACTGAGTGACCTAAACAAGAATCCACAATCTCACTGATCTACACAAATTTACCAATCCAAACCAGAACCCACCAACCCCACTGATCCATACAGAATCCAACAATCCCAATAATCCACACATGTCTGAGCAATCCAAACCAAGACCCAACAAACTCAATGATCCACAAAAGACTCAGCAACTCAAGTCAGAACCCACCACTCCCACTGAGCCTGAGCAATCCAAACTAAAACCCACCAATTCCAATAATCTACACAAGACTGCACACAGGACTGAGTGACCTAAACCAGAAACAACCAATTCTTATGATCCATAAAAGACTGAGCAACTCAAACCAGAACACACTAATCTAAACAAGACTGTTAGACCCAAACCAGAACCAGCCAATCCCACTGATCCACACATGTCTGAGCAATCCAAACCAGGACCTAACAAACTCAATGATCCACACAAGAATCAGTGACTCAAACTAAAACCCTCAAATCTCAATGGTCCACATAAGACTGAGCAACTCAAGCCAGAACCCACCAATCCCACTGAGCAATCCAAACTAAAACCAACTAATTCCAATAATCTACACAGGACTGAGTGACCTAAACCAAAAACAACCAATTCTAATAATTCAAAAAAGACTGAGCAACTCAAACCAGAACACACTAATCCAAACTGGACTGAATGACCCAAACCAGAACCAACCGATCCCACTGATCCACACATGTCTGAGCAACCCAAGGTAAAACCCACCAATCCCACTGAGCCCCAAAGATTGAGTGACCCAGAGCCCAAACCCCACCAATCCCACTGATCCACACATTCTAATAGCATAAGCTAGAAAAGCCCAGCAAAATGATGACAAGCCTACAAACTCCATCTAATGGAAACAATCTGCAGATTTATTATTTATAAGGCTACAGTGCAGGCATCTACAAATTGTGCTAATTAAGATGAATGCTCCCACGTTGTTATACAGTATGTGTCCTGCCAACCACACAAGAGCTGTGATAAGCGATAGCTCCTGTCGTCCTTGCATCCCTCGCGTTCACACTGTGTGTCACCACAGTTCCCAAGCTTCAAGCAGGCTCTGGCTCAAACGTCTGGCACCAATCCTGCGGGCTCTGGAGAAATCATTCCACAAAGTAGCATAAATTAATGGAACTAATTAACATGATGTTAATTATTTGTAAATTGTATGTTTGGATACACATTACTTGAGAGGCATATGTTACATTCAATGTTTATTGAAACAAGTGACTGCTAATCGTCTCTCCTGAGTGTTCCTTTTAAAACCGAGTCAGCAAACAGCAGGCTCACTAAAAATAAAAATTGACTCCTAAGGGAAAGCATGAATTATTGTGCATAATGAAATGAGTAACTAACCCAGCAAAGTACCTTGAAACGTCAGCTAGAGGAAAAAAAAAGTTTCAAATGACTCTCGTAGGTAATGGTATGTTTGTATGAGATATTCCACATACTAATTCCGCATTGATCACTGGATAAGTTTTTAGTCGCTCTGAGACAAGACAGAAACTTTATGGGAAGTTTTCCAGATGCAATCCTTTTATGTTTTTATTGTTATGGAACTCTAAAGACTACTTCAGCAGGATGAATTGATATTATGTATGTCAACTTAAAGGAGAATTTTAAGCAAAATACAGTAGTCAGTAATAAGGCTTAAGAATAGCTCAGGTACTCGTGACCACATTTCAATTTTTTGGATGTATAGTAAGATAGAAAATAGCAAAACTCCATCTCAATACATACCAAGATAAACATGAATATTTTATTAAAGAATAAAACCAACTTCTGCTGCAATGTTCAACTTCACTCCAGAGATTTCCCTTGCAGTTGTTTTTCGCTGCCACTATATGTGCACTTTCCCTTAGTCCAGTCAATATGTATGTACCCCAGCTTGTGACTGGGCAACAAAGGAAAAGCAGCACAATGATGAGCTCCTACTATCACTGAGCTCCCTACTCCTTCCTATGCTTCTTCTTCCTTTCACATTCTATCTGTCCTATACAGTCCTTTATAGGGACTGCATGAGGCTGATAACAGGTTAAATTCAGTTACAATGCGTGAATTAAAAAAAAAATTATAAAGATACATTCATGATTACAGAACTGTATTCATTTGTGTCTTTTATATGTGACTAGAATTTGACTTTTAACATTGTACAAAACATAATAGAACCAAAAGCTTGTCTGAGAATTTCATTGTCTATTGTGGACAATGCTAGGCATTGCACAAAGGGTCACATCTAGATGCACATCAGGTTCCAAAGCCCTGATTTTATTAAAGCAGAACAAAAAAACTGTTACTCCTCATCCTCACAACATTTTTATGTTTGTTTATGTTCAGCTCCAAGACAAGACATTGCTTGAATCTTAAACCTAATAATTTTTTTGTCACATGAAAAATTAATTGATATTTAATGAAGAAAAAGTAACCATCTCACATACATATTCATTCTTACTCTTACAGCTGCTGCCATCCATGTTCACATTTTAACACCCTGCATTTTTCATAGGGTACAACCCTATATTATGTATGACTTGGTTATTGTTGATTGGACAATGATGGAGCAGCAGCATAATATTGAGGTCATGGCTGTTCTCTTATATTCTGATGACCTTCTCTCTCCTGGTAAGAGCTGCATGCATAGTTGCAATGTGTTGGTGCATTTTGTGCTGTAGTGCATTGGCAATGTGGGTTTGGAGTGACATTGACGATGGCCTCTGGTCTTGAAGGCAATTTAGTAAGCAGCAATTATGTACAAAATGCAGTCAACACAATCATTCACATTTAACCATCAGTTTACGGCAGTCAGAGCTATGCAATGTTTGATTAGTTTACTGTGGGTTACAGTACTCTCTATACATGGATTCCATGCAGAGTGAGAGTGTAACCACAAAAGGGACACACACAGAGTTCTTCCATTGGGTTTAGATGACTTAACAATTGTTTGATCTTACTGGAAAGGTGCATTTATATTTAGTCTTAGATTCTGTGTTGCTCTAGGATACTATCTAGTAGATTTTCTACATATATTTGCATCAGGGTTTGAATAAAGGTTTTTGTATAATGACACCAAGGCAGGATTGGAGGTGGAAGGGGGATATATTTCCTCAAGATTCCTCCTTTATGTGAGGTATATTTACCCAAGATTCCTCTCCTGTGTGAAGTAGCAGGTGGAAGACTCTCACCTGTGACATAATTAATGAAGAAGCACTGAGGGTGGGGATATAACATAGAGCCAGGAGCTCAGTCAGGAGCTTGACTTGGAGAGACACAGACAGGGGTCTGTGCGAGCTCAGCTTGCCTTGGAGAGAAACAGACAGGGGTCTGTGTGGGCTCAGCTTGCCTTGGAGAGACACAGACGGGTTTGTGTCAGTGCAGCTCTATTTGGAGAGACACAGCCAGGGGGACAGTGTGAGCGAGCTCTCTGCCTGGGGACACAGAATGTTGGTCTGTGTGGATGAACTCAAACCTGAGTAAAAGGTTGCTGAAAGCTTTGTTTGGAGCTGACAGGCAGAAGCCCTCCAGCTGATAGACAGAAACGTCGGATGTATAGTAAGTGCCGGACAGGCAAGGTTTTCTTTTGCTATTTTTGTTATTTTATCTGCAACCTTCAAATAAACCTGACTACAAGTCAGCTTAACACTTATACCTCAGTGTGTGATCTAAATTGGATGAATCAGACAACTGTCCCTTGACCCCAGCAAAGGCGATCCTAAACTTAACCCCTCGCAGTATATTAAGGGATAATTTGATGAATATTTATGCAAATACATACTGTTCTTTATTAAATACTAAGCCTTTGGAATGGTTTAGTAATCTCTATATCTCTCTTATCTAATTTACTTAAAGTGGAACTTTCTTCAACTAAAAAAAAAAAAAATTACACATTTATAAGTGAGAAACTGTCGATCCTTCCGAAATGTTAGTCCAGTTGGGCCCTTGCCATCCCATCTTCCTTCTTCCTTCCGGTGTGGACTGGACAGCAGGTGCCTCCTTTTTTTTCTTCCTCTTATGCTGCTGCACTGGGCGCGCACAAGATAGAGTCACTTTCTTTCCTAAAAAATATGTGCCCATCTCACTGCTCATGCATGACATAAATTCCAGGAAAGCCCCTTCTACACAATCTCATATTCCAGAAGGCTGCTGGTTTCCCATTCAGTCTTTACCACCACAGAGTTCTCCCCTTCAAATTAAAAAAAATCTAGATTACACAATTCTAGAGACAATACCTATGCTGTGTTTTTATACTTGTAGCATTCTATATCTCAACTAGTAATACTCTCTATACTATCTTTGCCTTGTTAATATAACTAAATTCTGAAGCAATGCAATTGCAGTTCCTTTTTTTATGAAACTCATCATGAATAGAATTGGCTAATTGATCATTGTGTTTCGGTTATAGGCATGCTTTAACTAACCATACTTTGCAGTCCTTTGCAGTCCTGTTTGCTGCAAAGGATGCCAGTTGTTCGTGTTTGAGATTGGTTGACAAGGCAACTCTGTGAGCTTTCTCTAGAAAGTGACCTATGGGACATGAACAAAAAATATGTAACATTGGAAGGTTGTGCAAAAGTCCCAGAAAGACCAATTATATTAGTGTTGGAAACCAAACTTCTAAGGTTTGCTGGCTAAACACTGCAAATGTAGCTATGTTTCATGATAAGTTATATTCAGGCATTGGAAATCTGCATGTTGTGTTTTTTCTGTTATTGGGAATTAATAATGATTTCAAGTAAGTTTTATTGTTATTTTTTTAGGTTATTACATTTTAAAAACTAAATAAAAAAGTTTTGTATATTTTACTTTACTATTTCAGTAAATGTTTTATTTCACAATAAAGTCTCCTTGATACAGAGCAGAAATTTTCTAAAAAGAGAACACAATATAGTTGTTCCAGGCAGTCTCTTAATAATTAAAATGTCTATAGGGTCCCATTTGGACACAGCAGATAATAGAAGGAAGGTAGGTCATTGCTTTGACTCATGTAGTTGAGTATGAAATTACAGCCTGAGTCCAGTAAACCAAACAAATATTAGCACAGCAGCTATAAATACTCTGGTAAACATTGAGTCCTTCTGTGTCCATAACTGCTTTATTAATAATAAAATATATCAAAGAGAATGGTCACAATTCGTGATCCACTGCTCTAGGGCATTAGTGGATCAAGGGTAATGCAACTTAGGTAGTTGACTTCATCTGAGGACTTCATCTAGTTGTAGCCCCCCTACCTTAACCTTAAGCCACTCTTTCTGTGCCTTCAGACAATCTGATTGATTAAAGCTCTCCAAGACAGGCGATAATAAATTACCATGATATCTGGGTGATCCAACAAACCTGAAACGGATCTGGTCCAGGATAGAAAACATTTTGCTACCTAAAGACTTTAAGAAATCCATTCCAGGTTTACTGGACTGTATAAAGCCCCAGCACTTGTAATTCCAGACTTGACAAACTTTTACACAACACTGCTTTACTTGTTTGCCTTCCAATATTCTAAATATTGTACCTATATACAGAGTGGCGATAATCCTTGTATATCAAGATATATGATTAGCATGTGCTATAAACCTGACTTGTACCATGAAAGAAGCAATGAAATATGTCACTGTGCACTCTTTAATAATAAAAAAATATATGACTCGAATGGAAAGTCTGTTGACAAGTTTTCTATTGATGTAACTTAAATTATTACATCCAGCAATAGGAACCCATACAGTTTGGTGTGATAACAGGCATGCAGGGGATTCAATAAAAGTTAAGTACTTGCTTGAAAATTTGCAGTTAAAAATGGCAATCCTGAAACTACATTGGCTACAATCATGCATTTCTAATAATACATGGGCAAGAAACAGCAATCATTACAATAAGCATGTGAGAAATGAAAAATAAAGGTGATATGTAAGATCTTCCGGGCAGGGTCCTCCCCGTGTCACTGTCTTTATCTGTCTGTCATTTGCAACCCTTTTTTATTGTACAACACCGCGTAATATGTTGCGCTATATAAATTCTGTTTATGATAATATTTATAATAATATTAATAATATGTGGGCAATGAACATTGACTATAAGTGGAACCCAGTCTAGTTCCGTCTCCCACCTTTTACCCTTCTGGCCTAAAGAAAGCAGCATCCTTCTTGGGAATTGTATGATCAAAGGGAGTATTGGAGGAGGGAACACAAAGCCCATTTTTCCTTTTCAGCTCTCTATCCTTCCATTGCTGTCTTTCTGTTTTGACCAGTGACCAATGGCACTAGAAACATTGCTGTCAATACCCTTGTTGAACCTTAAAGTCCATATGTACCTTTTGACTTTATTACAATGTATGCAGTCAAGCTTCATCACAGTTAAAAAAGTGGAAGGTTTATTGAGGCTTTAACAAAAGCCAAAGGGAACATCCAGCAGCATGGATGCCTAATAATCAAATTGACTAACCGGAGAGTTCCCAGGAATCATAAAACAGGGCTGGGAAAAGTTTTCGGACTCGCAGTGCACAGACTACACAACCAAGACCTCTCAAAAACTTTTTTTTTCAGGGGCGAGCACCTGACAGTAAACTTTCTACATTAGCTTGAATATAAATAATAAATAGTATTTATATATTATCTGAAATTATTTAAAATTTAGAACACACCCAGTCCCTCCTTCCAGTCAACCAATACTCTAATGGCAGAACAGTGGCACCACACTCATTTATAACATTCAATACATGCTCTTCTGCAACCCGCATTGAAAAACAAAGCTTCAGGCACACTCTGAGTAGATTTTTCCTTCAGCTCCTTTAGTGAGCTCAGTTCTTCCCTGCTCTCTCACTGGAAGCACGGGGGAATAAGATGCTTAGGAAATGCAGCAATTAACTGATGCTATTGGCCAGAATCCTTACGGCTGCCAATAGAGGAAGATTAGAGCCAGACTGGGACTGCAATCAGTATGGCATAATAAAGCATTCCAGTAAACATCTGTGTCTACAACAAAAGTTTGCTAAGCTCAGTGGAGTAATAACGCTTAGGTATTGGCAGGACTATCAACTCATTACTGTATGGGAGGCCAAGTGCAGATTTTCTGTCCATAAAGTTCTGCTAAAAACCTTTTCAAATTTGCAACGTTGTGAAAATATCACCTCTTTTCATTTTTCCTTGTAAATCTGATCAGATATATAACTGTGACAGTTGTTGTCAAATTACCCCACTTTTATTTTCTATCATCTCCTATCTTGTTCAAGACAATAGCTTTGGAAATGTAATTGCCTGTTTGCAGTCAATGACTGGCTGCACCATTTTGCTGCAATGGCTGCAATTAAAGCTGAACTCTTTAATTGCTCTCAATGTCCAAAATGAGGAGATTTCACTTCTTATACTTTGTCTTCTTTTACTTTTAAGTTCTTCTTTACTGATAGGTAAAGACAGGCAGAAAGTGATAACTATCTCTAATGGGAACATAGACCATAGAGTAAAACGAGGTTAGAAATGCTGTTATTGCTGACTTCCTGTCCCTGTATCTCACATTGCTTGTCCTACAGTCAAGGAATGAAAAGTTAAGGAAATCTACCCAATGGGGTTTAGGTCACAAGAAAAAAAAGCTCTTGCTATAGTTGGTTTGTTATTGCTAAAGATTGCTGTGGAGCTGTGAAAAAAGATAGTTTGCAACAATTTTTTTGCAATAGGTACAGCAAGATGGGTCACTAAGAGGAATTGGTCAGGTAACAGTAAAAGTTGTCACTCAGTTAATAATGTAGAAAAGAAGGAAGGTACATAACACATCATTCAGGTAATACAGTTCCAATCAGTGCTAGACATAGATAACAATGGGCCACTATGCAGAACAGAACTAACTTGGGGCCCCTATTGGGACACCTCTCTCAGTGGGGAGCTACATAGGGTACACTCAGTGCAGGTAAAACAAAAACTAAGTCAGGTACCTATTTTAAACAGGTTTCTGTTCTGAAGTTATACAGGTGGGGCACATCTATAAGAGAAATGGGGAAACATTGAATTTATTTAACAACACAAAAGAAAGGTGCTAGCTTGCTAGTCATACATACATAGCTGTAGTACAATAGCCTACCTGTAATTTGGTGATCAGAAAACCTCTACTTTTGTTGCAGGGTAGCATACTTCATACTGGGGAGGGTACAGGGCCCTCATGCACTGGCACAGTCTGCACCTCCCTATGTCTGCCCTTGTGTCCAATGACCCTTTGTTGAGCTACTTTAGGACTAACTGCAACTAAAGATTAAGATTAGGGTATATTTCGTATAGTAGCACATTTTCAGTGTTAGTGTTTATAGTGTTGGTATTTTTATTTTTTACTTGTGTTTTTGTTTATTATTATTTACTTGTATTTTTTACTGTTTTTTTTTTTTTTTACTTTTATTTGTGTCCTGAAAATTATCCTTACATTAGAAGTAGATTAGTGCAAGGTATAGATTTATTGAAAGGCATGTCATTATCACCCTGAGTGGTATTATAATAAAGGAGAACTCCAGAGGCAGACACAAGCACAAAGGTGTTTCTTTACAAAGCATTTAAAAACCTAAAACCTATGTCAGCTATTAGCATTAGTTTTAAACTCAAGATTACAACTGACCTCTATTAGTTTCCTCTTTAGAATAATTGCCAAGCAAAAGCTTCTTCTTTTAAACTTTAATTGTGGAATCTACTTAAATCCAACTAGAGTTTTCATCAGGGCTGGAATAAAATTCAGATTTTCTAAGGCAATTGATGTTACTTTAAGAGCGGCAATTAATTAGTAGCTGTGCACACTTATCACTCTTTCATTAATAAAGTCAAGAATGGACCAGGGTGCATGGACAGACTTAAGTTGAAGAGAGGGGTTCATTATATCTTGGTAAAATCTTGTTTACTATAGCCAAGGCTGACAATATGTTTCCCAATAAAAGTATGTATTATAATCACTCCAAACACATCTTCCTAATTCTTAATTATTAATTGATGATTTTCTGGAGGAAAAGGAAGTTTTTGCAGTGCACGAGCTACATCCATCAGTTGGCTAAATCAGTAAAATGAAAGCAGTGAGTTGCAGCTGCACACAGGTTGTTAAAAAATGGACAGATGTCTTGCAGCCCATTGCTCCCAGGTAGACACTGTTCTCTCCTTGGACAGCTAGCTTATTAGTTGTGCTCTTCACACTTCTCTTGTGCCTGTATCTGTCAGAAACATTTACTACATCCAAATATAAAAATATTGTTTTTCATTTTTTAATATGCATAAAATCAACTTATTGTGACATACCTACTTTTTTTGTACAGACCAATCCATTTTGATCATGAATAGATTTCATTATACATGCAAAATTCAGTCCGTTTTCTTTGGCTCCAACAGTGGCCATGGGTCCATTTTTTCTGGACTTACCAAATAATGTGTGAGAACTGTTCAGTCCAGAAGTATTGTAACCCCAAGCTGCATGATGGTTCCGCCCAGGGTGTGGGTCTGTAACAATCCACAGAACCCACAGAATGTAAGCTGGATGGTGCTGGTTTCATTCAGTCTGGAAGACAATTGAAACTCAGAAAGTACTTACTATAGTAGATAGATTCAAAGAAAAAGTGAATATTGCAGCAAGTGAGCAGGTCTGGTTGCTATACTCACCTCCTTCCCACAGACTTATGCAATCAGGGATCTCACATTGGTCTTCTTGTGAATTAAATTGTGACCTTCATTATTCAACCCACTTTCTGTAAGTCCAGTGCATAACAGCTTCGTCCACATCCCAAGACTTAAGCATGAATGCTGCAGAAAGACACACTATTACATAGTGTCATTTTCTGCATCCTTCCGGATCCATGAGTAGGTGGAGAAGAACTGTGGCATTACTGGGTCAGACCAAAGACAACCTACAAAGGTAAATATAAAGTTTAAAAAAATAATGAGCGTAAGGTTTGTCTCTGTAATAGGATTGTCAGACTTCTCTCCAAGATTCTCTCTTAAACCTTTACATAAAATCTTACTGTTTTACTTTGTGGTGGTAGACCCCTGGTCAATATTGTGTCTATATAGAGGAAATCATTGTTCTTGTCTTTTTTTGATGAGGTTATTATTATCCCTGAAGAAGCCTAATAAAGGCGAAACGCGTAGGGAAAATTAAAAGACGACTGTGATTATGTACTGTGCGATGAACATATTTCTCTTCATAGAGATAGTTTTAGTGGTATTTGTATTGTGCAAAAACTTGGGCGAAAAACATCTGATTTTGTACTGTACCTCTCTATGTTTGTAAATATACATTACAGTTATTCTGGATTGTTTGTACATAATTTGAATATACAAAATTGTTTGCCACAACGCCCTTCTCTGTCCTATGCTTCTCTACTAGTTTCTGATAGCCTGGCAAAATAGTTATTGAAAGTCTTGAAAATGGTTGTTTAGAATTCTTTTACTATATTGTGGTCTGTCATATTCTGTTCTTACTGATCATGCTTTTCTGACCACAGAAGGAATAAAGTCACATATGTTTGTTGTTTTTCTGTTAGCTGGCTTTCTATAGTCATCCAACCCATCTACCATGTAAAAGTGTGTGGGTTGGGATTATAGTTATTGTATTATTATTTATTTCTCACAAAAGCCTAACCTTTGTTCAGGTAATTTTGCTGTATTTTCTTTTCTTTATATACTTTATAAAGAAGCCAGCAGAAAAACAAGAATGTTATAATTTCTCACCTAAATGGTTACTACCTTCATTGGATTCTAGCAATCTAAATGGTCCAGTACGAAAGTTTTTATACATTACTGCCTAGGAAATATTTATTATGTATGTAAAAAAATAAATAACATACAAATAGTAACATTTCAGCTAACAACACACCTTCTTTACTGTTTCTATGGAAGGAGTTGTGGTGACAACTGGACCTCAAACACCGATGAATTTAATCATCTTCATTGTATAGTTGGTGATGATATTCGTAGTTTAGAGGGTGAAAACATTATATTCATTTCAATAGAAAGCCTCCTGAGGTTGATGATTGACAGCCTTGTATTAGAAATAAACAGAGGAATTTACGGTGCATGCTTTCCATAGAGGACCCTTGTGGCTTCCAGCAGCCCCCCTACAAAGTCCCTATGATTATAGAAAGGTAAGTGGCAAGTTTTGGCAATTGCTAGGGAAGGGGGCCATAACTGTGCTAAAAGCTATTCTTTATAGCCAATTTTATTATTAACTTTACCTTTATTAGAAATATATAAATTGATAATTGACTTTCAGCAGATGTGCTGGTGTTGTCGTTGATATTCATTCTGGGCAAAAAAAGGCCCCCCTTTGTGATGAGTACTGCCTAAATAGGGATGTACCATAAGATAAGATATCATAAAGAAGTGGATTGCTTTTTTTTTATTACATTAACATTTATTTGTTTGATAACTTGTCTTTTATATCATTTTACAAGTTTATTCAGAGCATTGCATTTGCCAGTGATGGAAATAGTCAAAACCTAGCTCCAAGCAAATCCAATTTGCTGCATTGTTAAATAAAAAGAATCATTGGGTTAAACTGTGAGCCAAGCTACTGTGCCAGTATGCACCAAAAGCAACAGTGCCAACGCATATCACTAGTAAAAAAATGTGATTCCTAGAACTCTTATTATTTAATAGAAAAAGCCACAACAAAATGTATTTTCCCACATATCACAATTTGCACATCTTTTGCATGAATCACAATGAGGTTTACAGAAATAAAATAGCAGCCATTTTTACTACTGGCATGAAAAATGCCAGCCCTTAGCTAACTGAATACTAAAATGTCTTATTTTTAGATGTTTCTTAATTCACTGCAAATACTTAGCAGTAAAACTGAGAACACAGGTAATAAAAGCAGAGCTGTGTAATTTTTAAAAGAAAAATGGGGTTGTGAAAAACCTTCCAATGTTCCCTGGTTTAATTTGCATGTTAATATATCAATAAAGTTTTATATCAGAGAATGGATCTTGCAATAACTGACGAATTTGATGGGATCCAGTGAATAATGTGTTTCTAGTATATTCACATGGATAAATATGAAAACAGTTGGATTTTGCAGCTTGAAAAATTGATGAATTAAAAAAAATATAATAAGTAATTTAACATTGAGTTTAAAGATTTATTCTAAAGGTTAGCATTATGCTATTTGACCTGTACTGTAGCCATGGTGAATCGCTATCTAATTCCAGAATTACCCCACCTCCCTTAGAAATTTATGTTACTTTTATGAAACATTTATTATAATATATATGCTTATGGTACATTTTTTGATATATTATGTAAAGCTTTAACTTTTTTTGTTTGTGACATGTTCCTACCACCTGCTTTTTCCTATCCCTATCCTGAGCAAGTTTTCTGTACAATGTTCAATGGCTATTAAATTGACTTGAAAATCTGAAATGGACTTGAAAAACTTTAAAGCTACTTTTATGAATTTTATTTAAGTTTAAAATCTAAAAATATGCATTTTTGACATTGATATTTCACCTGCGACACATTCCCACCACCCACAGATTACTAAACAATTGTGGTGACCAAATTTAGGGGCGTTGCAATTAATTTGTATTTTTGGCATGTTTAATTCATGAAATCATGAAAATAAGCCTTAATTTCATGAAAATTTCTCCAATAAAGAACATAGGGTTTCACAGTAAAAGTAAACTTTCAATGCTGCTACAAAAAATACTCTGATTTTCTTTCACCTCTTTCACATAGGCTGTATGAACTCACTGTAATGCTTTGAAGCTGTTGTAATTGTTATCCTGAAAACACCATTTTTGAATAAATGGATACCTAAATTATTATTCCATCTAAATGAACTTTAGGCAATTGACAAACAAAAAAAAGTCTGGTTTATTTTTCTCTTCTTAAGCAGTTACAGAAGTTTTATTTTGAAAAAAAAGTGAATAAAAGCTGACAATTGTACACTCCTCTAAATATTAGTTTGTCCCAATCACTTTATCTATCCCGTACCTAAAGCATTAACCCCATTCAGTTGCCAGAGTACAATACTTTTTATTACAATCACCTTGTAATACCTGAACATTTTAAAGTGTCTAGTTACAGTTCTGTGCATGTTTTTGAATAAGAATATTGAAGCTCAATTTTGATGGATCCAATGGGTCCTCATAAAAGTCTACCAAGTTTTTTTTCCAGGGCACCGCTTGATAATGTTATTAACTACATGCGTTACAGTGCAATGATGGGTTATGATTTGGTATCTCCTTAGTGGGATGTTATCTTTAAGGAATGGCAATGTAATATAATGTGCACACATTAACAAATGACCTTTGATGAGGTCAGGGTGAGAAATGTCAGGGGGGCATTGGATGCATCCTAAGGGCAGTATCATGGGATCCAGATGGTTGAAAACTGATGGGCTAGTGCTGAACACTGCAGAATGTTAACCTGTTAAATGTTTTGTGGCTAACATATGTTTTATGTGAATATTAAATTTATTGCAGATAAGTGATCTCTTCTGCATAATTTGAGTTTAATCTCAAAAGTGCTAATGGATTATTTCAATTGATGACATTGTGTATTTACAGTGGACCAATAAATTGATCTGTTGGTGTAAAAGTAATATATAAAATATAAGTTGGTGTATAGGTAATAATATCTTATTCATGATAGGATGGACAGAGATCTATCTAAAACTGAAGATTGTGGTTATTTTGGGCTAACAATTGGATACAATTGAAAGATCACTGATGTTTGCATTGGATTTCACTGATTTGTTGTAGAACAGGAGGCTTATATATGAACTGTTATATTGATCACAAGTACAGGTAGTCCCCAGGCTACATACGAGTTAGGGACTGTAGGTTTGTTCTTAAGTTGAATTTGTATGTAAGTCAGAACAGGTACATTATTTTAATAAATGCAATTAGGACAGATGTTTGTCCAAACATATTATTAGGCAGTGTGCTGTCAGTTACTGTATAAAATCCTCACTGTCAGCTAATCACAAAGCCAAAAAAAATCTTTATGGAGCCTAGACATTCATTAACTTCTGGAGTAAGATGTGCTTTGATATGCAAAAAGAAACAACTGCAGAGTTTGTCTTGGTCATTAGAGTTACAAGATGTTGCAAAAGAGTTACAAGATGTTAGCAAAACCAACCACACACCCATGGAAACATACCTATAAATGTATGAAAAGGTTTTGTTTATAGGTCGGGAAATCTTCAAATGTGGGGCAAACGGGAGTAAAATCCGGAGCTTGAAGTTAGGCTTTTAAATCATGTGCAATGGTCTCTCTCAGTGTTTCTTTTTTTTTTACCATAGAGGTACCCCTATTATAATAACAATATCGACAGCTCACTGTATAATAATGTGGTGGTCAACAGAAAAAATTACTCTTACAATGCTGGCCAGTGGGAAGGCTGCCACCCTTACAGCAAAAACTCTCATTGGTAACCGGTAAACTGACCTGAGCAGCACAAATTGCTCATTGATCAAGAAACTCACTAGCAACCTCAGGATAAGCCACGGTTGAAAAACAGTGATTAATCTTAACAAAACATTTATTTTATATCTAATCAGATGGACTCATACACTACATATATGACACATATAAGGGAGATTAGACAATCCAGTTGTAACATGCATGGTCATTGTTGTGAGACATTTTTTTCGGTTGTATACAACATAAATACAAGTAATAGCTTAGTAATAGCTTAGTAATAGCTTAGTATTATCTCTTTAGCTGTATTTTGATGCTATAACAAATGACTGATGCTACATAGAATATGTATGGGCCACTAAATGACATTCAGATTTTGTACTATGTACGCCATCAACATCCTGCACTATCTAATGCAATTTTATCCCGGTAATAAAACATTTTCCAAAACGACAAATACTAAGGCCACAGCCAGCAGCCTGGATCTTGGTTTTGAAATCTAATTATTTTTTTCTCTCTTTTCCCTCCCCAGCAATTGGAAGGACTCTCATTCCTCGATACTTTAGCACAGTGTTTGAAGGGGGTGTCACTGATCTCTATTACATTCTCAAGCACTCCAAAGAATCCTACCACAACTCATCCATCACCGTGGACTGTGATCAATGTACCATGGTCACTCAGCATGGGAAACCCATGTTCACCAAGGTAATAACAAAGCTGATTTTTTTTTTTTCCCCGTGTTTAGGAGTGATTGATTTTTTTCCATTCCTCCAATATTATAACACTGCTGCTCTTATTCAATGTGCGGTTACATTTGTTGACTTCAAGTATGTTATTTACAGTATAAATAGTAGTTGTTTTTTATATATAGTCAAGTATATGGATATTATTTATTATGTGAGTAAACAATTGCGTTAGCATATAGGTACACTAGCCATATAAACAGCATTAGGGTTGGAGCTTCTACAATGCAGCCCATAGAAAACCTTTGCTGCTTGGATTAGAAGGGCATAATATGGAATCCTTTTAATATACACTGTCCAACTCGATCTGTGCATTGTGGTAATGCATGTGTTACTGCAATGTACATTACTATTCATCTTTAATGGCATCCCAACACATTGATGTAGTAACGTACACGGTAGTGTAGGGCTGTGCATTAGACAAGGAATATGTGTTATTTTCAGTATTTCAGGGTGCATTGCCAGTCTATTCTTTTTTCAAAAGGCTGTCTTAATTCAAAGCACATTACCCACATCATAGTTCACAAGAAGAAAAGTGAAATAAGTGAGCACATAGATGGGTTGCCTACATACATCCTAGCTGGCCTGTTGAATATACTCAATGGAGTCCTCTGTGACCAAAGACTTGAGCATCCCTCTTCTCTGCATAGTGGCCAGATGACTGGTACTTTGCAAGATGGTATTGCCATTTACGTTCATTAAATGTAGTTAATGTTTGTTTTGCTGTTTTGTATAATTCTCCCATTTTGTACCTATAAGCATGACAAAGGACCACTATGTATCATAAACACAATTAAGTCACATGCCACTTTCTTATTATCCTACATACAGTTTTCAGTCTTCATTTATATTAGTCCAGAGTTTGGAAAAAATAACACACAATACCTAAAGTGCTGCCTGTCTTTTTAATATGCATCATAATCTCTATGTTGTTGTTGTAAAGCCTGTGATATGTACGTTTTTCTTGTCTGCACATTGCATTCTTTATCAGAGATGCCTTATGGAAATTATAAGACACTATTTTACATTGTCTATTTAAATGAGCACATTCTTATACTTGTAATGTTTACTTAATTACTCATTATACTGCACATTTTATATGCAGAAATATCAACCTGGCAGAGCCAGCATACAGGACAAAAAAGAGTTGTTGTACAGTTTTCCCATATACAAAATTAAAACAGATATTAAGTACTACACTCAGAATAGAGATCAAGAGAAATACTACTGTACAGGATACTGAGAATTATTCCCAACATGCTAAACAAGCAAAGGGTGCAGTGCAGAATAAGAACAGATAACAAAAGTTATATCCTGCATAAAAAGTATGCAAAGGGCTACTGTACAATGCTGCATGAGAACAGATACTGAGAATTATACTCAGTATACAGAGCGAGCAAAGGGTTCCTATACAGTCCAGAATAAGAAGAGATATTGAGAATTTCATGTAGCATACAGAGTAAGCAAAGGACCACTGTTGTGCAAGAAAAGAACATACAAAGAATTATTTGCAGCACACAAAGCAAGCAAATGTCTACTATACAATGCAAAATTAGAACAGTTACTGAGAATTAGCCAATATACAGAGAAATTAAAGGATTCCTATACAGTGCAGGATACGAATAGATACTGAGTATTATACCCGGCATATAGAACAAACAAAAGATTCCAATACGGTTATTAATTTACATTAAATACAGATCAAGCTAGAGGCCATGGTGCAGTACAGAATAGGAACAGATACTTAGAATTATACCCAGCAAACAGAGCAAGCAAAGGGTTTCCATACAGGGCAGAATACAAACAGATAACAGGAATTAAACAGAGCAAGCAAAGGGTTTGTATACAGTGCACAATATGAACAGAAACTTAGAATTACATTTTTTCCAGAACAAGCTTTTTGTTTTTCTTAAGGTCAAAACAGTACTCTAATTTAATCTAATAAAGTGGATCTCTCAAATGCCTGTGCTGAAAATTGGAATGTTAGTTCAAACAATTCAAGTATCACTTAGAATATTCAATTATTTCTCTCTTACAAAATTATACTTATACCTTGGTAGCATAGACTAGTGTCATTAGAACAACAAAAAGGAAACCATATTGTCCTGATATTATTTTAGGCAATATGGCAAATTATTATTATTTTTTCTTCTTATAGTGTGATAAGAAAGAACTTTAGTATGGCAAATGTTTTGAAAGAAATGTAATTTCCCTGTGACTAAAGCTAGGGGTTGCTGCCGATATTGCTATCATGGTTGCCACCATCAAAGCAGCTACAGCAGCAACATGGGGGCTATGCTGCTGTTATTTGCCTGCAGAATGAAGAGTCATCTCCACATTAAAGAAAGCACTTTTCCAATGGTTTACTGAGAATTAGTTGGTTTTGAATAGTTTAATAAAAATATCAGTTGGTATTTTTTAATTTTTTAGTGAGAACCCAATTTTATGACATATAATAATAGTTAGACCATATTAGTTTCTTAAATGCTTTTTAATCCTGATTGTATCTAATAAGGGTTTATTTTAAGGAGTAAAGGCTATTAATTTTACAAACTGTATGTCAACTTCCAGAGTTAGTATTTGCAAATAAGAGAAATCTGTGTTCACTTTGAAAATGCAATCTTGTTCTACTAAAAATTCTGTTTATTTTCTTTGAGCAGTGCAGGGTATTCATACAGGCTGGCCCTATTTACCAATATTCACTTTGCAAGTTAAACATTCACTTTTTTAGCCTTTTATCTTTTAGTAAATCAAACCCCTTTATGGCAGCAGATTTCAAAGTAAGAACTGCTGTTTGTGAATCTGGTCACATCATCAGTTTGGTCCACAAGCTGTTTGTCTCTCTAATTGAAAAGGAAAAAAATACTGTATGTATAAAATGAATGTAGATAAAATAACTTGTTTAAAAACCATTTTGTAACAATATACATAGTTTACACCTTCAATGGCATTTGTTACTTATAGGTTTACACCCAATCATGAGAAGTAGGAATGTCAGTTTGGTTTGGTTGGGGGGATTTTATATTTTAAAATGTAATGTTTTTTTTTTTGGGCCTTACACTACCTCCTTCCTCGTACGTTCCAGGCCTTCCTTTATCAGAAAGCTTCGGCAAACTCTGTATATTCTTTAATCAGTAGGATAATGACACAGGGTAGGTTTATTTTGTTGCTTTAGAAGCCATTGTATCCTTACATTTTTACCAACTGAAGAATTTTTAGTTTTGTGGTTTGGTCACCTATATCAACTTTTTTTTCTCTGAATCTGAGGAGAACATCTGCATAAGGCATTTTCATTTTTTCTAGTATATTTCCTAGTCCAACCATTTTTTTGCCATGGTACCAGCAGTCCTACAAAAGCTTATCTTGGTGTCAAGCTTAGTCTGTGATTAGGTACAAGGCCAATCCTCTGGGTTTTTACCAAAAGGACAGCTGTTCTGTTTGTTGTAGTTAGTGGGCCTGATTTAATAATGCTATCCAAGGCTGGAGGGGATTATTATTACACAGTATTTAGGTAGTGCAGCACTGTACAAAGCCCATAGTCATGTCATTAAATGTCCCTCAAAGGAGCTCACAATCTAATGTCCCTAATATAGTCATATGTCATAAATGTAGCCTAAGGTCAATTTAGGGGGAAACCAATTAACTTAACGGAATGTTTTTGGGATGTGGGAGGAAACCGTAGTACCCGGAGGAAACCCACGCAGACACGGGGAGAACCTGCAAACTCCTGATCCAGCAAACCTGGAATGAATTTCTTTAAATTAATTTGCTATTTGCTAGCAAATGTTTTGAACGCTGGACCAGATCCATTCCAGGTTTGCTGGATCACCCAGCTTCACTGATGAAAGAGTATTCTCCCTTGAAGAGCGTTAATAAATCAGGCCCATTGTAACAGATTAGGAATGTGTTAGCAACAGTGCTACACTAGCCCTGTCCATGCCAGTTGTTATTCCTGTGCTCCAAGTCACCCTCTGTGTTCCTTTTCTTTTTGCTCCAAGTGGATCTTTGTGATCCAAGTAGCCTTCTATGTTCCTATGGTTGTTTATCCTTCTTTCTGCATTGCACATGCTACTGAGAGCATATGATTCGAATAGTTTTTTTGTGCATTTGTGAATGAATAACACTGTAAACATTTAAAAGGATTGTGCCAGTTGACTCTGGAAAAGCTATGGCAGATTATACAGTTGCAAATAAAAAATGTATTTTGTTTGTTTTAGTGACAATACTATGTTCAGAAACTTTGTAGTTAACTGAAAAATTAGAATTAATTTCAATACATTTTTAGTTAATTAGCAGTATTATTAAATTTCTGTATAAAATTCAACAAAATTTCTTATCATTGAATTAGTATAATTCAAGTAGGTAAGTATATATACTCATCCCTAATTAAGTCATTCGTGTTTACTGCTACCTCAAGATAGATCTGATTGGCCTTTACCAACTTATGAAATTTTGAGAACATATGAGTAAGTTGAATTGTGTCCAGTGCCATTTCCTCATTCTTCCGGAACAGTTTTAGATTTTTTAGACCTTCACATCACCTCAATCCCCAGATAACTTACAAACTTCAGCTAACTTGGAGCTTGTGTTTCACAGTAATGGGTGGATGAAACATTAGACTGTGCTTGTATGTATTTCAGTTTTCCCAGGAAACTAGCTTTATAAACACTCTGTTATTGAGGAATAGCAAAAGCTGCTGACAGATTGAGTGAAAACATGAAAGATGGTGCCCCAAATCACTACTGTTCAACATCAATGTATACAGATATTTGTGGACTCTTTCACAGAATGGCTTTGCGCACCGTATCTGTTGTTTGGTGTCTATCTTGGGTCCCCAAGTTTGGGTACCTTTGATGTGTGCAGTCTCACCAGAGCCATTTGACTGTAAAGATTGTATATACATTTTTTGAGGTTTGATGGTGAAGTTCCGCTCTTGTGTTTTTGCATTTAATCATGTATAAAGTGACATTTTGAAACTTTCTGATAAGCCCACACACATTTCTATTGACCCGTTACTATGATCAACTGCCTCCCCTGGCCGGTTGGAAAGCTTCAACAGTATAAGGTAGCCTTTCTTGACCTTTTAATATGAGGGAACCCTAAAATAACTTTGACGACCTAAGGGAACCCCTTCTAAAATTATAATATTACAGTACATTAGTGTGGGGGTCAGTGGGAATAATGCATCTTACATTGCTGGCCAATGGGAAGAATGTCATCCTTACAGATAGCCAAAAAAAACATTAGTGTCACTTAAACTGACCTGACATTGCTCAAGGAACTTCTACTAACCTTTGGAGGAATCTTAGGGTTTCACACAACCCTGGTTGAGAAACACTGCATATAGAAAGAATAAACTTTGTCCAAAGAAACACCTTGGAAGAGAATATAGGAGAGGATGCCTAAAGCTACCCTGCATTCCTGCTTTTTATATTGGTCTATATACAGTATTTGTGAATGCGTCTTGACACTATTTTCAAAAGGAAGCTTTCAGCGTAAAAAATAAATAAATACAAATAAACAACCGAAAGCACAAAGCATACCTGGCTATAAGAAATGAAAAACAAAAAATTGCCATCTTAATCAATATAATCATTTTAATATATATATAAAAAAACTTGACTCCAGACACATTGGATAGACTCTAGCACCCTTTCTAAACCTTTTTAACTTGGGGGAACCCTTGAAACAACTTTCAGATCTTGATGAACCCCTTGTGTAATAACTATATCCACAGCTTACAGTACATTATTGTGGTGGTCCATGGGAAGAATGTCGCTGTTACAGTCAAACAGATCATTGGTGTCACTTAAACTGACCTAGAGGAACAATTTACTCATTGCTCAAAGAACCCCTAGCAATCTCTGGAGAAGCCCTAACGAACCTATCACTAAAAGGCAAACCCTATTTTCTGGCCAAGCTTTCATTGCAGAATTACCACTAAGACACACATCCATGAATTGTTACACCCATATTAAAGTCACTTTTCTTTTGTTGCTATAATAAAAATGTGCTGCTTTAATGAAACTTAAGTTTCTAATTTGCCTTTCCTGTTCTTGTTATTGTGTATTTATATAGCGCCGACATATTACGCAGCCCTTTACAAAGTCCATAGTCATGTCACTGACAGTAAGTAGAAATATCAATTCATTAGGGAATGTGTACCGGTGGTGGATGCAACACCGCCATGGGAAGGGTCCACCATAAGACTAAAAAAATATAAACAAATCTATGCATTTGTTTTACGATTTTCACATCTTAAATAAAATTATACTTTAAGTTTACTTTGTTTCAACCATGTTGTTGGGTCCCACTTAGGGTACACAGGGTCCCCTAATACCCAATATGAGACTCAACAAAGCCTCATAGTTTTGTGGCTGACATTAATTATACGCACAATCATCCGGATTTTATATGCAGAATAGTTATCATTAAAGAGATGCTGCATGGTTTCACGACAGGCAAGGGTTAACCTCCTATTGGTTTAGTAAAGAAATGTTCTTTTTTCTTTTTTTCTTTTTCCTGGTCTAGTCTGGAGGAGCACGTGATCCTCTGAATGACTGCCAGCCTCTTTCTTGTTGATCCTCCTGAGACCATCTGTGCTGGGGGCATTGATTAGAGTGTGTCTGCTGGGATTACATCTTTTCTGTTGCCATGCCAACTAATCAGCTGATTTTCGGTTGCCATGGCAACAAAATGTCAGAGCTCAGAGTACGGTAACATGAATTCAGCAGAACACAAAATATTTTCTTAATTGGAGACTTTTTTTTTTTTTTCTTCTCATCTTTAGAGGTAGTAGTCGTGGTGGTGGTGGTGGGGGGGCGTGTTTTTTATGTCTTGATCAGGAGGGCTTCTTTAAATTAAAAATCTACCATAAACGTGAGTATTAAATCTCGGTACGGAATAAATTTGCTTTTTTAGGTAAAACTGAACAGAACCAAGTGCTTGGCTTGCAAACGACAGCAAGCCGTTTATTCTCTGCCTGGGATTTAGGGTATGCATTTTCTTTGTCTATTGCTTTAAGCGTTATTTTTTCTTTTTTTTTTCGTTTGTGGGCATAAAAATAACCACGTCCCTTAGGTGATGCATTTTTACAGCTATACAGGAGTTTTGTTTCTATAGGTCTCAAAGGTTCTTATTATACAAATAGATTTTAGTCAGAGTGGGACATTGACCCCTGACCTGCGTACAGCGCGCTCCCAAGATGCTGTCAAATGTTGAATTTGTGTGGTAAACCTTGAAAATGAATCAGCTTCGCACATAGGTGAACGCGGCTTTCCCTCGTTCTTTCGGACTGGCAAAGAGCTGACGCAGGTTCGTGCAGCATAAAGAAGATTCAATACATCCCCATTTTCCTATGCTAGCAGACAAGTTAATAACATTCCTAAATATGTATCTAAAATACTTGTACAGGGACAAAAAAACAGATAATTGACAATGGATCTCAGTTATGAATGTGCCGGAGGGAAAAATTCTTTCAGTCCGTGATGCCCCACAGAAACCAATTAGATTCTCCTGCTGCAGTGTGGGAAAATAAAAGGGAGAATTTGATTGGTAGCTCTGGGGCAACGCAGACCATTCTTTTCAGACACTTTTAGAAATAAGGTCCATTGCACTAAACTTGATAAGGAGTTTATTCATTGTCAATGGCCTTAAGAATTTTTACCGGTAGTCTTTTGCAGTTTTTGTTTAAGGAAACATTTCTTAAAGAGGGTTTTGTAAAACTCTTACGTTCCACCAGAGATTGCCAGAGGTCCCTGCCCTAGAGGGTAGATTGATTTTCCGCCTGCATATTTCCTGCACACACTTGGCAGAGTCAATAACCTGGGACCACTTTAGGCTCTCCCCCTTCTCAGTTATGTACCCAATGAACCAATGACCATTTTACCGCACTTCTATCTGTAGAGCTAAAAAGTGGCGCTAATTCTATCTCCCATACAAATGTGTGTAGCCGCCTCCTGTACAAACCATATATTGTTCTAGTTGATTTCTTAAGTAGATAAGATTTTTTGAACAATACGCACTTTTACATGACCACTACTCACCATTTAGAGGAAGCACTCCACCACCAACATAATAGGATGACTTCTACACTGAGTGCCAGCACTTCCCCACTGATGACCAAACCCATACATCTACACTGACCAACAATGCAAATGGAGCATTGGAAATTCCACATTCTCTTAGTGGGAATACTGGGTTAAAACATTTTTACAATATTGTTTGTGTTCTTAATGATCTCCCATAGGGAGTACAAAATACATAAATTTTCATAAAACATAATACCGGTTATAGTACAGTTTACAGCACAAGGAGTTGATGTGACCTACCTAAAAACTCCTCAATTAATAACAAGTAAAGATGTTAATTTGTCATTCATAGTATAATGGCTTTTCAGCATTTCATGGAATCTGGGGAGAGGGTGTAATAACGTTATGGCATGTCAAGCTCAACACGTTTCTTGGTGTAATGGGACTCTTCTTCGGGAAGTAATAGTAATAAAGGGAGGGTATCTAGTACAACCAAAAAATGGAAAGGCACTACATCCGCTATATATTATTATTATAATTATACAGTATTTATATAGCACAGATATATTACACAGTGTTTTACAAAGTCAAGTCCATAGTCATGGCACTAGCTGTCCCTCAAAGGGGCTCACAATCTAATGATGTACTATACCCAGTATTATGGTTTTATGGATTTTTTTGTATAAAGATACCTGATGTCTATTTGTTATTTTAAAGAATACAGAAGTAAAATGTAGCTTTTTATTAAATCAGCGATATGTCACAGTAATCTGCATGGACACCATTAAATCCCCCCTGAGTGACTTATTTCTTTAACTATACTGGTTTAAAAAAACACCACAGACACATTCCCTGGTATTTTTATGGCCCTAAAATTAGACTTGTGACTGCTTGTCCTGGATTACTTTGTGGCACTTCACCAATTGTCTAGATGAGGAGTTACCCTTGTGGGCTACATGTCCCATCATTCCTAGTGCCAGATAAAGAAAGCACATTCTCATCACAATACTCCATTGTGTCTTCTAAAAAAAACATGCATGCTGTAAGTTTTTGTTGTAGACCCTAACGCATGAAAGGGTGGCCATGGTAAGCAACTCTTGGGTATGGCATGGCTCCTGAGACCCAGGTAAGTGCTGGAGTCAGCAATATAATATTTCCAAGGTTTTTTATGTTGAATTTAAATCATTATTCTGGTTCCTTGACATACTCTTTACTTCACTTACACTTTACAGAGTGAAAGCCAATGCAATAATTTGCTTTTGATTACCTGGCTTTCATATACAGTACATACACTGCAAATACAGATAATATATAACAAGGAATAAGGCATGAAGTACAATAACCTAATTTATTCGATAAAATGTGCTGTAAATGTGTGGATTAAACATACAATTTGTAATAAAACTATATATATATATTACTATGTGATACACAAACATTTTATCAGCCCCCCTGATTGAAGCTAAATCCTCACTCATTTGTTTCTCATATGCTTCCCGTCCCAGACCCTGCAGCTCACAGTGGGAGGGATTTAGTAACGGGGGCAGTGCCATCAATCCAAAAAGAAGTGGGTGGGTTTAGATATGGCGAGAGATGTGTTCAACCTACAGGTCTGTGAGCGTTATAACTGCTTAAAAATATTAAATTTTCACCTAGCAAAATGTTGACACAATAACACGTCTTCAAATAACTTTATTAACCCATTACATTGGGCCTGATCTATTACAGCTTTCCAAGATTGGAGGCTATCATGGGAGAACCTGGGTGACTTATAAAACTTAGAATGGATACCTTTAGAATCATTTGCTATTAGTTGGCAAATACTTTCAATCTTGGACTGGATCCATACCAGGTTTGCTGGATCACCCAGGTTCTCCCATGATAGTCTATTTTCTCCAGTCATTAATAAATTAGGTCCATTGTGTATCTAAATCAGCCTTTGTCAAACTTTTAACATGGGGGAACCCTTGAAATAGCTTTAAGATTTTAGGGAACCCCGGACAGTAATAACAACATCCACAGCTCACAGTACATTAGCACATTTACCCTTACAGATAGCCGAAAACATCATTGGTGTTAGTGGTAACTGACCTGAGAGGTCCAAATTGTTCACGACCCAAGGAACCCCCTAGCATCCTCTGGAGGAGAAACACTGATTTAGATGAAGGTCCACAAAGACCAGATTGTTTCTCTGTCTCTATAAATTGGATTAAAATAACATGAATATTTGTTTTGTTGTTTGAAAACAGCAATATGATAATTAAAGTCCGTCTCTATGTCCTTCACAGTCATGGTTTAGGTGAAAATGAATCAAAGTTTAATATTTTAGGTAAAAAAAAAAGTGCAAATTATAAAGAGAACCAGTCATCAATTGGCTAACGAAAGAATGTGAATATGCAATCATATTGTTATATAGGAAATAATTACCTTTAATATTTTTAAATGGGGTTTATCACTGCAACATGAATGTCAGGGCTTACAAGTCATGTCTGACAGTTGTTGCTCTGAATGAAAAATGCAAACAACAATCTTTGTTTAAAAATGATAATGTTAATATATAGAGTGGATACAAAGATTTGAATGCCTATTCATATCCAAATCCATATGCAGCATCTAAGAAGCTAACATCAAGAAGTGTCACAACTTCAATTCTATTATTTCTATTAATATTAAACTGTACATATTACGCAGCGCTGTACATTAAATAAGGGTTACAAATGAAATACAAACGATGACACAGAAGGAGAAGAGGACCCTGATCAATTTCATCAATTCCATTGATGATTACTAATTGTAAAAAGAATCATATGAGCAAAGGGTCATGGTGTACTCTGTTTCTAAGTGCAACTCACAGGTAACAGAATCTTTGCCCTCGCCAGAGAGAGAGGCATCCCCTGCTCCTTCCATTAGCAAGGGAGCGACACAATGGAAATAAGTGAATATTTCTCTGCCCTATAAAGAAATCTTTTCGCTGGTAAGTTATCATTAGGGGTAGGTGCACAGTCATGACCCTAATAGCTGTGAATTTAATCTTAACATTTCACTGACCAAAAATGGGCTTGGAAGGTCGGAGGGGAGAGTGCCAATCTAGAATTAGCATTTCATATCTGGGGTTTACTGATCCTTTTACAGAGTTAACCCTTCCCATATGCAACAGATTATATTAGCTTGAACTACCCTTTTCTGTGGCACGTGCTTCTCTAAATATTACAGTATCTGAAGGGCAGTTTTTTAGTCTATAGTATGGTCATGCAGTGTTTATGAATATAGAAGCTGCAGAACCCATGCATAAACATATGTAATAAAAAACACAGTAAATGCTGCCTATTAATAACATCCCTACATTTGGCTTTTAGCGTATTAAATTGAAGGTTGCCTGAGTATTTTTTTCCTCTCCACAGAGAAAAATATATTGTAGGTGTTAATAAGCAGTGTTCAGCTTGAAAGATCTAGTGCACAAGCATAAGCGGAACATCAAGAACTGTGACTGATGACTTTCAATAACTGGTGGTCATGACGGAAATGTAGAAAAAGTAGAATAGCTGCCAGTTTTGCCAACTAGCCCTGGTGATGGACAGATCTACAAATATGAATACACAGTGGTCTGTATATTTAGCATCAATTTCCAAGTCAGAATATCAATACCTTGGGATACTATAGAGAAAAATTTGATCAAGTCAGAAAATCTACTTGTTTAACCTCTACCAAATGCTTTGTAAAATTAATTGCTCAGATTCAATCTACTTATCAATAAATGCAGTATTTATTCTGTGTTGTGCTTCTTCATTAAACTTTACTATAGACAAGGCTACAGGGAGAGCTAGTGACCGTGATGGCGTTTTTTTAAACAATTTAGAAGAGGATATTGGAAGTGATAAAGTAGGTAGACAAGGGCAGAAAATTAAGCTTGGGTCAAAATTAGTGGCAACAAAACTAAATTGCCTAAGTGCACCCAGTGTATGCTAAACACCATGTAAATGTAGCTTTCAATAATATAAATGAAGAAGCTACATCATGTCAATTGTACATTCTTAGTTTAACCCGTGTTCTGCACATGTACTCTGTTGTACTCATTCCCACCATCAGCAAAATTCCAAAGACAAGTAGTCCCTAATACAGGGATAATTTAGGCAGGCACTCCTGTGGTTCCTTCAGTATCGGGATGAATTAGCTAAAAAAGTACAGGTAGTCCCCAGGTTAAGGAAATCTGACATACAGACGACTTCTAGATACGAACTGGTCTTCCCTGCTCCTTTGTGTGCAGGACAAAGGCTTGAAGGGGGGAGGGGACAGTTTGCATGACTTGCAGAAGAAATCTTTCACTAAACACAGCTGGGACTGAGCTCTTCTGCAGCCTCTTGTAACTCTTTATTGACCAAGACAAACTCTGCAGTTGTTTCTTTTTGCATGTCAAAGCACAGCTTGCGCCAGAAATTAAAACATGTCTAGGCTCCATAAAAATGTTCTTTTTTTGCTTTGTTTGTGATAAGCTCACAGTGATTTTTTACAGTAACTGACACCACGCTGCCTACTAATATGTTGAGACAAGCATCTGTCCTAATGCATTTATTAAAATATTATTCCTGTTCCAACTTACATACAAATTCAACTTAAGAACAAACCTACAGTCCCTATTTCGTATGTAACCCGGGGACTACCTGTAGAGGCTTGGTATTGGCTTAGCAAAGAGAGTTAGTAACTCAACTCCATCATGTGCATGCATAACAATCCCATGCAAGTAGTGGATAGCTCCTTGATTAAAAAGGAGGACAGTACTATGGTTTGCAATATGGCAACATCAGCTGAGAATGAACAAAGTACCTATCTCTGTGATGTGGTGAACAAACGGTGCTCAGGAAGAACTAAAGTTTTGTGACCTTAACAGGGTTTGTCTACTAGTACTTATACTGACATATATTTAAAAAACATAGCAAGCAGAATGGTATGTATTGATTCTGTGCACACAATGCAAACTAATGGATCACAGTACAGATTCCAGCAAGTGTGCAGAGTCTGGAAACAAATGCAAGAAGTCTCACAATACAGCTGCCTAGAGCACAGCTCTGTTTATATTATTCTATCCATGCTTGTTTTACTGTGTGTATCAACCACTTTTAACATATTATTGCATTTTCTTGTATTCAGACTTTATACATTTTTCATTTGACACAGACAATACTGTGGAACTCTTTATACAAAGGAAGAGTTTTATCAAGGACATCGGCTAGAAAGTCAGAATAAAAACAGAAAAAGTATATTTTTGTTTCTCACAATTAAGACAAATTTGTTAGTCGCCTATAGTTTATTTTATTCATCCTATTTCCTGGTGGTCAGACAATGAACATTGGAAATATAAAGAAAAATATCAATGACACATTATCACAATGTAGTGTTATCTGTTTTGTCCCTTCAAGCTTGCTCTGCATGTAATATTGGATAAGAATATAAATAAAACATTTTTATATATTAAATAAAAAAGCACTGATATATAGAATACCATCATTACAAGCATTAAATGCATACAGTTACCATAATATATTATCACTTTCACAGCTTCTGCATCAATAAAAGCAAATAAAATCAATAAAGCACAAGCAGGTCAGTAACTTGCAGTTAGTAGAATTCTTCTGAACCAATGACCAGCTCAGGCCTGAATCACTGTTTACCTACTCAGTATTCCTGTCTCAGTTATGGTTCATAACTAGATCCAATGGGTCTAGTTAGATCCATGAGAGACTTCTCTGTAAGACTATAGTACATCTTCCCACTCCTCATTATTATTACACATTATTTATATAACATCGACATATTACCTAGCATTTTACAATGCCCATAGTCATGTCACTAGCTGTCCCTCAAAGGGGCTCACAATCTAATGTCTCTACCATAGTCATATGTCTTTAATACAGTCTAGGGTCATTTTTGGGGGAAGTCAATTAAGCTAACCGCAGGTTTTTGAAATGTGGAGTACCTGGGGGAAATCTATGCCAACATGGAGAGAAACTGCAAACTCCATGCAGATAGTGTCCTGTCTGAGATTCGAACCTGGGACCTAGCGCTGCAAAGGCCAGAGTGCTAACCGCCCCCGGCACCTCAACTCCAGACTATAAGGAGTGGTGCAGCAGAGGAAATGTCAGCAGCTTACCTCATGAAGATAGGAGCTCATTGACAAGATCAGCAGGTACTTTTAGACAAAATGTGTGCAGGCAATGCAGAAATCTAGTATATATATATATATATATATTACCCAGAAATATTTTAGAGGTTACTATTTCTCCTATACAAAAAATGCTTTTTTATCATTGCATTAATATGTATACTGGTAAAACTGAAAAACAGAAAAACTACTAGATGCCCTTTAATGTAAAGTAAGTCATTGTCACATTTGTCAAGGAATGAGCTACAATTGCAACATTTTAAATAATTCTGGATAATTTACAGCTACACATGGTTTGGCAATAGAAATCCTTATTACATATTTCTATGTAGTACCATCTGCACTTTGTCACTCATCATTTTTTTTCTGAATTCTCTTTTCCCTAGAAAGTGTAATGTCTTCTAGATTTTTAAAAATGGGATGAATATCCTTGAAAAGGACAATGTCAATGCTACAGAATGCTGTTTATAGAAATGCTTGTATTTTTCTTCCTCTCATTTACTGCACATTCTGCACAGTGTGAGTATAATAGGATGCCGTTGTGTAGACTGCCTAGTGACTGACAGTCACCAAAGACATAGTGGAGGCAGCGGTTGAGAAGAAGACAGTCGGTGAATGCCAGATCTCATCCGTACATTCCACCAGCAATCCGATCTGGCAGCTTCCTACTGCGAAATCCCAGCGCTGTCAATGAGAGTTAACAAGCGAAAACAACATCCAATCTGCATTCTCCATAACTGTGAATTAAACTCTTCGTGGAGGAGTGGATAAGAATTGAAAGGGCCCTTTTGTTTAAAAGTCAAAATCCTCTGCAAGTTCTCTAATATGCCACAACAACAAAAAAATGCACCAATAATTCTCAGTTCAATAACTGCAGACTCTGCTCCACAGGATGCTTCATTATTAAGAATCCAGGGAATATTGATCAATGCTTTTTTTACCAGCATCTCTTCAAGAAATTCTAGTGGGACCTGGCTTTCAAATAAGTGAAACATACCGACACATGCAACAATATATTCCTATTGTGGAAGTGGAAGATGTCATAAATGTAGCAACATCACAAACAAAACTTACATATTTCCACTACTATCTACTGGTAATACGTATCCCAGAATTCTACTTATCTTTCTCTTCAGATTTACTGACTAATAAACATGTTTTGGGTTATCAGGTAGCACAAAGAGAAGTATGCTAACAAGACAAAATGGGCAGGTTTGATTCCTCCACATTGTTTTATTATCCGAACCATAAAGGAGTTCTAATTGAAAATTTTAAATCTCTGTCCCACATAAATTGTTCTTTAGCTTAATATAAAAATTCCAATGTTCTTACGCCTACAAATTCAGTTTTCTGCAAGTCAAAAGGGCTCTTTTTACAAAGCAGGGAATCGGACATTTCCTCAAACATTCCCTGGTTGTTGAAACACATGGACCTGGAAGATTCTCCATCTGGGAATTTTTGATGGAATTTGAAATTTCCTGCTTTGTAAATGGCGCTCAAAGTGGCCAATGCTACTTTTGTTTTAATTAATTAATTAATTAATTTTATTATTGGATATATAGGGATAGATAAAGTGGGAGCAATAGATGATACAAATACATCTGTATTACCATCACTTAAAATGTTAGGTAAGGTGACCAAATCTACTTTGCCATTCCAAATGGTTTGCTGACAGGTTCTTTGCTTCTCCCAGCAGGCTAATGGCCTTCTAGCCACCAATCAGCCTCCACCACCATCACCACCCAGCTGCTTGAAGGGCGTATGGCAAAAGCTTGTTAAACATCCCCAACCATCCCCATTATTCTCCCAAAGGGCCAGTGGTAACCATACTACTTCACAGTCACCAGCAAGAGCAGGGAGTACCGTCGTTACTAGACCAACACGATGATTCACCAACGAACTCATGTACAACTTCTATGAATGCCTACCTGAGGCAATGAGGTTCTAGTGAGTGCAGAGAAACCACATGGCAAAGTTAACACAGGCTCACAAAAGTCACACAAAACTGTAACCTTACTTCATACATGTTTTATTTGCACCTTTAATAGACTAATCTCATAGTAACTGTACAGTAGTGAGAACAAGATCCCTAGATGTTGCTTATGTGAAAGGGGAAAGGAAACCACATATTATTGTTTAGAAAGCAGATGTTTATCAATTATGGAAACCCTTTGCTAGCTAGCTTTGTCAATGTCCCATAAAATAAATATAGTTGGAAAATGTGATCAAAAGTTTGTTCTGAGACTCAGAGTAAACAATAAAACAGCCAATTTGGCTTGAAGAATGCCACAATATTGCTATTATTGGCCTTCTGAGTCAGGATGCAGTATTCTTAAATCACAGTTTCTATAACTTAATACTCCGATGCACTTCTTCATACCTCATACACAATACTGTGTGCTACAGATATTGCATACTCCAGTCAGCAGAACATATTCCAGGAGAACATCAGCTGCCAGGTATCCCCCCGGACTTAAGCATTTAAACTAAAGGTGTCCCAGTCACCTCCACAGTCAGTAGGGCTGCAGTGTTACATACCAAGCGTTCCTAGCCTTCTCCATATCTTTCCAAGCATCGGTAGCTGCAAGCAGGTTTTTTTTTAGAATTGCATTAATCTTTATTACAGAAATGTTATTATATGTATAGATATGTGTTAACTTAAGAGATATGGTGTCCTGCAACATTGCATTTTTTAACACATATGAGAATAAGTGAAATGTGTAATAACAACAAAGTAACACAACCCCAGCGAGATAATGTTGGGTACCGAAAATACTTTTTAAACCATACATGAATATATTGGAAGACGTATTAAAATGTATATCATGAGTACAACTATATATATATATATATATATATATATATATATATATATATATATATACACAAATATTTTTTTTTACATAACAAATTCTAACATGAAAAAGTGTTGCTTTGACTTTGACAGATGGTAATGCTTACTCTTCAACTTTGTAAGTATAAAGATTGCAAAACTCAAACTTACTCCATATAATACAGTGACTTGTTTTGCATGGAAAAAACCCACATCCCTAGACTTAATATAACCATAAATGTACATGTAGGATATCTTGTAACTTTTAAAAATGTTTGTACAAAAATTATGTGTAATAGGTTATGTGTCTCATGTAAAATAAGACTACTATTGATGCAGAATAGGAGATTTTTCTGGGTAATCCTGGCTGCAAATGCTAATCATTTCATATGGTATAGAAAGAGAGCTTTGAGTTTAATTTTTCCCTGATGGCAATTTTTTAATGTTAAAATTAGTTGCATTAGAGCACCAAATGTCTGAAGATTGAAGATACGATGATAGCATTTTTGTTTTTAATTTCCATAAATGTCGGCCAAAATTCCAACATGTTTCAATGATCTTAACATGCCCATTTTTAAGGGATATGGTAAATACATTAAAATACACAGTCTTAATGTGTAAAATAAGTATTTAAACAGCAAAAAATGTATATATAAAATGTACATGATGTTAATAAAACAAGGCGTATACTACAAATACATTTGTATAGAAAATACAAAAATATTAAACAATTCAAATATCAACCTTAGTACATAGAAATAAACTGAAAAGAAAGGGAAGCCTTGAAAAAAAATTTTTTTTTATTAAATTTAAGTTAATGTAATCTTATAACTAATAATATTTTTGAGATATTAAAAGCCCATTGTTGAAACTTGCAGGAGTGAATTTATTCATATTTTTCCTTCTCTTTTTCGTGCTACTGGTTCAAGATTGCTAAGGCATGTATTATGCATATCTCAACTTCAGAAATGTAAACGTGATCAGTTTCCCCAGAGCCTTCCTCCCATCCCCTTCTGTGACATGGCCGGTAATTTACTCCCGCTGAGCATTTGTCTCCTCCCCTCCTGGGACCCTTGTCTGCCCTCAGTAATAATGAAAATGCAATAGTAGAGTCCAGAGAAATAGACACAGGTTGAGCATGGTCGGTATTTCCCATCTGTACGGTGGGAGATTGACTGGCGTGATACTCATCCCCTTTTCCTGGCTTTAATAACATGAAAGTTGGAGGAAATCAGTTTCCATACTGGAAAGCCCATACACACAAATGGTCTTTATTAATATCACACAATATAATGTGTAGGATTTCTATAAATAAAAAGAAAATGTAACTTTATTTCATAAAAAGCAAAATGTTTTATTAAATGTTTTTTTGTTACAATCAGATTTTTTAGCAACAAATGTAATATGTTAAATGACTGAAAGTCAGAAAATTGACACTGTCAATCACCTGCACCATTAAATGGGTTTAATGGATGATAAAGTCCATCAACAGTGTCTTAGGTACATAAGATGCCTAGGGAAATCCATTAGTCAGAACTTTAGGAGCAGAATGTAAGTCTTAATGCTTTCATAAAGGCTGGAGAAAACCACAATAGTGACAATCAATAAGGCAATGCACACCTAGTGCAAAACATTTACAATACTTACTGAGATAAGGTGTGTATTGCACTTATGCTTATTGGTGCAGCACAGCCAGGTGTGCAGGGATAAAGAAGTCCATTGGTTTTCATTTCAGGTTGGGCTTCACTACTGGCCATGAAGTGTAAACTTCTCTAGTTCTGCACTCCTACCTTCTCACTAAAGCTTACTCTGGAACATTACTGGACAATCATTGGACATCATTTGTTCTGTATCCCCACAGTAATTATTACATTCCATAGTTCAGGGTGCAATTAGGAAAATGAGCCCACTGTGGCTAAAGAGAGGCAATTCCAATGAGAAATACCCATATATTTATATATATATATATATAATATATATATACATACATACATACATACACATACATTGCTTTTTTGCTCATACTGCATGGCATAATGCTGACAAATTAATTCTTTAGTATGCCCTATAAATTAGGTAATGGTATGTTCTGCTACATAAGTTATCATAATTGCTAGGGAACGTCCACATGCAAGCCATAGCAATTTATTCCAGTTCTTCTTCATTTACTTTACCAGGTAATAAATTATGATATCTAGTCAAAAAATATCCTAGCAGCAGCTGCTTACCTGTAGACAGTCTTCTTTAATAATCATATTCCATACACACCTTCATAAAATAATAGCACAGAGGGGTGTGCATCCCTCCTCTGACACATTTAGCTGTGTATCAACACCGCTTGGCCTCGGGAGACTGGTTGCTTCTCCCAGCACTCTGTTGCCCCCAGGACTTAGTGCGCAAGGGATGGTGTCTGGAGATAGGTCGGCAGCCGACCTGGTGCCCACAAATGCACAGTACAGAGCCACAAATGCAGGGTTCAGAATGTCAGGAAATCCAAAAACAAGCCGAGGTCAAAAACATGGGAAATCAGTCCATCCAGCGAAGTACAAAGGGAAAGGCACAAACAGAGTCAGGGTCACAAGCAGAGGTCGGTCCAGGCAGAGTTCAACGGATAGTCAGGAACAGGCACAGGTCAGTAATACTCAAAAATCATTCCAACACAGGTAGGCCCAGCAGACGCTACAACAGGCACACCCCACAGGGAGCAGAGAGGCTATAAAGCCCCAGCAGCCAATGACAGCATGGGAATAACAGCTACAGGGATGCTGCAACCCTCAGGGCACTGATCCTGCAACCCCAGTGCTACTGCGAGCGCAACCGCCAGATGGAATAGGCTGCGCACACCCTCCTGTGGTGAGGCAACACCTGGAATCAAAAGTCCAGAAGACGCCTCCTAACAAAAACACTGTGCAATTCCCCTAAATCACATACATTTACACTTATTATTAATTTCTGAATGTTGTATTCTGGCTTCTAAAAGATGGGGCAAGTACGTCTCTTTTGAATGCATCTATTTGCAAACTCTGGCTTTTGTTGTGAATCAGAATCCAGCAAAATCCGCACATTCTTTAACAAGGGTCTTTCCTTTTACAAAAAGAGACATATTTGATCTGTCAGAAAAATCTTTCAACACAGAAACTGCCAAAGGAAGAGTTTTTATTGTAGGTTCCTGCAAGAAAATGTTACCGCGTCTCTAAATTTAAACTCTGTATTTTAAAGGATAATGTGCATTTTACTTAAAAGATAGAAAAGTTTTGTTATTTTTGTGAGATTGATGTGTTA
This sequence comes from Pyxicephalus adspersus, assembly GCF_032062135.1. Lineage (NCBI taxonomy): Eukaryota > Metazoa > Chordata > Amphibia > Anura > Pyxicephalidae > Pyxicephalus > Pyxicephalus adspersus. Next base: position 133,789,261 of record NC_092860.1, read on the forward strand.
TTTATGCCAGTATAGTGACTTCATTCATGCACATTTCTTTGACAACTGCCTTACGTCATCTTAGTATACCATGAAAATCAATTGCTTCTGTTTACAGTAATTTTGTAACGGGTAGTCTTTTGTTTAGGAATGTACTATGAAAATCTACAATTTGCGAAGACTTAAGAATTTGGTTCAGATTTGCCCATAAATTAGCAAATTATATTTCAGAATTTACAAATCAAAAGATTTTAGCCCCGTCTTTCTGTTTTTCTTAGGTAACTTTTCTTAGTACTTTTAGTTAGTTACATTAAGTATTTGCATCTTTGATATGAGATTATTCACCTAAAGTGGCTCCTTCTATGTGGTCTGGTTTTATTGACTTCCTCCCGGTAAACATAAATATTCATTTTTCTTGCTCACTGCTCTAAAATGCATTACAAAACAAATGAAATCTTTCAGAAATGGAATATTGCTGGATGAATGATTTAGCCATTACAGTAAAGCTTTGATGGTTCACAGTTTTATAAAATCTGTGTCTCAATTCAATTACATCTAACGTAATATTATTTTTTCATTATATATATATATTTATTTATATATATTTATATATATATATATATATATATATATATATATATATATATATATATATATATATATATTATATATAGATAGATAATATTGTAAGAGTTTGCAAGGTAAAAATATTTTATTGTCCAAAAGTTATAAGAATTTGTCATTTTTACATAGATATATAAGGGTATGTTATTTTCCTTTTCTCCTCAACACAGGTGTGTACTGAAGGCCGTCTCATCCTGGAGTTCACATTTGATGATCTCATGAGAATCAAGACATGGCACTTTACCATTAGACAATACAGAGAATTAGTACCTCGCAGCATTTTAGCCATGCATGTAAGTACAAAGACCTTATACACAATCGATATAATGACTTTAAGGCTTTAAAAGGGTTATGTAGCCCCTTTTTGCTTCAAAAGTTCCAATTTTCTATTCTTTTCGTTTTTTTGGAAGCTTCAAATTTTTATAAAAGTTTATAAAAAAAAAAAGTTTGATATTCTCCACTTACAGATTCAACCATTTTAATAGTCATTAGCTGTTCAAACTTTTTTGCCAAATACAAAATAAAATATATAGTGAAAATATAACATACTTACTATTTATACAACAAGCAAAAATTAGGGAGAGAAGAAGATTGGGCTTTTCCCTTATATTGTTTCAACTAGTTTGGAGCCTGTTACAATACATTTCATAAAAAAGAAAAGATAAAGGAAAGAGGGGCTTTTTATGGGCATGCAAATTAATGAATTAATTTGGTACGATACATAAATGCCAAGACATAACATGCAATAAATAGACATATTACAAAAAGATATGTGAATGAGCTTAGGTCATAAATCTTTTTTGGTATACAGATATAGCCATGAACGGAATGTTAGTTAATACAATCTCGTATTTGGTGATCACATAAAGGGTACCGTCGTCTCAGTCTGGACGTTTTTTGTCGATCCGCTTCCTCAGGGGATTTTTGGAAAATTGTAACTAAGTAATATAACATTTACGTTCTGTTCGCAGCTATACCTGTTTACCAAAAATTGTTTATAACCTAGCTTTAATCGCATATCTGTTTGCATTACAATGTCTATTTATTGCATGTTATGTCTTGGCATTTACAGTATGTATCATACCAATTTGAAGTACATATGAATTATTTGCACACCATAAAATGTCCCTTTTTTCTTTATCTTTTCTTGTATCTGATATTTATACAGAAACAAAATAAAAAATTTTTAATTACTACCTCACTGATGAAGATGAGTCGCTCTACAATGCAAATGTACAAGAAACAAAACCTAATAATAAACTGCTGGCTGAAACTAAGAATAAATCATTTAACTATTAACATGAATATATTTTACATTTAATTGAATGAAAAATAATTTATTGAAAAATATTTTGGAATGGAAAAAAACACTTTTTTTGACAAAAAAATGTTTTGACAAAAATGTCAATGAAGGTAGAAAGGACAATGGATCACACACTGGCCTGATCCCACGGAAAACAATAACAATGGCTTTAATGTAGTTTATCATTATTCCTCAATCAGCCAAACTTTTTAAGAAGATCATTATATACTGTATATGCAAGGACCCACTAAATTTGTAAAAGATGACCACTGATTTTTAAAAATAGTTTCAATCAGTTGGAAGTGTTACTTGATTCGATTTTATTTTATTAGGTTTAGTGTTTAAATTAGGAAAATGCTTTATGTGTTACCTAAATATTCATGTATGTTTTAATTATCTCAACTGAGCCAGGGCCACAGTATATTTCCTTGTAGCATGCATGTGAGAATAATATTAAAGCAGTTCCTGCACATAGAACTAACTCACCATTAGGCCTACCCTAACTCTCAATGTAAATTTAAAAAAAACTGGCAAGTTTGATGACCTACTAATGACTACCTCACTCATAACCTTGTCACATGTGTGACTTCAAGACTTTTTTAGGGCTTCTCGACTCTACGTAATTTTCTTCCTTGTCCTATACAGCTTGCTCCTACTTTCCACACATTTTCAACAGCACTTAAAACCCATTTTTTTAAGCTCACTACCCATCTTCTGTCTCTTAAACCCTCACTACTTACCCACCAGTCCATATCCCCCCTTTTGTGTGCTACATCCCCCTACTCTTAAATTGTAAGCTCTTTCAGGCAGGGTCCTCTTGTGTCATTGTTTGAACCTCTCTATCATTTGTAACACCTATTTATGATGCAGAGCTGCATAATATGAGATTAGCTATTTATATATACAGTATTATAATAATAATAATAATAATAATAATAAAGTTTCTCACTTAGCCTTTAGAATCTGGCCCACTGGCTGACTTGGAAGTAATGCCATTCAGCCTCCTGGAAAACCTTAAAGTTTACCCCAAAGTAAACCTTAAAAGTTCACTTTAAAGCAGAAAGTGTGATGCATTGTGAATTGTTAATAACGTAATTCTTGATTTGTTGTTATTCTACTTGTGCATACAGGCGCCGGACCCCCAGGTGCTGGAGCAGCTTTCCAAAAACATCACTAGAATGGGTCTTACCAACTTCACCCTTAACTACCTCAGGGTAAGTGGCCATGTTCTGAGAATGCCAAGTAGGGACAGAAAAGAAAATGAAGGTGCAAAGAAAACAATAAATCAAAACTCTTGGAATGTGATATATATTGAATTGCAGGAAAACATGTAATTCATTTTAACCTTATTTGGATAGATTTTACTTTCTAGCTTCCACAGTCCCAAACTAAATTAAAACAAGTCTACAAAATAATAAATGTAACTAATGTAACTGAACAACCTTTAAGATGTTTTCATAATTCACACTCAAAATGAAAGCTTTTTATGTGTTCAGGAAAAGCATCTACAAATTCTTGGATTCTAGAGGTATTGGTTACATTGTTGCTCCAAGGTTTGGGGTTAGCCATGGTGTAAACATACCGTATAACCTCAGGAAAGCAACAGGGATGTTATATTTTTTTCTGTCACTGCCACCACTTTGTTCTCAAAACAATTTTATTCTATTTGTCCTATTTTAAAAAAAATAACAAAACAACTCACTTCTGTATAAAAACCCAAATACTCTGGGTTTTTAGGGGCAGCACTATCAAGAATCAACTTCTGAGGAACATAGTTTTTGGGGAATGTTACATTTTTTTGTGTTGAAATATGGAGATTACCTAAATGTTGCTATAATATTTATATAATGTAAGCTTGCTGTGGGGAATTGCTCATATCAACAGGCTCGCAGCAGTTCAATGAGGCAGCACAAGGTCAAGCTTCATAAAAACAAAGTCCAGGCTCCAGCCTGGGTTCTTTATTATAGCACAAGAAAGAAAAAAACAACACAAACTAAAGCATGCCACCCCTTTGGTAGTTTCCACTCTAACAAACAGAGAAATACCAAACAAAGTTGGTTTGCATAAAGAAAACTGGACAGCTACTCTGTGCTCTCTAAGTACGGGTTAAGATCCACACATGGACCGGATGGCCAAAGATCCCTCCTAATTCTGCCCTGGCCAGCTCCCGAGCCCTTAACACCATAGAAGCCGTCTCTGGTCAACTACCACACAGTTACCCCAATAGACAAAGTACCCTAACCTGGGCGTTATATACACCCTATCCAGGACCTTACCAGCCAAGCCATGGGACACCCTGTCACAATATGTGGAGATAACATTCACACTGACAAAATCTGCAACTGACCATCAAAATTGCAAACTACATTCACCACATTCCTGTTATAGAGAACCTCAAATACAACCTTGTCATGGTTCAGAGTATCCAGGACCTCGAGGATCCATCGGACCATTTTATGCAATCTTTGCAAAAAAATTTGTAATTGAAAATCAGGTAGCTTGTTGCCTGGATAGAAGCACCATCATTCACTTGTAGATGTTACCTAGCCACCCAGTCTTTCTGCTACAATTGGAGAAAGCAATGTCATGCTCAATTCTGTTTTTATTACTTCCATTCTCCACTTCCAATCTACAAGATGTATGAAATCTTGTAAAAGTAAGAAGGAGTCCTTCCTTTTTAAATTAAAAAAAAAATGTAACGTGACATGGTAGCTTACATTTCTGGGCTACTGATTTGAGGTTTGCTGCATGGGCAAGATCTGGGTTTAAAGCCAATGGAGTGACTTTCTTATATTAAAGAAAATGTTTGCACTTTGATAGCTCCCTGTTTATCATTTGTTAACACTTTGAATACTGTTAGGCCCCTTTCACAATTGCAGTTGCAAACTGAATGGTAAGTTGTTTCTAGGTGCATAGCAAACTGTTGTAGTATGCCCGAGAGTAGCAAATGTATGCTTGCGCGTATTCAAATGCATGCTTGCACATTTGTGGTGCAGTTCTTCCTCCGAACAACTGGACAGAAACTTCATGTTGCAACTAGAAACTGCTCTGAAACCAGATGCAAACACTTCCAAATGCGCGCACAAAGTTGTTTTCAAATGATCCTATACAGTTGAATGGGAATATTTATTTGCTTTTAACTTATGATGGTAAAGTATCCTGGTGGCAGCAATAACAATATCAATATTGACTAAATGCTGAATACCACTACACACTTAGAAATTATTGGATTGTATTTGTATTGTAAGAGTACCTAATACTAATAAATGCCACTGAATGTTGTATGAAAAGATTGATTTAAAAAAAAAAGGTACATGCATAGGTATATAGGTGCATAGGTACATTCTGCCACAAACTGTTCCACCTGACAATGTACTGGGTAGCCAATAGTTTGCTCAGGCACCATTCACTGTCATATGTTAGAGAAGGATGGGGCTTTCATTTTCTATCCATATTGCATTGTATATAGAGAAAGTATAATGGCATTTTTCATAGAATATAGACATTATCAGAAAATAATAGGTGACTACAATTTTGAGCTTTGTTGATATTGATTTTTTTGATTTAACATTGCCTTGTTTCATTCTCTTAAAATAGTCAATTGCCAGCAGATTGGATCTATATTCACCTATTCAGTCCAAAAATAAGACATATATGGGCACCTTCAGTCTAAATTAAATCCATTAGCTGTATCAGAGAATTGATAGCGTAACCACCAGACATCTGGGCTGTCATTAAACTCTAGGCACATTAAGGGTTACAAAAGTTTTCCATTTAAAGTGCAAACTTTGCTAACATTTAAAGAGCACTAAGAGGCAGCCAGTGACATTAATAACATTTGCTGCTGTTATATTGTTTGCAATTAAGTTTAGTCAAACACTAAAATCTACCAATAAATTAAATGAACCCCACACCAGGATGATGAGAAATTCTTCTGTTTAATGAGCCAAAACTCCCACCTGTAATGTATTTAATTAGAGATATTTCTAGAGGTAGATTCTGATTTTCGCCAAAGCTAGAAAACAGTTGAAGAGGAAAATCAAACTATGCACCAAGAAATGGTATTTATTCCCCGGAGTTAGTTTTTCTGCGTCATGATTGACCCTGGAACACAGCAATACCTATGTGGATTCTTTCTATGTAGCTTATAATGCAGCAATTTTTAATGCATTAAAAATCCAACATTTTAGCCGTAAACATTGTTCTTGTGGAAAGACTACATCTTAGAAAAGTATACAGTAATATACTACCCCAATAATAAAAGGCCTGTGAATACAGATAACAAAAGGGCATAAAGAATAAAATGACCTGAAGAACTCAATGCAAATAAGCTATTTCACAATCATGCCGGCATTGACCAGTGTTTCATGCTTTGATGTTCTAATTAAAATCAGTACCTACTCCAAGTGGATCTACTTGCTTGGGAAAGTTTTGGTTTACAAGAAATGTTAAACATTCCCTAGAGCTCACTTGAAATCACCGAAACAGTTCTATTGGTCAGACATTTTTTTTAAATAAAGCTCTTTTCATTATTAACATGGTCTTACCCCCGCTTGCATTAATTGTAGGTATAAATTTAGGACCAGACAAAGTTGGGTTCATAAGGACACAAATTAGCATGATGGTGACCTTTCGCGGGTTTGTAAGCACTAAAATTGAGAATAACATTTCATTGTCCTTATGTAAAACCAAATGTTATCCAGATAACCCAACATAGATTGTAGGACCTGGGGATTATTCTGGAGAGTGAATAATTTACCTTTTTTCTTTGTTAAATGATTCAATTGTTCTTCAGATCCATTAATCTCATTACTACTTCCTTGTGAGGTTGTGGTGTCAGTCTTTAAAAATTATAGGATGCCAGTAGTACCGAACAACTGTAACAGATAATGGTCAGTGCCCCATCACCAGGAAAATATAGATAAGATATATATATAAGCACTGCAAGGAGGACCCTTACATTCTGCAGAAAGAAGAATCCAGAATCAGATCATGCCTTTAATGTGACCACCATTTCACCTTTCTGGGCATTAGTAAGGTTTAAAAGAAAAAGTGTGATCACCAATAGGTAGGTTATATAGAAGGCAAAGGTGTATGTTTTCCTAATGTCTGGGGATTAGCTCTGGACATTTGCAATAAGGAGGATGAGTAGGTGGAATGGTGCATGGTCAAACCTAAAGTAAACATAAAAGATACATAATAATGAAGTTCTAGTATTGCAAATACATTATGACATTTATTTTTTTATATGCAAGCACTCCATGCCCTTAAGTGTGATCTGGCATCCACCTATTACAGTCCCTGTTCAGCAGAGCTGGAGTGTAACAGGGAGAAGCAAAACCAGGAGCCAATCATTTTCTGTGACAGAGAGATGAGCCAATCACTGTACTGCTTCTTTTTCCAATGTCCAATCACAGGGTAGGGCGGGTCCAGGATGACATAGAGCTAGAGGAGATACATAAAAAACGCTGCCCATCTGACTGAGGACATCTAGCAGCAGAAAAGGGTGCTGCAGGAGCAGTCTTTCATCTTACTTGTAGCTGGAGTTTTGTTTTAAATGTATTTTAGGATATATTTACTCTCCACAAATGCTCATGATTGTGACATGCAGTTCTACAAAGGTAGCCTATGTTTATATTTTTTACCATATGTTCATTTTAAGTTAACCAGGTTTGTAAAAAATATACTTTAACCTCAATAAATGATAAGCCATGGTATCTCATTTTCCAGGAAACATTTTACTGGAACAGTTCCAGGAAACTGATATGTATTGCAGAATATTATTTAAGTAACCAGGAAACTCTAGAGCACTAAGACTAATGTATATAAATCCGCTGAAGCTTTATGCAGCTGGACCCTCAGCTGGACAGTGACATAATACAGAACTAAAACAAAATATCAACATAAGCAGGTAGATGGAAAATTAATTTAATGTTGAATAATTAAAGGTTAACCTCTAGGATGCAATACATTGCCTCAAGTAAATTGAAAAAAAAATGCAGGCGGACAAAAAAAGTGTTGGAGATGGTTTAAGAAATAGTGGTAGTAAGTTTAATAGCAACTTGAAATGCTAAGCAGGGGCAACAAACACAGACAAAGACTGTGCTTGTGCATCACCACTTTGGTAGTAGCTATTAGGAGGTTTGTCGTTTCATCTTCTGAATCACAACCATGGTGGTTTTAAGGTTGGGTTCATATCACAGCACACACATCAGCACATATGTTAATTAGCATGTTCTGGTAATGTGCAACGCAGTGCGTTTTTACATGCTGTGCCACTGATGTGGTGGTAACCAGCCCTATGTGCCCTGCATGTTGGTGTAATGTGTGGCACCATTCATTCTAAATGGCATGCCAAGGTACTTACTACAGTGTACTGTGCCCTACTGCAAGGCAACGCAATATGGTGTGGTACAATGCTCTGCTGAAAATAGTTCAGGTGCAGTTTTTGGACCGTTTACCGAGTATGCGGTACACAATGCATATTAGTGCACATTATGAATATGCACCAAAATTTGTCAGAATAATTGTTTAAAGCCATATGCATGGTCTTTGCAAAAAGACCAAGAGGTGAACGAATGAGCGCTGTACATACAGCACCATTCTGCTCTATAGAGGGGGAGCGGCACCCCCTGGGCTCTTTACTTCCATTGCTTCCATTCTATTATCTTCAGTCATTCAAGGATCCACCCGAACGGATCCATAAATGAAGTCGGATGACCACTGTAAACATGTAAACATGTCAGATTCTCTTCTGAGACCTGACCGCTCCTATCGGATGAGAATCATCTGACATGTCTACATAGTCTTATTTTGGAAGTATTTTAGTGAAGTTTTATAAATATTGTGGGGGCTCACCTTGTTGTGTGAGCTGTTTATAATCTTAAGGACAACAGCACAAGAGAATTTTTTAAATCAATGACCAATCCCTCAGTTAAACTAGTTTTTTTAACATTTGATTTGGATCAGATTGTATTATGCAGGTCAAGCAAATCGTTAAAGAAAAAAAAACAATCCATAGCCAGTTATATACTATCATTGAAAAATATTCTGTTCTGTAACACCACATACAGCTTTGAAGGAATCCTCCAAGCATAGTAAATAACTGGTGTAATTTAATTGATGCTGTTGCAGCATTGATACATGTCCCCCCATTGTAGTGTCAAGCTTTCCTATCAGTGTGCCTTTTAAATCATAAAACCAATAAATACCAATTGTGGACTTCAATGGAAGCTACTAAATTTTGAACAAAATTTGATAAATTTAACTAAATTTTAATTTCTTCGTCACTAGTCATGGTTTGATACCAGATTTCTAGTTGTAACAAGAGTTTCGAACTCTTGAGAGTATGGAAAAGGGATAGGTCACTGTGTGTGACCACATTGAAAATGACTAAGCATAATAAAGCCAGTCAAGGCGCTAGTGTTAAAGGCTTTTTTTTTTTTTTTTTTTTTTAGTAATAGAGAACAAAAAAAAGGCATACCAATGGGACTTTAACAACAGTTATTTTTCATAAAAGCCTAAACATTTTTTTAACATATTTAATTAATATATTTATTAATTACATCCATCCATAAAAAAAAAATTGCTTAATTTTTAAATATATTGTGCTGACATAGTACATATACTGAGATTTGTCCTTTATCCAATGCGTTTTGTAGACAGAGTCTACATTTTTTTAATACAACAGCTGGACCTCATGTGAATTTTTCAGCTAGTTCATTGTATACTGAAAGACAGGTTGGCATTCATCTGTTTATCGCTCATCAGGAATGACAAACCCCTAGCAAAATTTATTAGATGTAAATAATACAAATTTTTTTCTCTACCTTTAGTAATAATTGTAATCTAAAAAAGGTCTGCTTTTGAAAAGCATTTATTCTTCCAATATTTTGACATTTCTGATCGTTCTTTAATAAAATGACTGTCCACTGACTGCTTCCATTTCCAGCTGCTAGAATTACTGAAAATTGTTTAATCAGTGCAGGTGCACTAAGTGGCACCACACTGGTCTCATATTTATAAATACCTTTTTATTGAAAAGACTCCTGGCCCATTTAACTCAATTTAGGCTCCCTTCAGTTGAGTGACTGTATTATCATCACAGCTTCAATATTGCATATATCTGAGCATTTTACAACTTTTAACACTAGACACAAAAATGGTAAGAGTTGAAGATTTGAGTAAGCCCATTTTAAAACCAAAGACAATGAACAACATCAAGTATATTAGAATGCAACGGCACAGCTATTATTCACATATTAAAGTGGTGTTAAAGTAAAACTCCCTATAAACTTGTAATTATAAAAGTATAATTACTGTATATCTAGGAATACAATCAGCAAGTACAAGAAAAAAATTATTTGATGTACAAAGAATTGGAGAAAAGCTTCTAATTGCTGAGTAAACAAACCAGGAAGACTTATCCTTACAGATGAACTGACAGTAAGGAGTAACATTTTTCTCATCTTAAAAAGAGATGTGCAATATGGTGCCTGCAGCACTACTGTAGTGTGAAATAGGGGGAATTGTGTTATTTCAGAATTTATTTTGCTTTAACCTTTATCTTTTTTTTGGATATGTATATAATCTGTCTCCCTGCTAGTAGGTGGTTAATATCTATCCCAATTCTGTGAAAATATTGGGTGTGTTTGGGGTGCTGGGGACTGCAAAAAGCTTCTAAAATGTGAAATATTAAAATATTTGAAAAAGAATAAATTAAGGAATCAATAAATTAGTTTTTGCTGCTGGAAGCCCAAGACCAAAGGAATAAAAATTTAAACTCCTACTTCAGTGCTCTCTAATCTATACTCTAACAATTAAAACTCAACTTCTCTCCAGCATTTAAACCTTATTTGAAAACTGAAAAGTTTGGGGACAATTTTACTTTTTTGAGGTTTATAAATCTTTATGCAATATTTTACATTTATGCTTTTTATTATATTTACCAATAAACATTATTATTAGGGTGCCCCAATGTCACTAGCTTCCTGGTAGCTGCACTTCAGCACTGAACACATTTACCTATGTATTACTTTTCATGTTCAATAAAGTACATTTTTACATCTTCAGTTTTTTTCTTAAATTTTAATCCTTAATTTATTCTTTAATCCTTAATTTTATTTCTAATCTCTTCAAATTGTCACACTTACCTCTTCCCCTCTAAACTGCAGACTCCTCTTCCCTGTGCATGCAGTTCTGATGCTGGACATGCCTCTGTTTCCAAGCTTTATCAATTCCGTTTAATCCGCTGGCCAATCAGAAAATTGCCTCCTGACCAGCCTTGGCTATTTAGCTAGCTCACACACTGCACTCTGTGTTCGTGTAACGTGTCTCCATTGTGCCGAGCCCCTAGTTCTGTGAGCTAGTTCCTGTTCACCTGGTGCTTAATTCAGTGTTTCTTCTGTCCAGCTCCTACGTTAATCCCCCGTTGTCCAGTCTGTTGGTTCCTAGCCAACTTCCCTGTGCTGTTCCAGTTTTCCTGTCTGTCTCTGGATTTCCCTGCGTCACCTGTACCTCCTGTTGCTTCCCTTGTCTCCTGTGTTCCCTGTGCCTGCAGTGGCCCCTGTGTCACTGGTGTCTGTCTCCTGGATCCCTGGCAATAGACCCCTGGCGTGTGACCTGACCTCGCTTGCTTGGTGCCTGCTTTGACCCCAGCTTTCCTCGACTATCCTTCTGCTTTTTGATTTGGTACCGTGTTTTGCCCACCTTGGTGTGCCCAAGGACTGCAACCAGGCAATACCCAAAGGCGCAACATCCTCACCATCAGAGGCTCTGGAGAAAACATGGTTACTGCTTAGACTCTGCGCCTTAGCCCTTCTCAGGGCTCTCACCATCTTCCTGCAAGCCATAGCGCCCCCTAGTGGCCCTGTCTCTCTGTGCGTGACACAAGTGAGATGCATTCTCTATAAAGCAAGATGGTGGATGCTATCCGCAACAATGGGGCACTTGGAAAATAGGATCTAGCCTGGTGATCCAAATACATTTATTTTCTAATGTTTCGTTGAACTACCTTTACTTTAAGGCATATACTTGATATATATTATTTCAATAAATTTATGCAATGTCACAACCTTTATTTCTAGTTGGAGTTGCATTAATTTTCCACCAAGCTCTTCTATTGATGATTGGAGGCATAGACCATAAAGTCTTCTCCAGCACTTCCCAAAGATTATTATTATTATTATTATTATTATTAAACAGGATTTATATAGCGCCAACATATTACGCAGCGCTGTACATTAAATAGGGATTGCAAAGTCTTTTATAGACAAGGCGTTCAAGGAGTTTGGAGATATATGGGAGAAGGGAGATAGGACGGTAGTTGGAAGGTAAGGAGGGGTCCAGTGAGGGTTTCTTTAGGATAGGGAGAATTATGGCATGTTTAAAAGCTGAGGGGTATTTTATTTATTTTATTTATTATTTATATTATTTATTTTATTTATTCCCAATAGGGTTAAGGTTTGGCCAATACATGTGTGAAAATGATGTCTTATGCACCCTGAACCTCTTTCACAATTTGAACCTGATCAATCCTTGCATTGTCATCTTGGAAAATAGCTCTGCCATCTAGGTAGAAAAAATATATTGGTGGCAAAACCTGGTCATTCACTATAGTGAAAAGGTAGTCAGATCTTCTTCTCTTTTTTGGCCATTTAATCTTGCTGACCAACTAAAGCACCCCAGATCTTAGTATATATACAGTATATAACACAATCACGTTAGATGCTTCTGTGCCTGTTTACAGATCCATATAAATCTCAATGAGCTATCTTCTGTGCTGTATATACACTTGAGTAGCAAACAGTTAAATCACATATGGGTATTTACTGCACAGTAGAAAAGTTAGCATGTGGAAGAACAGATGAACCATGTACCATGTTGAAGTAGTAAATGCAAAACCTCCAACTGCGTTTTGCCTAACTAAATTAAAATAAAAAACTTACCATAATAAATAAAAAACATAAATACAGCATTATGTATAGTGTTTTGGCACAAACTTACACTTGCCTTTAAATTTTTTCACATTTATATTTTTAAGCAAACTGTAATTTATTTAAGATACTCAGGTCTGTAAAAGATGATCGGTGAATATTATGAACGTGGTTCAACTAGTAATATTATAAGGAAAAAAAAACTATGGAATTGATAAACTGATTGCCAGTCTATTACTGTAGCCGCTGTTTTCTTATTTCCATTTCTTTTTTCCTCCTATAATTTGCTGGCTGAAGGCCAGGCTCTCTTTCTCTCTGCGGCTGGCGCGTTAACATGCAGCAGGGCTCTGTGCTCCTCTCCCCTCTATGAAAGGCGCACACTTCCTACAATTCAGGCTAAAAATAGATCTGCTTCTGTGAAAAACACAGCTAACAGTTGGCTGCACAACTGCCTCCATGATCTCGCCACACAGATTTTGCACAAAAAAAAATCACTTGCTAATAAACTCAAACTGCTATTGTAATTTCAGATGTTAGATTATGTTAAAACTCCAAACACGGCTGCCCAAATGTTCATATCTGCCATTGACTTCCATTTGTAATTCAAATGACATGCTACATGGTTGAGGGTTGATAGTGGGGGTGAAGGAGATGTGATTTTACTCTGAAGTCCTTTTAAAATTTGTCTTGAGTCTACTTGTATATGTTCAGTAAGTACAAAGTTTATGTCCTTATATATCAATATATTACATATTACAGGTGAATGCCATCAGCCCTATGCAAGATATACCCTACGTCCACATTTATTAGTATATCTCATAATTACTCTATCCACCTTTCATTGGCTTCATCAATCTGTTGACCATATATCTACATATATGTATATATTTAATCTAAACACACCACTAGCTAAGGATGCCTCTTCCACCTACATTTTTCACATTCTAAAACCACTTGTCACCTTTTGTTCTATTTTTGCCCTTTGCTTCTCAATCATTGTGTAATTTGCTGCCTGTCCAGATGATATAATATATAATAATATATAATAACATTTTAATTATTGTTAGTATTATTCTTATTTTAATAATTGTATTATCTTATTATGTCACATCTTTATTTTATCCTCATTCTCAAGTAAAAGTTTTTGTCTTATGTGACCATAAAACTTAATTATTTCACTTTCCCAGATATTTTTTTTTATCTAGGAAAGTGAACTAATTATTTAATATGCTTCATTATATAAGCCTAATATTGTAATCAGACTACTACTGATTCCTTGGTTCTCTTTTAGACTAGGAATCCCAGCTATCCACCCCCTGTTTGTCCACCCCTAGTATTCCCAACCCTCACGTAATAATATTGCTTCATATCATATGTGTTTCTTACTGTGGTTTTTATTGGATGTACAATTAGTCTATTTTTATATTGTTCTTCCTTATGACTGTACTGAGTTTTGAAATGCAAATAAAAATAAATTTACCCATATATGTTTATTATATATAGTTACATATTATTTATATACACAACCTTTTCTCAAACTGCCTTGCGTCCCTAACCCCCTCCCTTTCCAAAATCACCTCCCCAGGTGTGCAGAACAGAGGCTTGATGGGGGGAAGGGGGCATTTTTTTTGCTGTTCCGCAACCTCTTGTAACTCTTTAATGACCAAGACAAACTCTGCAGTTGTTTCTTTTTGCATATCAAAGCACAGCTTGTTCCAGAAGTTAATGAATTTCTAGGTTTCAAAGAAATTTTTTTTTTTTTGCTTTGTTTGTGATTTACAGTGAGGATTTTATACAGTATCTGACACCACACTGCCTAACATTATGTTGAGACAAACATCTGTCCTAATTGCATTTATTAAAATAATGTACCTGTTCCGACTTACTTACAAATTCAACCTAAAGCGTACCTGAACTCTAAAAACTCTAAATTTCACTTCACATAAAAGCCCTGTTTTAGGCCCTTGTGTTTTTAGGCCCTGAGTTTAGTTACTTTTTATAAACAAACCTTATCTTGTATGTAACCCAGGGACCACTTGTAAAGACCATTCTGTGCTGCTCTTTGTTTTGGTGCAGGGTGACTGGTCTTGTATCTGCCCACCTGTGACTTGCTGGATTTCACACACAGCTCTGCTGTCTACATAACATGTGCAGAGCAGATATGATTACTAGGTGATATCCGGGGTTGCAAATGCATTTGCAACAAAGGGGGTTTATATCCTTTGTGGTTATTACTGTTCTGTATATCTTTAAATTAAAAAAATGTATGCATGAATTTAAGCCCATGATCATTTATGATTCATGAATGCAGCTGTAGTACTCATCCTGTCAGTGTGAGTACCGCGGCTATCCTCGTCAATGAATGCAGACGTGGGAATCATCACAGGATGATTCCCACGGCTGCATTCATTCATGATTAGCACAGCCGCGAGACTCTGTGTTCTTGGATAGAGAATCTCTATCCAAGAACACATACCGCAGGGCTGCAAGAGCAATCAGGGTAGGGGAGCTGTCATCTCTGCTTCCCTGGTTGCTCTTGGAGGTCCCCAGATGTGGACGGCCAAATTTACACAGGACGTTCTTGTTTGCATGTTAAGAAGACGAGAACAGCCCATCCCTACTGAGGTATAAGCCAAGAAAGGCCTCCATCACTGGGACTGTTTAATATTGATTCTTTTTTTTATTAAACCATCAAATGCATCATGTTGACAGAGTTTTGCCTTTTTGTGCCCAAGTATTTGTTCCTGGCTAGCGTTCTACAATGCTCCTTCTGCTTCTGTCCCCAGATAACAAAGTAGAGTTCTTTTATTTTATACTCTACATGACATTGAACACGCTGGATTACTGAAAGATCACACAGGCAGCAACACACATATAAAGAACACAGAAGTCTCTGGGCACATAAGCAGCAGTAGAGATCAAAGACAATGAACAAAAAGTGACTTAACCTGAATCCCCATAAGAAAGGGATTGTGTGAAGACATTTAAAAATACAAACATTAAAGACACGTTTTACTGCTGGGAGATTTATACAGCATCTGTGCTTTCTGGGATATATATGTGGGTACTGTCTCACCTAAAGACCTCCAACACAAATGGAATGCTGGTTGCACACAAGATTTTGTACACTTTTCCTAACAACAGTTTGGTTGTAAGATGGCCATATGGTGATTCTATTATTCAAAACACACGGAACTCATGGTTGGCCCAGTGGGTAGCAGTCTTCTCTTCTCAGAGTTGTATCTTAGGTTCAAAACCTGACCAGGACATCTTCTCCAAAGTTTTTCCCTATTTTTCCATGTGCAGGTTGCCTCTGCTCACTCTAGTTTCCCCTACACTTCCAAAAATATGTGGCTAGGTAAATTACTAAAAATCCTAATATGAGTGGAAAATAAGCACAATATGGGTGTGAGAGAATGATAACAAAGTAATAGAAACACAAATGTACAGAAATCCTGTGGGCTGTCAAAAGATCCAATATATCTAGCAGAATTGGATAAGATTCCATAATAAAGGGGTTTAGAATTTATTATCAAATATAAAGGTCTATATATACATCCTAAAGGTCTACCCGAACTGATATAATATCAAGATTCTGTCTAGGTAGGTCTCCCACTATTATCAATTCGGACTTTGTGTGACCAGCATTAACAAGATGGTCCCCAATGATCTTTGTATTTTAGGACCATTACAAGAGTGGTCAGTATTTGTACTTTGAACAATATTTTCTTGATAATAGATACCAGAATTACTGACCAAATATATAATATATATATTTTTCCAACTTGCATTTGAAAATGAATACCTAGGTGGTTTTCAATACTCTTACTTTCCTTTACTTTACTTTCCTTTTCTTTATTCTTAGATTTCTTTTTTTTATTCTTCCAGACTTAGATTATGGGTGCATTGAGAAGAAATCCAGCAGTTAAATGATGGACCATTTCAAAACTGTATTTAACTGTCTGATTTCATTTTACAAAAGTGTTTTATGGAACTGGTATACTTCAATAAACCCACACGGACGTTGGTGCGTGTGTACGTGGCCACCAGGGCGGGGCAGGAAATTCAAATTCATTTGTATTGCATTCAATCCAAAAAAACTGTATTGAATGCAATACATTCGATTTATATGTGTAAAAGCAGTACATTGGATTTCATGAACATTTATCTTAAAGTATAATATAATAGCATGAGTATCATATTTATTTATTTTTTTAAATTAAAAAAAAATGATATATAAATATATATATTCAATTTTATTATTTTTACTTGATAATTTATTATTTTGACATGATTTTGTGTTTCAAACTTTGTTATACATATACTATTATATTATACTGTAAAATAAATGTTCATGAAATACAATGTAATAGACATATAAAACCGGAAAGAAATGTACCGCTAGGAAGGTTAATAATCTCTTCTTTTGTTTTTTTGTACTATCTTTTTATATCATCCTTATACTTCATAGCAGAGCCAACCTGGTTCTTCTAGAGGTTGCTAGGGGTTCCTTGAGTTGTCAAGTCAGTTTAAGTGACACCAATGATCTTTTTGGATATCTGTAACAGTGGCATTCTTCTCAATGGCTAACAATGTAAGAGTCATTCTTCCCACTGACCACCACACGAATATACTGTGATCTGTGGATATAGTAATTATAGAAAGGATTCTCTGAATACCTGAAGATATTTCAAGGGTTCCCCTAGGTTGAGAATGGCTGCTATACAGACATTCCCTTTTCTTCACCCTCTATTTGTTTGTAAACAAATCTACAGTGAATTGTAACTCTTTTAACATTGAATGTGTCTACAAGTGTGTTAACAAATGTTGGTACTAATAACATATTTAGTTGTTTTTCTTACTTTTATGGAAAAAAAATAAAAAATGTAATCCCTTTATCTGGGCTAACCTTTTGATTATGGTAAGTATTGCCCACTAAGGTAAATGCAAGGTGCATTCTTCTCCGCAGCTCTGCGCAATATGAAAACTTAACAAACAAGGTGTGTTTGATTCAGAACAGGGAAAATGTTTAGATTAAATTGACGGATACAGATTATGTAAGAGGCTGAATATACTCTGTAAAATATTATTAGATAGTTGGCAATATACAGAGAGGTAAAAATGCATAATAGGTCGACTTTAATATTGTGACTTCATCAGGGACATAGTGATATTTATCACACCATAGTGATCTGTGATAAACACAACAAATAGGACATTTCTACATTGTAAATATCGCTATCGATAAAAAAAATCTAAAATTTGCATTTAGTAATCCAGTAATTTCTTTCATCCCTTTAAACAGTCTAAAATAACAGAAATAAGTAAAAGATATTTTTTAGCTTTTTCTTGTTCTACAATTTTTATTATATTTTTTTAATTTGCACAATAAATGGGTACCATTACCTATTATTTTAATGGAATTTCCTAAATCATAAAAAGCATGTCAATGCGCCATTTCAGAAACTAAGACTGCCCACTCTATTAAATAATGTGCCCATGGCACTTTCTGTATTACTCTGCCTGCATAAACTATTTTGTATATTAATGATGAACTTTAAAAATACTGGGATTGCTGACATGTTCTACAAAGAGGAAGGAAATGTGACTCAACAACAGGGAACACTGTACTGGTAGATGTTGAAAAGGAAAATACAGATTTCCCATGCTGTTTCCTGAAGATACTGTACACTGAACACAGATCCTTCCATCTTGTTACCTGTCAAACATCAGTGACATAATATACTGCGTTTCTCTGCTGGACACATTTTACACATTGATTCTTTCAGAAAAAAACTACATATAAAGTATTAATATTCCATACTGCTAACATTCATTTAACTTTTATTGATGTAAAGGTTTATAAATATCACAATATAGGATTTGGCAAGACAAACATTGGGGGTCATCAGGTGCCTTAAGTGATTTTGGGTTTCTGGTACCTTTAGGTAAAAGGGGGCTATCTGCTAATAATACCAATTATCAAGGTAATTATTTCTTTATTTGTCTAATGTTGGGAGCTCAGTTTTAGGTAAAACTGAAGTCAGACAGGTGGTGGGAACAGATGTACCTGGAGGGCTCTTGGTGGTTGGTGCTTTGCCAGCTGCTCTGCAACCCTAACCGCTCTGATAGTTCTTTGTGAACCAATTTTTCAA
>NC_092860.1:133808719-133827754 GCF_032062135.1 Pyxicephalus adspersus
AATGAAACTCAATGTTCTCAATAAGCTTTTTCTAGTGACTAACTGCAGACTGCACTAGGGAATTTTTGTATCCATCTACTGCATTGTATGCAAGGTAAATAAACCTTTTACAGATCTACAAGACAGCTCTTGGCAGCAATTTTAACCAACCATCCAAATGCTAAAGTTAACAACAAAATGCAATTCTGCCAATTAAGTAAGTCAACCTGGTTTACCTTACGGCTAAGTAGTGTAGTGTTTCTTTTTCAAGCAGTAATGCTGTGCTTAACCATATTTATCTGCCCTCCTAAAATAAGGTATTAGAATGTTTGTATCTCTCTGTCATTTGCAACCCTTATTTAATATACAGTGCTTTCTAATATGTTGGTGCCATATAAATACAGTTTGTTATTTTTAATAATTTTATTATATTTAATATTATTATTAATAATAATAATAATATTAATAATAATTGGGTTTGTTTTTTCTCTGCTACACCATTATATATATAAAAAAAAAGAAACCAGCACCATTTCTAACTAGCAAATGCCTAGTGGTTACTCCCGGGTGCCTAGTGGTTGTCAGTAGGCACCTGGGAGTGGTAAATGCCACATTTTTTTATTGCTACTCTTAGGATCCATATCCATGATTATGGAATCTCTACCAATGTATTAATTCTTCATCTATGATGTGTTTTTGTGAATACAGGAAATTCCTACGTATAGGACCTGATTTATTAAAGCTCCCCAAGGCTGTAGAGGATACACTTTCATAAGTGAAGCTGGGTGATCCAGCAAATGGATTTCTTAAAAATCATTTGATATTTGTTAGCAAATGTTTTCAGTCCTGGACTAGATCCTTTCCAGGTTTGCTGGATCACTCAGATTCACTGATTAAAGTTTATCCTGTCCAGCCTTGGAGAGCTTTAATAAATCAGGCCCATGTTGTGCAAGATACATAAATGATTGGTGCTTTATATACGGGCACACCTACTCTCAGCCTATTTTCTAAATGTGGTAGTTGTGTAGAAGTTTATAGGAAGTTACCATGCACATATTTTGTAATATCAATAGTTTGTGTGTATGACAGGAAGGGGAGCTTGAATGGACCTGACTATAGAAGTGTTGGACAAAATAACATAAACACTATGGGCTGTATTTATAAAACAGGGATTCCCTCAACATTTCTTGGTGGGAATCAATTGCTGCCACTGATACACATGGACCTGGAAGATTCCCAAAAGGTAATCTTTGAGTGAATGACTGATTCTGTGTTTTATAAATAGAGCCATATACATATATTAAATTGGGTTGGATGTTTTTCTGACAAGTACACCAAAAATCCATAAAATTATTCAAATGAAAGAGGAAATAATAGAAACTTCTCAACAAAAGCAAAAAACTAAGCAGACTGCCTTTAAGATGCGCCGTTTAATTTTAATTCTTTGTGCTGAAGAATCAAGTTCCCCGTTATTTTCCCCTAATATCAGTTAGATATTTTTGCGCATGTTAAATGATAAACTAGAACCCACACAAAGCTTTGCACACAATGTAGGCTTTTTCTGCATCATACATTTTTCCCTGCATTATGTGTCATGCACCAAAGCAAAGCCTTGTGAATCTCTGTCCGTTTAATCTGTTTTTGTCTTGCAGTATTTTGCATAGCAGGGGTTTTCGTCTTTTTTTCCCCCCTCTCTTTGGTATCTGGTATAATTAATTCCAGTGCTTGAAGACAATGTTTTTCTATTTCAAATAGCAGCATTACTTCTGACACAAGAACAGTTTATTGGGGATTAGTGTGTATGGATTACTGCAACTGCCTGTGTATCACTTCTGCCATCTAGTGGCCATTGGATGTAATAGCCGCTTCTTTTTTACTCCCATTTTAACAATGTATTTTAACTGTGCAATGAAAAAATGCACCTGAAATGACATTCTAAACACTAAAAATGACTTTGTGTATTAGAAGCTACAAAATAAGCCATAAATGACCTGTAGTTGCTGCACTATTACAAGATTTAAGGTAGTTCTGCAGAAAAGTTGTCTATTACAGTGGTATGCATCAGGAGATACTTAGTTGTTTTATTCTATGGTTATAAAAGCCTAATTTTTCAGGTCTGTTTTAATTTTTTTGCTTTTGGAATATTACATTTCCAAAATAGCCCATATTTAAAATATGTGATGTATGTATATATGGCCTTAATACAAGCCATGTTGGCATAACTGCGACACTCTGGATGGATCATGGAGAGCTCATGCAGCCATAAAGCTGCCTAGGTTTTTGCAATTGACCAATGCTGCTGTATCCTGGACGGTGTTTATTTGCATGTGGCAAAATAAAATAGTATGAGTATTTTTTTACAATTTTGTACCCTGCACATTTTTTGAAAAAAAGTTCTATGCGAAATCAATCAGAAAACATTACAACTAGTATACAATAAAACCACACTGTAGGCAAATAGCCTAATATGCAATTGAAATATATGAGTGATCTGATTTCTGAAGGTATGTATAATTGTTTCAATGTTTGATTTAGACAGCTCTGCCAGCATATTAGGTATCTACACGTTTTGGGTAAAGAGGAACTAATATAAATTATGAGTATTGGTGTCACCTCCTTGCCTGATTGTTTCCTATTTCAACAGCAAAGTATCGGAAATACACACAACATATAAGGTGTATGTTCATTCTATTCTCTCCTGATTTGCATGTTCCCATGTGTCCATGTTGCTTGAGCAAAGGAAAAGCAGCACACTGATAAAGTTACTACTCGGCTGTCATCAATGTTCAGCCAGATCCCAGAGAGCCCTTCAAATGTAAAACGGGGGGATCTGCTGTCTGATGTGTGTGCAGATGTATGTGCTGTCATATTTCCACCTGCTTGCATAAAATACAAGATGGCTTGGCTACTGACTGCAGAACTTTATATATTAATGCCTAGTACACTCAAGCCTTTGGTTGGTCCAATCAATGTTTTTATCGGTAGGTATTGAATTGAATTCACAAAAAAATGCAAATCTATACAATAATTTGCCCTATCATGGATAGGGATGGAGTGAATCACAAGATAAATCTAGGTACAGGTCTCAAATGAACTTACATGTCAATATTTGTGCACTTTTAGTCAAAATTTTCTGTCCAATAGAAGACCTAAAAATCTGATGCTCATAATTGGTTGTTTCATCAGATCGGAAGTAAAAATTGGTCTCTGTGTAGTAGGTAATAAAAGTTCTGCATAGATTATCTATATATATAAATATAGTTGTGTCATTTTGTCCAGGGCTACAATATTCCTATTACATGGAATCTCACCCCTGCTACACACATACACGTGTCCGACCACAAAGATAGGGCTTTATCCTAACCCAATATAATTAGCAAAGAAGAGACAATATTTTCACAATTTTCATTTTACAAAAGATTTTCTCTATAGCAGTGTTTCCTGATCTTTTTAACATGACGGAACCCTTGAAATAATATTCAGGTCTTCAAGGAACCTCTTCTATAAATGATATATTTACTTCTCACGGTATATTATAGGGCAGTGAGGTGGCTCAGAGGTAGCACGCTGGTCTTTGTAGCGCTAGGTCCAAAGTTCAAATCTCGGCCAGGACACTATCTGCATGGAGTTTGCATGGGTTTTCTCTGGGTACTCCAGTTTCCTCCCACATTCCCCCAAAAAATACATGCAGTGAGGTTAATAAGCTTCTCCTCAAAATTTACCTGAAACTGTAAAAATAACATATGACCATGGTAGGGACATTAGATTTTGAGCCACAGTTAGTGACATGACTATGGATTTTGTACAGCACTGCGTAATATGATGGCGCTATATAAATACTGTGTAATAATTATTATAGTAAACAGTGGTAAGAATGCTTCATACATTGCTTGTCAGTTTAAAGATTTTCACTCTCACAGATAGCCAAAAAGATCATTGGTGTCAATAAGAATAATCTGAGAGTCACAAACTACTCATTGCCCTACCAAACCCTAGTTTAGAAATGCTTTTCTAGTGTTTATCCGGATTATAGTGTTTCGCCTCAATAACTGGGATTATAGACAGAAGTTTCCTATTAGAAAATAAAAACCTATTGTAATATTTGTAAATGTATCTTCATGTTAGATTACACAATTTTGGACCTATAGTCACACTTATATTATTGCACCTGACACCATTTACTTGATTCTGCACCTAATGGATCCATCAGGGAGGAAGGAAATTGTTAAGGGAATCCAGGTGCTAAAACTTCCTGACAATTCTCTGAGCACCATATTCACCTTTGATGCTGTATGTACCATTTCTGTTGTGTTCAGAGCTGAGAGACGTGTTACTGAGTATTGACAGTGGCAACCTCAAGAGGAATCTGTAATCTCTCTGGTGAATGTCTTCATACAGTGTACAAGGGACGCTAATCCCGGGGTTGGGATCCCATTACTTTAATTACAAATATATCAAAGATACTGAGGTTCAATGGATTGTTACATCACATCAGTAAGTTATGTTGGACTGAAGAGTCATCCTGTGTGACCACTAAAATTCACATTGTGGGGGGTGAATGATGAGCTGTGTTTGTCATTGGTCGAAATTGTGTCTTCTTACAAACAGGATTGATTTAATATGTATCATAAAAATGTGTTTATTTTAAAATCTTCATAAAAAGTTACAGGGAAAAAATTCAGAAATATATATATATATATATATATATATATATATATATTTATATTTATATATATACATCTAGTTCCATAGTTAAGGACATCCGACATTAGGTTGACTCCTACATACGAACAGGGCTTCGTTCCTGTGCAGGACGGAGGCTTGAAGGGGGGAGGGGGGCGGTTTGCGTGACTTGCAGAAGAAATCTTTTGCTAAACACAGCTGAGACTGAGCTCTTCTGCAAGCTCTTGTAACACTTTAATGACCAAGACAAACTCTGCAGTTGAATATTTTTGCATATTAAAGCACAGCTTGCTCCAGAAGTTAATGAATGTCTAGGCTTTCATGAAAAACAGTGTACCGCTTTTGGTACAGAAATCCAGACATCAGTGTAACGCCCAGGTGGTTAAACCCTAATTATGAGAAAAATAAAAACAACACAAAGCAACAAGAAATTAAAATATATATAGGCAATGCCAAAATTACAATAACGTTAAAATATGTTCATACTGAAAAATAGGACTTTCTATTCTGCATTGTATGTAAGTAAAGCAAGGGTCCGCGCACATTCTTGGATTCTGTAGATCATAGAAGTGAGTGGGCTGCCTATTGACAGAAAAGTACCGTAATAAGGAGCAATAAATGTCTGGAATACAGGGAGAGAACTCCATAGAAATGTGTATTGCTTCCTGGAGGTTGGCTTAAAATTTAGGTAAGCAACTCAATACAAATTTGATAAATGTATATACTGTAAGAACTAATTTTTCTGCCAAAGGAAATGTAATTCTGGAGAGTTGGCTTTGTGATCGGTTTATCTGCATATCAGGGAATGTGATTATCAACCCTGTTTAAAGCAGGATAACTGTGATTGACTGAGTGCAGCTTTAAATAGTAGTTGCTTGGGTTATAATAACACCTTTTTTTTAACTTTGAGTCATTGGCCCTGATTTATCAATTAAATGCGCGTACGCTGGACGCACGCACCTTCGCGCTTCCAGTGAGACGATTTTCTGCGGTCCGGAGCCGAGTGCGCTCGTACATGCGCCTTCACTGCCAGCCGGATTCCTGCCTTGATAATAATGAGCAATAGGGGTTGCGAATCTGCCAATTAAGGCGATTGCGCGATTAAGGAGGATCTGTTAAGCTGTCAATGGTGAGATCATAGCAATTAATTAGCGCACACCTGCTCTCTGTTCTGTGCATATCTACAGTCCATTACAGGTCAATTAGAATCTTTAATGCTTCTTCTTTTGGGTAAGTGCTACTTTTTTAGGTTACATTGTACTTATTCACAAAATATTTAATTTATTGTTACATTTGTTGCACTGTTTTTATACTTTTTGGTTTGCTTTGCAACACTGCAAACTAATTGAGATAAAGCTGTATATATACTAGTAAGCACTTCATAATATGTCATCTCACAATAGTATGAATTGTAAAAAATTTGTGTGCCATTAGAAAGATGACTTTTTTAGGGGAACAGTGACTTTTAATGCAAGCTCGCCAGTGTAAAGCTGCCGGGGATGCGCAGCTCTGGTCGCAAGCTCATTCAGTTGCTGAATTGCGCGACGGCTTCCTATTTCGGATCGTGAATACCGATGCGCGAGCGACCTTCTTGATGAATCAGGGCCATTAATCCTAAAAAAAGGATTGGGAAACTGGTTGAAACAGATTTTTTCAGCCTATTGTTATTGTATTGATTGTATTTTATTTTGCTAACCCTGTCCTGCACCCTACAGTTATGGATCCAGACACAGTCAGGGTTTTCAGTTAGGTTTTTCAGAAAGTCAGTAATGGTATCCCATATACTTTTACTTTTTTAGGGGCTGGGACCTGTCCCATAATAGCAAAGTCATTAGTTATATATATATTAAAACTTTACACCAAAGTATGGTTGAGCCAATATTAGTTCTGGTCATTGATTCCCTTTTCACTTTACTAACCATAGGTGACATTAAAGCCCAATCTCAGCTAATACTCTCTTCCGCCCCTTTGGGGCATACCAAAATTTTTGTTCTCTGAGTGCAGAGTGATGAGTGTTTGTTGCAAGGCGGCAACTCTTTAATGTACTAGATTACAAATAAATTGTTTAAATATTTTGTTTTTCCATGGGTTACCTCCTTCATCCCAATAGGTTTCCCCCCAGAATTGGTCTTAGACTTTGTTAATAATATATGATCTAAAGCAATCAAAAAAATCAAAACAAGAAATCTTAAAAATGTGAAAATGTCTACAATTGCTCTTTAAAGTGTGCCAGGAATTAAGGCAACCCTTCTTGCTAATTAGGAATTTGTCATTGAAACCAATTGTGATCAAGTCAAATTGAGAGTGGCAGCAGACTGCAATCATTATCACAGTGTGTTATCCGTGGGCTGCAAATGTAGAAAAGACAATTTACAATATCATGGGAACAGTTTACATCCCATATAGTTCTGTTATGTTATTTCCATCACCATCTGGGTGTGAGTTACACTTGAACCCCTGTATTACAATTTTTTACGAAAGCTCTCAATTTTTGTATCCTTTGCAGTTAAAGAAAATCATCAGTAGAAACAAATACAAACTGAAACTGATATCTACATAATGGGAACCCTTTTGTAGTTTTATAAAGTTATAACCTTGTGCCATATATTCCAAAATCTTTAACCACTGCAGTTCTCTATAGCCTCTTAGACACCACAGCAGTTTTTATATTTTCACTATGGTTGGTTACTGTTTAGTCACCAATATCATATATATATACAGTGCCTTCCCTAATATTTGGGACAAAGACACATTTTTTTTTTATTTACCCCCTCTTCTCCTTAGTGTAAAATTTTGAATAAAAATAAAATTCAGACATGATAAAAGTTTCACCATGTGGGCATTAAAACAATTTTTAATAATCTGGATTTGTAATGTATAGTGGACCTATCGGTAACTTTTTCGCATAAATACATTTCAGACATAATACACAGCAACAATGTTATTTTTCCAAAACATTTTTGTGCTCCAAACAACTTGTCCCAAGCTAAGATGATGTTATCAGTCTGCTGCAGGCAAGAACAAGCATTTTACTCCTCTCTGCCAGTCTTTTTCAGACTTCTCGTTGTGATTGACATATTACACAGCACAGAAATGTAACCCGTAGATTGATTGAAGAAATTCGATAATGCCGCTGATTCAATCTAAAGCCTCTAGCTGGCAACTTTTTGAGTTAATTGCAAGGCACCCGAACACAGTATTGTTACCAAAATTCCAAAAGATTGGGGACACCTGTGAGAAAATTCCCAAAAATGAAACCAAAAAAATGTCTTTTCTGTAAATAAAAATGATGTCAGTAGTACAGGATTATAACCGTGCCTGTCAGTCTCATTGAAGCCAATATCATGTCATGCTTATACTGAAGTGTATACATTTACCATGAATATAGTTAGTAAGAGAAATTCATCATACATTGATACAATGTTTATCTCTGTGATTGAGATTGACAGGTAGTACAAACTATATTTATCAAGGTAAACACAGTGGTGTCAGGGTGATTGGAGGGGAATAACAGCCTGTTGATTATATTTTTACTTCTGACCTCAACTTCAAAAGAATGATCACTAAAATCTGTTAGTCTTCACATTGACATTTGGTGTTTTGTTTTTGTTTTTTTTAAGATAGACTGATGGACAAATTCTTGACTAAGAAAGTTCAAATGCCCCTCACAGGCTCACCCTTTAACTTTACCGTACCTCTTCCCACCAAGCAACTCCATACAACACCCTGTGGTTCAAAAATGGCCAAATCGCCACGTTATTACCATATTCAACACATTAAACATATATTTGCCATATTAACACCCGTAGCAATATTTATAAAAATAATAATAATAATAATAACCCAAACAACACCAAAACTTTTAACCTCCAATTCAAGTTGCAGGTCCTCGAGGCTTAACCCAACTATTCTAACTCTGGACCTTCCACCATTGATACGGTGGTTCCTAGCCGCCCATGCCATTGGCTTAGGAACAATATCAGCTACCAGCAGACTCTTCAATGAGCACAAATCTACCTCCAATGGCTATTACCTCTCTCCACTTCTGAGATCCAATACCAGAGATGGTACTCTCACCACTTTTTCTGCTATCCATACGTAACCGCCAGCTCCTCTTTTCCTCCATGTCAGGTGGGCCTTCTGCCAAGATCACTTGTACTCTGGCTGCTGGCCCTTCTGGAATAAAAACGCCCCATAATACATCTACCTTTCTTTTGCTATGATTTTATACATCATTCCTTACATCATGCACAATCAGTAGTAGAATATTTGCAATTGTACTTTTAGAACAATCTCTGCAAGTCCGCACAATTGTGAAGACACCTTCATATCACTAGTGTACCTTTGGATATTAAAGTGGAACTAGACTTTTTTAGTAAGTAATTGCGATCAGCCAGGTTGTTTATTGCAGAAAGGGACAGGCAATGTTTCTTCTTCAATGAAATAAACGTACTTGTCTGATCAAAACTTGTCCTTGTTCCTTTGCTAATGCTGAGATCTTACCCGGTCTTCTTCCGGGTTCCAGATCTTCGATCTATCTTAAATGGCCTGGCCTGTAACTTCCATGTGTTTTTGAGTTCATTCATTCCAGGCAGCTGGGGACAGGAAAAAAAGATTGCAAACAGGCAGGTAATTTTTTTTTCTTGCAGAAGGGACATCACCTGCACTAACGAACCTGCTCACAATTTTCTTTTTTTTTAAGTTTATTCCTTTACTTTAAGGTCTTAACATTGTGGTATGTTGTATATTCTGTATGGAGAGTTCTGTGAATGAAATAGTGGGGGTCAAGCAAGGTTTACCTATACAGTGTTGTAATGCAGGAATCTAAAGAATAATGCAATTGACTGACTTGTATTTGACATTAGCAATTTTGCTCAGCACTGACTGATTTTAGAATGAGATAGGTAACAGCTGCTGTCATGTTAAAGACCTCATTTTCCAAACAAGCACATTTATATGGAAAATTGTATACATATACTTTAATTCAGTTTAAAGCAATAAATGTCATATCAAAGGTGTATGGAGACATTTAAAAATACTTTTTTTCAGTTGGGCCATATTCCCACAGGTGCCTCTGACCTCCTTAGCAATTTCAGTGACAATCCTACATGTAGGGGCTTTGCAATTACATTTAAAATTTGGCTGCCATAGACTTTAATGCGAGTTGGGTTGAACACGAATAGTTGACAGATTACGTGAGTCAGTCTGACAAACGTATCTCAAATTGAATCTGGGCAATTTTGCTAATTCCTGATACTGTGATTTTTGTAATAAATACCTGTAAGTGTTACACTTATAGATTACTTAGCATGCTGTACTTAACTCCCTAAGGAGCCATTTTTAAAATACAATCTCAATCATGCTTTCAGTCGCTTTGTAGATACAGTACTGGCTCGGTATATATCAAACTTACTTTCAGACATCAATTTCTCCACTGTCTCATTTTGCTGGGATAACATTGTGTGTTTTTTTTATATGAGGGTATAGAAATGAACTGCCTAATTTCTTTTTCTAAATGTCAGCACCTGAATAACTGTAAAAACTTGGCTCACAACAGGTCTATAAGGCCCAGGTCATCAAGGCATTTATCTTGGATAATAAACACCAGCACCCCTCTTGTGACTACTAGATATCTCTGCAACCCTACTTACCATTAGGTATCTCTGCAAGACTGCCCCATAAAGAAATGCATGTATTTGCCTGGGTGTATGGCCACACATTAAACTATAAAAAATGATAACAACTCTCATAAACAGCAGAACCAACAGGGGATAATAAAATACTGGGTCCAAAAATAAGATGGGGTTGTTTTGTAATAGGAAAGATTTGAGGATAAATCTGCTGGAATGCCTGGCATGCAAAGGGGACCTATCCATAAATGTTTCCAGTATGTATGAGGATACACAGAAATATTAACTCAAGTGTCAGTCTAGGAATTATGCTGCAAACACAAAACAGTCCAGGCCAGGGAGGTGCAAGGTGTGCTTCTGCACAAGGGCTACTCCTCAGCCATAATGAGCTCCCAAGTCTGTTTTGCACAGAGGCCCACTGCTGGCTATGTCCACCATTTAGCTTAATGAGACTGATTAATATTGTTTTTGTGATTTCCCATGGCTCCTGAGGAAGCAATGCTTGCGACACGTGTTGAAAAATGGAACATTTTTTGTTAACATCTATATTAATAATTATGAAGTTATAATTAATGTTGTGTAATGAATAATGACTTTTGGTGCCTTAAAAGTCCAATAAGTCTGGAAAATAAACAATGTACGCCCACCATGGGGCTGGTCAGCAGGTAAAAGGATTCTCTGAATTGAATGTACATTGCAAGATCTTTGTCTGTACTTCACAAAACAAAAATAAAGTTAGAGGGGTCCTCTATCCACCCTTTGAGCTCCAGCTGCAAGTTCTACCTCTGCAGAAACTATTAACTATTTGTTGGGGAAGCTGCAAGGAGGACCTGACCACTGATAGGTCCCCGACTTACCTCTGTTTCAGTAATTGCTAGTTCAGACCACATGGATGTTAATGAGGGTTCTAGAGGGGATTTATAATTATTTCTTGGGGTGCTAAAGTTTTATTCTCCCCATTTAATGTGAACTGTAGGGTCACTTTATTATTGTAGCCATATTTTTTTCTGGCAGTAGTAAAAATCTCAGAAAAAAAGGTTACAGGTCTGATATATACTATGTCTGCCCTAATAAAGCTTCCTTTACACAATAAATTGTAAGTATGTTGGGCTACACTGTTTCCATTTCATATATTTATGTTTATGTTTTAGTTGTGTGTAATACTGGAACCAATGCAAGAGTTAATGTCCAGACACAAAACGTATAACCTAAGTCCCCGGGATTGCCTGAAAACCTGTCTGTTCCAGAAATGGCAGCGCATGGTAGCACCACCAGGTAAGTCTTAGCCACTTAGTAATTTTATGGGCTGCAAAAGTGTTATTTTCACATGTACATCCAGTTATTACTGCATTACATTATAGTATCACAAGCAATGATACCATATATACTGAACTTTTATCTGTCAACATACAAACTATACAAAACATTCAATATCACTTACATTACACTATTTATTACACTATTACATTTAAACAATGGTAAAGGTAACAATGGGGATATTTGGTACATGGAGGACATGGGCCTGTTGGATAACAGCTGCATAATTTAGCTTTAAGAGAATAATAGATGAATATGTATTTTCCACCCACTGTCCTAAAAACTAAATTTTTAAGAAAGCAGTTGATTTTAGGGGGTGGTAATTGGGCAAAGTAAATGGTCACATGGTTTAGGGAATTAGGTGAAGATAATACCCCTAACATGTAATAGCCTTGAATGAACATACTTGTATAGCTGGTGCAGTGTCCCAATCAAATATTTTAGACTTTAATGCACAGATACAAAGAGACAAGCAACCCAGCACAAGGTTTGTATTGACTGGACTGCAGACATCGCAAGAGACTGCAGCCATCAGAGGAGATATTGGGCCCGATTTATTAAAGCTCTCCAAGACTGGAGAAGATAGACCATCATGGGAAAACCTGGGTAATCCAGCAAATCAGGCCTTGCTATTATTCACCTGATCACTTCTTGCTTGCACTCTTTTAAACCTGGAATACAAATGCTTAAGATGTTGGAACAGCCCCTTTGCTACTTTACATACTTTGAAAACCTAATGTTAACAACTGTCAAATAAATAAATATGAAAAAATAAAATAATAATAATAGGAAAACATTTTTTACCGCCACCAATTAGATTCATGCATTGTAAATTGTTATTTGACTTCTGTCAATTCTTATAAAAATACATTACTGTACAGAAAGATGTTATTATTTATTATAAATGAGTGATTGTGTTATCTGCATTTTTCTACATTGTGATATTTTGTTTCTATCTTTGTCCCATTCTGCTTTCTTCTTTTACACCTCTGAGCTATTCACATAACTATCTTATGTTAAACACTAAAAGGATAAACAATGCCACTTTTTAGCAACCAGAACCTTTTTTCCCAGGAATCAAGCATCCCTAGTCATCTGAGGAATCACCCTTGGGGTATCATTGATTATTGTGTTTATTTTATTTACATAAAACAATTGTGAGGAATCTATTGTTGTTTATATCCCAACAGCAGAACCAACAAGACAGACAACCACCAAAAGGCGGAAAAGGAAAAACTCCACCAGCAGCACAGGAAACAACACAAACAGCACGTATACGAAGAAGAAACTACCAGCTGCAAGCCTCAATCTGTCCAGTCAAGTACCTGTAAGTGTCAATGTGAACAACATAGTGGGCTCTGCCTAAAGGACAACTATTGTATGTTATAGGAGGTCTGTATTTTGTAATGTCAATGTAAAAGATTGTACTTGCTTGGAGGAATATCATGAGGATATTTCTACCTCTATGTGTCTAAAGTTAATAGGGAAGCTTACAAAAAAATCAGTCTGGTGAAGCCCCAAAACGTCAGTGAAGTTGATTCACTAAAAGGGTAATATTCAATTATGTTGACTGAAATTAGTAAATAAAGTAAAACTGTGTACACTTCAGTTAACTAATCATGTGCTAGCATAATTCTTTCTGTTTTTATTTTTCTTACACATGATCACCTTATTTATTATCATTTAATTTTCAAAGCAATCATTCTATAATCCCTTAGTACAACAACCCCAGTATCTTATTTAAAGAGAAACTAAACTCAAAAATGACCAAAACAAAAAAAATACACTTACCTTCAATCCCGCAGAGCAGTCAATAGGTCCGGAAGTCTCTTTCATCGGGTCCTGCGCCGTCCCAGTATCCGTGTTCGGGCCATATTCTCCTCTTCTTCCGGGTACTTCTTACTACGTCACCCGACCCAGGCACGAGATCGGGTGACGTAGGATGGGTGTAAAACTTGCGAATCTCACTGCGCATGTGTAAGATCAACCTTTTTTTCCCCTTTTGACAAAAGGGCTCCTTCTGAGCATACCTGAGGTGCTTGAGCATGCGCAGAAGGAGCACTCAAGAGCCTCCCAGGATGCATGACGTAGGTATGCCAGGAGGCTCTGTGATCCTATTCATTCTCCATCGCCCACGCGTGGTGCTGGACCCTTAAAAAAACAAACACACAGAATTTTTACTTAATATAAAAGGGTTTTCTACCATTTTATGTAAAGTGAAAATTCTGAGTTTAGGTACGCTAAATAGTAACACACAATTATCGTGCAGTACTAGTTAGCAGGTAGTTCAACAGATATAGATCATGACATGTACACAAAATTTTCAAAACTGAAACAAGGTAATGCACATCATATTACTTTTATTAGGCTGATTACAAGCACATATATCTCTCAAAAAATCTATAAAAATAAGGATAAAACACTAATTAAAATATTATATAAAATCTATGTATTTCAAAAGAGGCTTCAGGTTTCAGAAATATAACTACTAGAATTTATAAATTATCTGATTGTGTATACACCAGAAGATAGTAATCTGTTCAACCCAGCACTATATTTTATAGTTCTCTCTCCTTTTTTCTGATAGGGGCAGAAAAACTACACTAGTCCTGCAGATTCCATTCATCTCTAATGCTACTCAGGGTTGGCCCTTCCTCCAATCCCAATCCAGGAGTTACATGTATGCACAAATGTGCAATGATTTACCAACTATTTATCTTGAAATATGACGTCATTTTGCAGGGCAATACTGTTTACACATAAAAAGTATGCGCCTTTTATAGAATTCATATAATAAAGATCTAAAGATCTGCGTTTGCCAGTTTTGACTATCATGCAATACCATGCATCTGATAATCATCAAAGGCAAAAGTTACATACCACTTTGATGTTTCATTCATTCTGAAGCAGTTTTACAGTGCTTATGGACAATACTGAGAACTAAAGACTAAACTAAGTCTAATGAAAAAAAATCTCAATATTATAAAATAATAAAATATTTATCAGGGGGTCGGGAGGTTGCAACCTCTCATAATGGTCATAGTAGTTGTAGGCGAACCTAGGCACTTAGGTGCAAAGATTTCAACAAAAGAGCCCCAAAGAAATATTATCTGATGGTTTTAATTTACAGTATTAAAAAATAACTATTATATCAAATTTGATTGGACTGGTCCTTTTAGTATGTAAACTTCCGAAAATCCTGCATTGAGAAAATCATTTACATGGTCATTTTCTTATTTTTTTTTGTTCCTGCCCGTGTGGTACCTACTAGAATTTTGTTTTTCACTAACACCTTAAGAGTAGATAAAGTTTATGATAGAATATCAGATAACTTTAAGAATTTCTAGTAAATAAAATTGATTTTGTAATGCAATACTTATTAATAATCTTTGTTTTAACTGAAAATGTATTGCTTTCCATTGAATTTCTCCTCTAACAAATCCTCCTTTATTTACAGCTCATCTCTACAAAAAAATGCATAGGAGATAAGACACGGGTCAGGAGGAATTATCGTGGAATACGGAACGGTTTGGTAAGTAATAGGCCCAGGCAATATTATGGGCCTGTTATGCCAAACCAGTCACTATTCCATGTTAATTCCCCTGTAGCAGGCAATCCTGCTAATTAAATAATCATTAGTGACAAAATATTTATTTCTAAATCAGTGGAATTAACATGGAATATTGGACTGGTTTTGTATTGGATGATAACAGTTTTTTTGTGTCTATGTATATTGTTTGGGAGCTATATTCAAATAGAAACATTCAAAATAGAATGGAGCTTTGGCCAGATGTCCTGTTTAACGTTGGGTAGATGTTGATAGGGTCAGCTACCCACCAACATCTTGTAAAACCCAGGAAATAAATACATTTTTCCCAGTGATTTTGCCTACATCCTTTAACCAAGAAGTCATTAGTTTAGCCTTATATATTATTCAAAATATTGATTCCACACTGTCTGTGCTATCTACTACCCATACCCACAAAGAAAGGTACTAGCACAGTATAGTAAATTGCAACCACCCATATTTAGAGGAACAACAAAAGTATACTCTATTTATCCTCTAGGCCTAAAGCTTATAGGGAGCTCTACAATGTGCCTGACTAAGTGTGATGGCAACATTGATTAAAGAATGACTGCTTACAGTTTAGGAGAGGTAAACAAAGGTTCCTTTAAATCTCATAATCTTCCTTTTCAGCAGGGATTGTGTAAAAATTTATTTAGGAATTTAGTAATTTCATTGGCTGTCTTGATAAGTGGTTTCCGCTATTCAAGTTTACGGGAGTGGGATGGGCAAGGAAGCCTATGATCCTCTTTTGATATTAGGTTTACCTTGTATCAAATCATATAACTCATTAAACAAATCAAGATTTTTTTTTATTAAATGCATATAAATGTATTCAGTTATTTCTTTGTATCATTTCAAAACATATCCTCTTAATATCACAACATCCACACATACCACCATTATTTTTATTAACAAAGAAAAAGCCACTATGAGAGTGGCTAAGAGTGATTATGTAGCTGTTGTCTATATCAGCACCCCAGGCTACGTTGTTTTATGGAATTTACTTAGTTACAGTTAGGTACAACTCTTCTTTTTTTTATCTCCCTTGCTTTTATAACCCCTTTTGTAAGGTGCATTTATGCATGAAGTTTCTTTTAACAATATGGAATAAATGGTAACTTAGGCTACATACACACATCAGATGATTCTTGTTCGATAATTGCCTCACAGATAATATCAGACGAGAATCTGGCGTGTGTACAGCCCTCATCGTTCGATCAACCATCCTGGCGGATCCTGGGACAACAGACATAATAAAAATGAAAACGAGGGAGCACAGCCAGGTGCCGCTCTGTCGCTCTCCCCCTCCCCTCTTCATAGAGCAGAACGGTGCTGTATGTACAGCGCTCATTCATGCATCGTGCAGTCATTTGTCTTTGGAAAGGATCGTGAAAGATCCTTTCCAACGTCAATTATTGCATGTGTGTACCCAGCCTTAGGATAGGCACAATGGGACTTTGAAATCAGATTTCCATAAAAATACAGCTTAATGAGCATTAATTTAAAACATTATCATGTGCCCTCAGTGTTGTATGATGCACTGCATATTGGCTGTGATGAAGCATTTGAAAGACTACACTATTTCCCATAAATACATATGTGATATAAAAGCACGTTATGCAAAAGCAAGTTAGTGATAGTTGCCTTTTTGGGCAGTCATAGTTATAGTCAAGCTAATGCTGAATGTAAAAAATTAGAGCTTTCTGCTTTTGTTCACAGACCCCACTCATATTAAACCTAATCTGTTACATTTTACATGTCTTTGAACTTTTTAAAAGTCAGAAAACTTCCACTCCCACATTCAGTCATCGGTAGTTTTTTTGTCTTTCCTCAAGGTACCCACATAATAATGGTCTGTGCTGTTCACAGGATGTGATGGTGGTAGGAGAACCAACATTGATGGGAGGAGAATTTGGAGACGAAGATGAAAGGCTGATCACTAGACTAGAAAACACACAATATGATGCCGCTAATGGTATGGATGATGAAGAAGACTTCAACAACTCTCCCGCACTGGGAAACAATAGCCCCTGGAACAGCAAACCACCTGTAAATCAAGAAACCAAAACGGAGAACCCTGCACAACAAGTTTCCCAATAGGCCACCAAATCATCCGAGAACTTGATACTGCACAGGACAGGAGTCTATAAATGATGGCATTGTTTTCTTTACAATAATTATACTAGGGTATAATTATTTCAAATGAGAACTTTCTACAAAGATACCTATTTCTTAAAAGCCTTTGATCTGGTATTTTTAAGTTATACTTGTGTACACAATACTTTGTCTGGTCTTGGGATTCTTTGATGTTTGTGATACGTTATTGCAAAGCCATGAGATAAAACAAATGAAGGCTCATTTTTGAATCCATAAAATCGAAAAATGGAGAGCATGCACTTTGCACAAATAAGCCTGTTAGTTTTCCAAAACCTTACCTGATAGCATTTCCATTTAACACTTTTGAGTTGAACCCTTGTAGATGTAGATGCTCTGTCAGGCTGTTGGTAGTATTGTAGGTTAAGATTGAAATGTTGATTGAGAAGAATTTAAGGGTAGGACTGCCCAAAATAGATCAATGTTCCATACAACTCAGATAATGATAAATGTCACTCACTACCAAAATTATAGCCAAGTCACAAAGTTTTTATAGTATACCAGCAGAATAGAGAGGAGGAAAAAGGGAGTTCAAAATGGCTTGAATATATTTTACAAGATTAAAATCAATTAATTTTATTATGACATAATCATAAACAAAGTCTAAAGAGTCAAACAAGATCCTGGTGTGTAAAAAAGTCACGTAATATAAACATAAACAATAATGATATCCTTTAATATTTCCAATTATTTGATATAGTGATATATCAGCTTTTCTAAGAAATCTATTGGATTCATATAGAAGGAGAGAAACCCAAAAACATATCCTTAATGTGTTTCGCAGCAGGTGGCAGTTTCATCAGGAGGAAATATACAGGCTGTATTGGATACATGAAAACTGTGATTTCACTGTGAAGCATAGCAAGAAAATGATCCTATAACCAGTGGTGATCTCCAGAAATCTCCTTCAGCATCAAGAAATCTGAAATCAAATGCAGAGAGATGCCACAATTGGTACAGATCCCAGAAAGGAGCATGTTTTATTATGTAGTTTTGTTACACACAAGGTTTTGTTTGACCATGTTTGACTCTGGGGACTTTTTATATGATTTAAATATTTAAAGTTATACATTATATTTGAGCCTATTAAAACTCCCCCTTTTCTCTTCTCTATTTTATTGGTATGCTCCACACAATTACTATGAGTGCTTTTTAAATAGTTCTGTGGCTTTGATATCATTACAGAATAAAATTGCAAATTCATGGAACCTATTGGAGAGGGAGTTTCTTCTTATTCTAATGAGTTTCTTTTTTCATTGGGTGAATGCCTTAGTAGTATAACCTGGCTCATTTTTTAACTTATAAGTGCCCATATAGTACATGACTAGGGTAGAGTAGAGTGATCCATGATGGCTGACCCCAGACCAACTGCATACCCAACCCTCATTATTTTACCTCCTTAAATAACGACTCCGACAACAACTTGTTGGATTGCAATTGGCCATAGCAGCCCGATTTATTTAACCACTTCAAATATGTATCCATCAATATATTAACCTTTTCTTGCACAAATACCACATTTTTAAAACATTGTTTAAAACATTTTAAAACATCCTTTTAGAACATCCTTTTCCACGCAGCCAAACAATTTCTTAATAGGTCCATGAAAACTTTAATTTTAATGTCAAAACATAAATTGCTTCCGCTCATTGACCAGGCCCCCAGGCGCCCTCACGCCGCCTCGGGGACAATCAGCGGATGGCC
>NC_092860.1:133828256-133860479 GCF_032062135.1 Pyxicephalus adspersus
CACCCTTATTGTCAGGACCTGCTTTACTTTTATATTATTGAAATATTTACCACGGAGAGTGACATATCCTCTTTTTGTTGTATGGAAGAATTGTAATCCTAGGGAGGATAATATAAACCCCATGCTGAAAATGGAGCTGTTAGGCATTTCAGAGAAAATCTACAGTGAAGTTGTTTGTTTAGTTATGCTTTGTGTAAAAATCAGCCACCCCAAGGTTTCCTAAACACAATTTAATGGATAAATACAGCGACTTTTTCAGACAGTAAATCTGCTAACTTTAAAGTAATATCTAATGCAGATTTTAAATTTTACTTGCTTGCTGCACTGTATTTGAAAACATGCTTTACAGAGAGATTTATAGGTATTCCCTTTGTCTTTATTTTACTTTGGATGATCATGGAGCTCATAATAGAGATATTATAGATGCACTGAAATCACCAAGTCCTCTGGTTTGAAAGTCTTAACTAATCAGCAGAACCTGCATATAAATTAGGCAGATATGGCTACTATCATGTACCAATGACATTATAAACTATACATACAAGAAACAATTTTAAAATATTAACATACACTGATAAGGTTAGGTTAGATATCCCAAGCTGATTACATTGACATATATTTAAGAAACAAATGTAAACCTTATATTGTTTCCCCTGGCTGCAAGGTGTACATGTGCTTGCTTGGAGGGTACTTCAATCAGCTAATTTTTTAGGTATCCAATTCCCTCATAATGACTTCCTTAAGATGAATAAAAACTATTTTGGAATAAGATGCATATTTTTGTACCATTCCCCAGAAGAATTTTTGTATTCTTTTGTCTGTTCTTTTTAACGGTGACATTTTTCTGAAAGAAATTTGATGGCTGCTCTTGCTGACTTTGCAGTCTGTTAATGCTATTTACCTGGCTGTCATGCTGACATCTAATACCATCACTTGCTGACCCAAGTATGCAGATAAAGGGTCCGACTTCAGCATTTTCTAAAGGTAATCAGCATTGGAAGCTAGGAGACAATAGGCAGCTTCTGAATTCCAGTTTTATAATCCCACAATGGTTACTATAACCCCTCCATATAAGATCAGGAAATGATCACAAATAAATGGAAATCTGCAGGTGAAATCTTGATTATGCACCAAAATATATGGGGCCAGCATTTGTTCTAGAGAGCAACCACAACTGAATGTTACTAACAACTTTGGATTTGATTCATGTTATTGCTTACAAGGGTAGACAAGGAGAGAGAAAGACCGTATAAATTTATACAACGGGTAGAGGTAACATTTAGCTTTGTATCCCCTAAGTCTAGAACATATTTATTGTGTCACGCTATAACAATACATCTTAGTGGCAGCACAGTTAAATAAAGCTCATACGTTTATGTGTGCAAATTAATTGTAACCATCAGAGAATTTACAAGCAGATTTACTTAAATGTATGTACAGCACTAAAAATGTACATATATTATTTAAGTAAGATAAATATGATTTTAAAAATACCATATTAATATTAATTTTTATGTCTGTAGAAAATCCCAGGTCTACAAAGAACACAGGCAAACAGTTCTCTGTAGATAGTCTTGAGAAGATATTTTTATATTGGACATATACAAAAGGTGATTGGCAAATTTCTGCTTTCTATCAAAGAATTCATTTTTAAAGTTGTTTTAAGCATAAAAGACATATATGTTGGAACTGTATTTAGTTTAGAATTATGTTGACCCAATTAGGTTTTTTTAATAAAATCATTCACATATTGAGGACATTTTTGCAAACCAAGTAGAGCTGTTTCTTTGGATCTGATATAAGCCTAACACATATTAATACTGTTTCCAGATATACTAAATATGTAACATTTCAAGGAACCTATCAATTGTATGTATCCTATCCAACTGTAACCTATCAACTGACTGTATGTATGAAAGCTGTCTATAAATACAATATATCCTCTGCTGCAAATGATAAAGGCTTTATTGAGGAATGATCGACTATATAGATATCAATCACATTTATGAAAATCACAGAATTACAAGGTAAATATAACTATCCCTAAAGCGCAACCCAAAACAAAACTTTTCTTTTAATTTTGAACAGAATGGGGAAGCCCAGTCTGGTTTTATGACTGTGAGCCTATTAGTCATAATTACCTTATTTAATAAAGGCAAAACATGCGATAGTTTTACTCTCCGTGTAAAAAAAAAAAATCCAACATGCCCAGAGTATGAAATATTTATTGATTAACAGCAAACTTGTCAAACTTTTGTTTTGTTCATTCGATGGGATTACAAACAGTGCTTATGACGACAGTATCACTTACAAATAATTTTTAAGTAAAAAACTTTTTTGTAATACTAAAAAAAAAAAAATCATTTGTGCTTTAACAAATGGAACATCAGCTTCATTTATAACTTTGTATAATTCCTCCTCTTGAAACTTTTATATATTTTATTTGTTTTCCTGGTTAAGAGATTGACGCACAGTTGTTTTTGTTAATGTTTTGTTTATGTTTTGCTGTTGTGTTGGCCATATAAAGTTCACATAGATAAGTCATATCTTTTTTTATAGGATTGCAACTACACTCAGAGCTGATTAGTAAAGGGGTAAGGTGTAATAGTTAAAAAAACACATCTGAGCCCACATTTACCAGTTTAAATGTTTGATAAATCCTTTTATTTTAGATCTATTTGCCATCAATCTACATGTGGTAGAGTTCACCCATAGGCACTACGTGTTCCACTAAGTGTTCCTAGAAACATGCTAGCAGAGGTGTAACTACTATCAATCGGGGTCCAGTAGTAAAATTTGTATGAGGTTCTGCCAAAAATACTTTTTTTAATTGACTAAAACTCCACTATACCTATTTCCTTTGCAGAATATTTTATTTTTTAATATTGTCAAGGGTGGATTCCACCCAGTATCTGTCAGCTGTGAGTGAAGTTGCTTATTATCAAACTCCAGCTTGGAGAACTAATTTCAGTGTCGGAAATATGGCCTACTCACTCGATAGCTTTGGTCAAGGTATTTCGAAAGCCATCTGGCCATTCGTTCTGTGAAAACGGATTTAATTCCACACTTGTGTTTCCTTGTATCTCAGCTGAATTTGTTGCTCTCTTTCATAGTATATTTCTTGTATAAATATTTTGTAAATTCTTCAATGGCATTTTTTTATTATTAAAATTATTATTGCAGTGTATTTATGTGGAACTTTATATGTCTAAGTTTCTGTTTCCTTTTAATATGACCATTCTGAGCACACAGTATAAGTCAATGTGTTATGAGCAAATGTATTTCATGTATGCTTTGCCAGTTTGTGTGCCAATAAATTGTGCTATAGTGTTTCCTATTTCTCTTAATTTTTAAACTATTACAGGGAAGGAATTTATGAACAGGGGAGAAAAAGAAGGCAATATAGTGAAGAGGAGAATAAAATAATAAAAGTGCTAAATAGGTATTGAAAATACTGAGTATATGCAAGGGGTGGGAGGGTCTATTTCCTGATTACATGAGGTCAAGAAGCCTATCTTACTCCCGCTCATCTTTCCTTTTATTTAAATAATTTTATATTTTAAAGTATTATGGTACTTTATTTATTTAACATTATTTGTGTTTTTTTGTCCTTTTTTTGTATTTTTTGTAGTTTTTAATGAAGCTAATGAATGGCCTTTTGGTACTAATTTTGAGTACCCCTCAGAATACAGAATAGTGCACCCTTACAAAAAAATGCATTATAACTATTTAATATTGCATTTTACATTAAATTTAAAGCATTTTGTCTAATTTAACAGAAATATATTTTAACTAATATTAACTTTGTTTCACATATCACTCAACTGCACATCTAGTTTCGTATAAGACTTAATAAGAGACCCCGTTGTCATTTTAACATGAATTCCATAAGATTTTATGTGCATTTATGTTACATAGTTACATAATAAGTTAGGTTGAATAAAGACATAAGTCCATCAAGTTCAACCCCTAGGGAAATAAACATATCCCAGATATAAA
This sequence comes from Pyxicephalus adspersus, assembly GCF_032062135.1. Taxonomy (NCBI): domain Eukaryota; kingdom Metazoa; phylum Chordata; class Amphibia; order Anura; family Pyxicephalidae; genus Pyxicephalus; species Pyxicephalus adspersus. The sequence goes on from NC_092860.1 coordinate 133,832,256, forward strand.
ACCCTATGAACATAGTTGATCCAGAGGAAGGCAAAAAAAAAACCTGGTACAATTTACTCCAACTGGAAAAAAATTCCGTCCTGATTCCATAAGACAATCGGATGTTCCCTGGATCAACAGTATGTCATCTTTACTTTAAAGGTTTAATACCCAGCTATATTCTGTTCATCATGAAAATCATCCAACTTTTTCCTAAAGCAATCTATTCCACATTTTCACAGACCTTACAGTGAAGAATCCCCTCTTTATCCGGAGCTTAAACTTTTTTTCCTCCAGACACAAAGAGTGCCCTCTTGTATTTTTTAACAATCTTAAAGTGAATAGTTGGTAAGAAAATGTATCCATTTATATATTTTTTACAGGGTGATCATATCCCCTCTTAAACGTCTCTTCTCAAGGGAGAATAGATTCAGTTCAGCTAATCTCTCCTCATAGCTGAGCTCCTCCATATCTTTTATTATTTAGTTGCCCTTCTCTGAACTCTCTCCAATTCCACAATGTCCTTTTTGTGAACTGGTGCCCAAAACTGGACTGCATATTCCAGATGAGGTCTGACCAAAGCTTTGTACAGGGGCAGGATTATGTCTCCATCTCTGCAGTCTATTCCTCTTTCTATACAAGAAAGTACTTTGCAAGCTTTAGATATTACAACTTGGCATTACTTTTCCATTTCTGACTCCCCCAAACATATTCCCCCAAGACAGTATGAAGCATGCATGTTGTTAGCTCCCAAGTTCCATAACTTTACATTTATCAATGTTCAATGTCATTTGCCACTTGGCTGCCCAATCAAACAGTATATCCAGGTCAGCTTGTAGAATATAGACATCCTGTATTTTCTCATAGTCATTCAAATTTCTATGTGTAGACATCCAGAAGCTCTTAGACTGCAACTGGGAACCATCATCATTGATGTCAGAAGACTCAAAACTGTCACTCATGTGAAGCCAGTGTCATCCAGGGTTCTGTGGATAGCTGACCTTCCTTGCTGGTATCTGCATCGTTCTTGAACCATCAATACATGACAAAGCCAGGAGCATGACTTTAGAGATAATTTTAGCTCTGTTTTAGGTGGCATTCACACTGCTGCTGTAGGAGGAACATTGTTCCAAGTGATCACTAATGTAAGAGGCATTTTCCCCACTGACACTTATTGCATTGGTTTTAGCAGTAGTTCCATTTTGGGAGTTCCTCTGGGTAAAAAAGGTTGAAAAAAGGCTACTCTATAGCATTTCCTCTCTCCATGCCTAGTCCCTAAAAGAAAATGTTATATAGGGAGCTCAGTAGAAAGTGGTTAAGGGAAATGGGCCAGCTCAAAGAGCAATTAAAAAACTTCTAGAAGTGGAGAGGCCTAACACTTGCAAGGAGAGAAGGGGCTCTGCAAGTAAGTACTGTACATTATCTGCAAATTTTATAGTTGGTGCCAGGGTCCCTTTTATTTGCTACAAGAGTTCTGTGACTTTTAGGTGTACTCCTAGTATGGGGAACCAGCATCAAAGTAGTATTTACTCCTACCAATAAAGCAATGTTTCCATGTATATCAACTTCATCTCCCTGTACTTTTTTCACAATTTTACTTTTAACATTCTGAAGCCCTAATGCAGTCGTATACATCATTGCTCCCCGCAAGTTTTCAGCTGGAGATCATGCATGGTACACAATGCAGAAGAAAACTAGTTGTGCACAGGGCTTCTTCTTGGAGCATGTGGTATTAGGAACCATAAAAATTTAAGTTCAGTATAAGTTTAAGTATAGACAACGCTCAGAAACAAAGGAATAGGCAGTTTTGAAAGCAGGTCAGCAAGCTCACCACATATTGTTTTATACGTTACAAGTTTAAAAAAAGAAAAGTTTCATGATTACCTAAATGTGTGAATTCACAAATACATACTTAATTATTGGATTTTTTCCATAAATGTAAAGATGTGGGGACCCCTTGGCCTGATTTATCAAGGTTCTTCAAGACTGGGGGAGATAGACTCCAGCCTTGGAGAGATTTAAATAATCAGGCCCATTGTGTAGCCAGCAGCGGTAAAGGCATAGACACATACAAGCACTTGATGGTGGTTAGTGTTCATCTAAAGGGATGGTTTTTGGTGTTGTGACAAGCAGGGATAAGCAAATGTTTCCAAGTTTGAATCTGCAAGGGTTTGAAAATTCTCTATGGGGTAAATATTGTTAATATATGGACTTTTTAGGGTCATTGTCAACCAGGAAAAAAGAGCATGGGAAGCTGAGGCACTGCCATCGGGAAGATGTACTAATGCAAAACAATAGGAACCAACAGGCAGGATCTTTTCATGCATGCGCAAGGACATCTATGAAAATACAGCCCCCAGTTTAAAGTGAAGGGCTAGCTTATTTAGAACTCCCCTTATTAGCCTTTCTATGCCTTCTCACCAAAGTTTAAAGGGAATGCAATACCAGGCAGTAGCAAACCCAAAGCATTTCATAGCAACAAGTTAGGTTTACTCATTTATTAATGAGAGGTCAGTGATGCCTTGGCAAAATTAACTTGGTATTAACAATATACCTAACTTGTAAACCTAAATCATTTTTACAAACTGGCAAGCTTGCATACCTGCTACATGGGTTTTAACATGTAACTTGTCAATATGTGTCCTATACTGCAAGGTGAGGGGGTGATTTGGTGAATTTGTGGTCTGAGTTGCCACCATGGTGATTACAGTACCTATGTAAGCTGCAGCAGATGCTGCGAGTACAAGGGCGGTTCTGGTGGGGCCAGAAATCAGGTCATGTCCTATTGCAACACAAACTCAGCAGCTGCAATGACTACTCTGTATGTAACTCCAACAACGTATGGCTGTTGTGAATGGTGCTTCCACCAAATATTAGGGCCAGGTCCCACTTCCTAATTATGCACAATTGATTTCTATGAAGCTAGGAGATATATAGCATTGAAATCTATAGGGTTCTACATAGAGGCAGCAAAAAAGAAAAGATGCATTGGTCATGGGTAGAATACCAAGTGAATTAAATGCCAGGACTATATATATGCAGTGAAAGGGACGGAGGGTGAATCAGCTAAGTGGAAATGGGGAAAACATTCAAAACATTCAAGAAGCATCCATAAAGCTATGTATAGAACTTTTCCTCACCATAAAATATAGCAGCTCAAACTTAATGAGCTGGAAACTTCTTTGAACATATGGAAAGCACATGTTGCCTGCCTTATTGGGAAGCCCTTTCTTAGGGGTGTCATTCTAAATGAACACAGTCCCTATTGCTATTGAAATAAAATTTGCAGTATTGCAAAGTATAGGTATGAAGAAAGCCTAAAGGCTACCTATGCTTTTAAATAACATATTGATAACCTCCCCATATTAACACTTATTTTACTTGTACCTTATATCAGTAGTCCAGGGGCTTACACCATGCATTAAACCTGCCAGAATATTTAATTCCCATACTTGAATCTGTCTGTTCTTTCCAAATTTTCATTGGAGGAGGCTTCCTGTGTTCTCTCTCCTGCCGAGCTACTAGCAGTTTTTAGGTGGTTTTGCTTAGTTAAACTTATTTTAGCTGCTCCTTAAAAAAAAATATATATATATATATATAGGTACAACTGTGTAAATTTTTTCTCCCTTTTTTGCCACAAGCAAACTAATAGTCTATTTTTCAAATGCAACATGCAGCATTCAAGGGCAGCCTACTAGTTCAGCTGCCTTCATAGACCTAAATTGAAATCCTATTTTACCGTTTGCATTTTGAAGGGTTTGCAAGAATTTTTAAGCAGATTCAGGCAAATTGGAGGACTAGAAGTAAAAAAAATGTATCACTTAGCCATTCTTTGCAGGTAGGAACCCGCGGATGGTAAACACAGTTTTTTTACAGCTGGTCTAAACAACCTGAGGGTGACAATTGCTGTCTGCTCCCTTCTTCTTCACAGGAGTGCTTCTGCAGCAATGGTTTTATAATGAAAGAGTACATACCTACTCACAGCATTTTCTTAGCTGGCTGATGCCTAAAAATGGCCCTACTGGAGAAACAACTATTGCTCCATTCAAATGTATGTACCATGTAGGCAGTGTTAGTACTTAAGATTTAAAATCAAGTAGAAAAGCACTAAAAAGTACATAATGACATGCACTTTGGCACTGACATGCACTTTTTCACCAATGTTCCCTTCAGCAATTGATGGCACTCAACTGAAATGCTCATTTACATCAATTTCTTCTGCCCTCCTTTTTGCACCTACCACCACACCACTGATGTACATTTCTGCACCAACACACATAATACACCAATGTTTCTACTGCACTAGCAAGCGATCCAACCACATACATTGTTACACTGTATGTTGCACATTTGTTGCACACTTTTTTTACACTTTTTTCAGACTGTAGTAATGTATGTATGTTATATCCTTATCTTTTTACACCTAAAGCAGAAGTTTAATTTGTTCATATTTACTGAACTTAAAGACTGCCCCCTACAATATGTCCAAACTATGCCTAAAATTTAAGGCCGCCTCCGAAATCATACCTAAAATATGACTTTGGGGAGGCCTCCTAAGATATTCACACACTACAACTGAGTTTAGATGCTGACTTATATATAGCCCACCAGCTTCCAGTCAATGAAATATGAAATGATTAGTTGCAGATACAAATAATTTCCTTTGCGTAGCCATTAAAGGGACTCCCACTTCTAAAATGTAATGTCATGCATAGGCTCATTGAAATTAAATGGAAAGTAAAGTAAAAATCTCAATGTTATGTAGTATTCTACTTTAAAATTAGCTGTTGTATTCACATATAGTGTTACCAAGTGAGAAATTTCTAAAGTCAGATTAATTAAGCTTCTATTGTATTTTGCATTCCTTTATTCTCTGCTATGCTATTTTTTCAAAAGGTCTAATTGTCAATACTACCAAAATATAATTAGACATCAAAAACCAATACTTTATTACTGAAGCCAATTATGCAACCCACACAGCTTAACAGCCAGCCAAGAATCTTTGTTTAACGAATGTATTGTAGCGACTTCTGAGTTGATGAGTATAAAAAATGTGTTTAATGTATGAAGCAAGTCAATCTGAGGCACATACCGCAGGTAAGAACAATTCTCCACATCATCTGTAGAGAAAAAACGGCCACAGTGGATGTCGTACCTCATCTGTTTTAAATACCCTCTGGAAATAAAACAGCATTTGCATTCATCAGAACGGAAAAGCTAAAAATGTCTCCATATCAGGTCTCAAACTGTGAAAGAAACCACTTCTTTTCAGACATAAAAAGTGTTCAATTATGGAGGCGTGAGAGGTAATTGTACAGCCTGTTCATTGTGTAGACCTTGTTTGACAAATGCTGTTTTTTTTCCTTACTTTAAAATAGTGTAAAAAGTTGTGTGAAGCAAATGTCACAGCCTAACCACAAAAATTGTCTATGAAAAATGGGACATAAATCCCATTATCCACTTACTGCTCTTTTGGCAAAAAAAGTAATTGCAGAGCTGGGAAATCTAGAGTGGATACCTAGGAGAGCATTGTTTATTGTGTTCTTTTCTTTCTTCCTTTGTTTTTTTTTTTTTTTTTTGCAGCGTAGGAGATCCAGCAAGGTTAAAGACTCCTGAAAAAACGTTTTTAATGGTTTGGTGAAAGAGAGATCTTTGTCTACAACAATATATTACAGATTTTAAAATTGCACCTAATTTAAGAGAAATATGGGGACTACCCAGGCTGACTTCTGTGTAAATGCTTGGGCCAGAACTGTTCTGATGACCAACTAGTTCAAAACAAGTACGCAACTCAGTCATTTGTACACATTTGTTCTGGGGATAAGTGAATACAACTACTAAAGCTAAAGATCTTTGGAAGCCAGAGATTGTTTGTAATTTTCTCAAGGCATCAGCTTAGATGGTTGGTAGCTTTTAAGCAATGTAATTTTGGACACTTTGGTTATAATTATAGCAAAGAAAAGAGAAGAGGTTTTCAAGTCCCTAGCTATAACTCATTTGGAGATGTAAACATTATCACATGGAATTCTTTGCATGCACATATTGCAGGTTTTTTACTCAAATGAGTTTCAAATCAGTTTTTGCAAATAGAGTTAGCTATTGCCACTTACAGAAATTGATAAACTTCAGACCACAATCTCCTAGCTTTGAACACTTCCACCATATGTGAAGGAATGTTCCCTTTGCAGTAGAGCCTTGAATGCATGACATGTAGAATGAACTGGATATTCTGAAAGGGACAAGAAACCATCAGAAGTTTACCTTTTGCTTTTACTGTTAGCACATAATTGGGCTTTTAGTCATTGGCCAAATCTGATTTGAATCTTCCAGTGATATATTGGTAAAAGGTCAGATTGCGAACTCTATACAAAAGGTGGTGGGGAATTTTGTCCACCTGCAAGGATTAAGGAATGTTTAAATATATAATCAAGGGCTTTTCTAAAGTCTGGAGAGAGAGGAGCATTACAGGAGTATTCCTGCATTTGGCATTAAGCAACACAAGAGATAATGACATGACAATGTAAAGCTCTGCATAATATGTTGGTGCTTTATAAATACTAGAAAATATTATTTTATGTAAGTTGTCCTCAGCCTGTCTTTTTGATCTGCACACCTCATCTATCAATGTGAGTTTCTGTAAGCAGGGCAAACATTTTTCATGAGATAATTATTGAATAGTTTGCCCAAGAAGTGTTTTCTGTATTTGGTTTAGTCTAATGTATTTTAAAGAGAAGAAAAAAAAATGTTTCGAAATAATAATACAATGCAAGAGTGGCCCAGCCCGACCCCAGGCCAAAATCTAATAGAAAATCTGTAGAGTGTCCTCTGCACAAGAGATGCCCCAGCAGTCTGACAGATTTGGAGCACTTTTGCAAGAAGTGAGCCAATAATGCCAAGTTATGATGTGCCAGGCTGATAGACTTTTACCCAAGATTTCTGAATGCTGTAATTAAATCAACCCCTATACACATGTCAAGCTACATTACCGTGCTTGCTTTTTTTGTAAATGATGGAGCTTTCATCAGACTGCAATTACTCTTTTACATCTTCCCCACAGTGTTGCAAGAAAGCAACAAGAATTTGACAAGAAAAGGTTAATGGTGCCAAGTCCTTAAAAAGTGTAGCTTTGCTGGACAGCAAAACCTCACACGCAGAAAGTAATCATCAAAATGCAGTATGCAATACATTCACATGCAGCAAGTGGTCTTTTATGACTGCTTTAACTTTTTGCAATCTTTTTTTCAAAACCACAGATGGTGTTATTTATGTTAAATAATCTCTCATACATTTGAATATTTTTTTTTCAAATACATAAAAAAAAAACTCTGGGAACAAGATATTCTCTTGTCTATGTTCCTACTTATTTTATATTTTAGACACAAAACAGCTATAGCCTTGAAGCTAGCAGGGTGAGTTTTAGAAAAAAAAAATCTAGAAAAAAAAAACACAAAAAAAAGAACACAAGCATAAATGTTACATGGCTTACTAGTGCCATCTAGTGAACAGATAAAGAATTTCTTCTGCCAAATTTATTTCCAAGTTAAAGCACTTGGAGACTCTTTATTCTACCCATAAATTACAGTATGGTAGAGTCAAAGGTTTTTCACACACCCTTTCCATTACCCTTACAATAAAGGTCATTCTATAAAAAATATCAAACAAAAAAAAAAAAAGGAAAAAAAAGAAATAACCCTCTCTTTCCATCCCACAGTCCCTCTGTTTACCCCTTCCCTTCAGATATCTGCAATCCCTTTTTTATTCCTTCCTCTCAGGTAAAGGGGTGATTTACTAATGTAATTTGAGATGATAAGTTAATAAATTGAATTATGATCTTGCAAGGGATAAATAATTTAGCTTAGGAATTAGTGAATATGTTGATTGTTCACTTTGCAAAGAATACCTTTGTTCATGATTGGATAAAGTCTAAAGTCAGAAGAGTTTTACCTAACTTTTAAGCTGAGTGAATTATCAACTTTGCTATGTGAACAGCCTATATCAGTAAACCAACCCTAAATTATTAAGCTACTGTGCATCCCTATACCATTTACACCCTAATTATAATAAAATTACAAGCCATTCCATAGGCCCCAATACACCTTCTCTCTTATGCCTGTAATGGGGTCTTTAATTTCACTCTTATAAGTTGAGAAGTCGTATTACATCCTTTGTTCCATTATTACCCTGAGTTACATTGGGAAGCTATTCCACATCCTCTGTTCTTCACTCTCTCTGTTCTCATATTGTTGTTACATTCTATTTGTTGATCTTCTGAACACTGTGCAAAATATTATTTAGTTGATTCATTTTACAAGGCAGCTGATACATACAGCAAAGTCATTTGACAGCCGGGACTTGCAGGCAATAGCTGTGGAAGAAAAATAACAGGGAATATGTAAAGTACAATTAGTAGAATTCTTAGTATATGTACCATACACCCAAAATCACCTGTTGGTTACCTGCTTTATGGTATATATGCTCAATTCTAAGGTCAGGTGCTAAAAGTCCCTGATACCTGAGCATGTATGCATTAAAAAAAAACTTTTCTCTAATCAACTTCAAGGCTAGGTACACACGTGCAATAATTATTGTTTGAAGACGAATGATCAACGATTATTCCCGATTATTTTGGAATATACTATTGTTCAAATATAATCCAGCAATAATGTACACACTAGATACGTTCATTGGAATGATCGTTTGAACGATTGTTCAAACTATGCAAGAAGTGACAGAATGTACAGAACAATTAACGATCACTGAACAAGCGTACGCACAATAGATTACGAACGATCGTTGCTCAATCAGATCTGTCAGGACCATCGTTCGTTTCCAGCAAGATTCCTCGTTCGTTGGCGTTGTTGTCCAGTCATTGCGCACTTTTTTTGTTAACAATTATCGAAGGATCTGTCACGGATTGTTCGTTTCAAACGACAATTATCGCAATAATTATTAGTGTGTATGCAGCCTTAGATAGATACTGGAGTAATCCGCCTTTTTTGCTTTACTGCAAACTTGTCTGGTATATGGAATATAAACCACATGTGTCTATTGTGCATGGACTTGTGCAGTACAATTGTGCTCTAGGAACCAACGAGCAAAAACTGGTTTGTGCCCCAGAAATCATCTAAATTAATGTCAGGCCTACCCAGATGGATGGCCTTGGGGCAACTGATGTAAGAAAGTGCACAGATGGAAAAAGACAGATACCATGCTGTTCTTCAGGTGTAAAAATGTAAATCTAACCACATGTGGAAAATGGGCAGATTTTTCCTTCACCAAAAATGTAAATCATGTTGGCCAATGACTCATTTACATCCCATGTTTGCTGTGCTTGTTTTAAAGAAGCACCAATACATTTTCTACAATTAAAAGTCATCTACAGAAGCCTTTCTAAAGAAACCTTTAATTTATGTAAAATAATAGTATGAATAACTAATATTATTTTACAGTCAATATTTCTTGATGGAAACTATGTCTTTAAGACATAGGTGGTCCAGAGGAAGGCAAAAAACCCCTGATACAATTTGCTTCAACAGGGGAAAAAAAATCCTTCCTGATTCCATGAGGCATGTTCCAGCTCTTTCTTGCTGAAACTACTTCCTGAGGGAATGAATGGCAGGGGAAGTTAGGGGGAGAGAGAAGCAACTAAATGCCACTGAAGAATCTTTACCTTGAGAGGTTTTAGCCTTTCACTGATATATGAGAAAATCTCTGGATTAGACAATTCCTTTTCAGCCACAATATCATAACAGTTGGTGACAATGGTTTACCAACCCAAATGTTATTTTATTAATTTCTGGTAAACCTACTCCTAACATTATTTTGGGTGAATTGCTAGGTGAACAGCTACATATAAAGGGGAAATACATACAGATTTACCAAGTCATTTTGGTGATACAAACATGTTACTTGTTAGTAGGATCACTCTGGTTCTTCATGGTTTAGTATTTCTATGTCCTACGTCTGTTGCTTGGACATCTGTTGATGATAATATTTTTCTGGTTGATGAGGAGTATGGAGGTGCAGAGCTGAAATGCAGCTGAATTGCTGAACCAAGAAGAGTAATTGCTTTATGATGAAAGGCTGAGTGTGTCATACAATTGGCTATGTAGTGTATATATCAAAATTGGATGTACTTATTTCCAAATGATATCCTTATTCTATAGTTATAGATTCCGTATAGAGATCATTGGTGTCAGTGGTATCTGACTCGAGAGGCACAAACCTCTCATGGTTGAAGAACCCCTGGCAACCTCTGGAGGAACCCCAGGGTTCCAATGGACCCTGGTTAAGAAACATTGATTTAGGTGTTTGGAGTTTAATCTAAAGTTATGTTGATGATTTTAATTAAAAGAATATATATAGAGCAATAGAAGGATATTTTATGTGAAAATGCTGTACCGTGTTCCCTTTATCACTGGGTATACCTATCTTCAAAATACCTTGATGCAGGGCCAGCCTAAAATACCATTTTAGTTTTTTAGCACAAGTTTTACATATGAGTACAGGCTTACTTCAAAAAATATTATTTTATTTACAAAGCAGATTTAATGTTTCCCCATGTATTAACACTGCTGAATATGAGATTGGATTTTACAACTGGAAGTTTGGATACCTTTCCAATCTTTGATAGGATTTTAATTATACATACATTTAAATTAGCCAAATTGCTAACAGCTACCAAATTAAAATTGGAAAAAAGAGATCATGATGCATATCAGAAATATAAACATTGGGGCAGTGCTAAGGAAAAACAAAGAGAAGAATAAATGAAAAGTGACTGTGTCCAGGGAAGGATTGTCAAAAGATTTTGCTCTAATCTCCTAATTAAGACTAAGACTACATTGGTTAATTGAGAGAGCAAAGGAATTAGTCTGAAAGAATGTAGAAAGTAGTGGAAAGGTCATGGGAGTCTAGATTATTGTAAACTTGAAAAGTGAAATATACAGCTAGCTTCAAGATCCCCAAAGCAGTCCCTTTGGCTATAGCTTTTGTTTTGTGATGAGTGAACTGAGGAAGTGAGTGGAATATATGATTCGAGCAAATACATATTTTATGCCACCATGTTTTTATACTTTGGGAGGCAATGCAAAAACCAGAAAAATATGCCAGGATAATGTAGAAATGCTAGGCACTCATTGAGACAATGATGTTGCAAATTTGGTATTAGGTCACTGTGCTAATAAAGAAGAGTTGCATAAAACAGATAAAAAAGATTGTATCAGACCAAAAGACACCTATATGAGTCAATAGATAGAAGGTTGATCTTCTGGGATGTGAGGATTGTAGAAGGTTGTGTGATTCGGGTAAGTAAATATTTAAGACTGGTCAAGGTGGGTTACTTTAGAATGAGGGGGGCTAAGCACAAACTATGAGAGTATTGTATGGTAAAAAAAAAATTTTTTTCTTTCAATGCTTTTGCTGTAAGGCTCAGTAACCCATATAACTTTCTCTAAGGCAATTGGTTGGCTCATGGTTGCAGCAGCAAACATTAACCTATACCTGGGTGATTCTGTAAACTTCGCTAAATTAAAAATGGCGCTGTGTGTGCACAACCAGCTGCTGATCTCAACCACTTATAAAAAATGTGGGTGTTCTCTTCCACCAATGCGGCATGCTTACTGCCCTCCACTGTTTGCCTTCCATATTCCAACCATACGATCCCTGCTATCCCTGTGTCCCTGCTTTACTGACTTTAGAGCCCCACTGTCTGTCCTCCACACTCCAACATCTGACACTGACTTTCTGGCCTTGGCCTCCACTAACACTAGCTATTTGTCTTTTGGGACACCAATTTGGGAGGCCAGTGAACATGTCTCTCATGTTTCTCTATTTTTCTTTAGCTTCTAAATAAAATTGGAAGTGCTCAGTGCTTTCAAGGTTCAGTGCTGTGTGGAATGGCAGAAATGAAGGAGATTGGGGGCTCTGTATCATTGAGATATCATTGGCGAAACATCAGGGCTTTGTTTAGACCCCTATTTACCCAAAAAAGGCCTGTCTCAGGCGGTGTATGTACTGACATCCCCTGCTATTAATATTAATTGGACACAATCCCCCATACACATACATTACTATTGGACACATAGGACCTAATTTATCAAAGCTCATCAAGACTGGAGAAGATAGATTGTCATCAGGGAACCTGGGTGATCCAGCAATCTTAGAATTGATTTGGTCCAGGATTGAAAAGATTTGCTAACAAATAGCAAATGGTTTTAAAGAAATCCATTCCAAGTTTGCTGGATCATCTACTTTTTTTGAATTGGCTGCCAATGCACCACAATGCACACACAAAACCACAAGGTTTTCTTTTTAAATTCCAGCACAGTATGTGCACTGTAATTGCATTGGTACCACGTAATAAATTGCATCACAATCACCGCAATTGGAGGCATGCATTAACAAGCATACTAAAGATATTGTTACCTTGCCCATTCAGGGCACAATGTTTGAAAGAAGCAACCCCCAACCCACCAATATGTACCTCTCCAGCTATTTGGAGATGTCAGATAAAAAAAGGAGACGGGGAGAAGATGTCAGTGACTGTGACAGAGTAACAATGGAGGGTGGTGGATTATCTGGGAGGTAAGTTTGTTCACGCACCTATAGCAAAAGCTCCACTTTTTTGCATTAAATTATAAAAGGAATGAAAATAGTGTCTCTCTAGCTGTAGCACTTATATATATATATATATATGCTACAGGCTATAGTTATATATGAATGGCAAGGGGGAGGTTAGGGGAAGAGAGAAGCAACTAAATGACACTTAGGAACAATTTTATAAAAAACGTTTGAAGAATATAATCAAAAGCTGGTAGTCCATTAATTTGTTATAGTTTATTCAAACCCCTGTAACTGTACTTTTGCTGGACAGTCTACATGTAAAATAAGGAAATTCATATACTGAATATTATCCAATTACATACATTTACTAAAATACATTTGTTCAATAGTGGACCTTTAGCTGCCAAAATACCTGCTAAGTGACAGAGCTAACAGTCGTGTTTATTGCACAAGTTTGCAAATCTCCATGAGCTGGAAGCAGTCTGGCCATTCTCCTCTGACCTCTGGCATCAACAAGGTTGATTTTAGCCCAGAGAACTGCTGCTCTCTGAACATAATACCAACTTAAGATCATTCTTTGTATGTAAAAATAACCTCTTTCCTCATTCTGATGCTCGGTTTGAACTTTGGACAATAACTTACTTCAATACTGCTCAACCTAAAAAAATGAGAAAGGTATTTGCATTTCAATCATATTAGTTTTGTAGTTATCAATAAAATCAAAATCAAACATGCTTTGCAGCCTTTGCAGTTTCTTAGGTTCGAGCCTTTTAGGAAAGTTGGAATTTGGTAATACATTAAGCAGAGAGAAAGGAACACAACACAGGCTCTAGCAAATACATTCCTACTGACCCTTTCAAGTGGTCTATGAAAATGGTCGTGCAACAGTATATACAAATGCAATACACTAAGGCATAAACCAAGAAATGTTTATATTTCCACGGTTGTAGTGTTTAATTGATAGCAGAGGTGGATTGCTTTCTCTTGATAGACAACTATCTGTCTTAATCCACAATCTTAATCTTAATCTAGTTTTAAAGCGATAGATTGAGCAAATACTAATGTACTGTTACTATACACAATTTACATGTACATACAAATTCCAGCTAAAGTTTGCATACACACAAATGCACATGGTAGATATGTTTACCCAGCAACCAAACATACAGTAAATGTTATATGCAGTTGTAATAAGAATAATGTAAAATACTCAGCTTTGATTAGTTCTAGACTCTTGTTCCGGGCTAGGGAGGTATTCATCATTTGGTACATACCCTTCCAGATGTATTTTTTTTTTTTTATTGAGCTTTAACTCTGAAAGGCAGCTGAATTGCTAAACCAAGAAGACCAGTTGGTTTAGCTAGGAAGTATGGTATGCTGACCTGTTCTTCTCCAATGGGGCCATATGGGTTGTATTTGCAGCAGTTTCCTCTGAAGAAGCTGGTTTGCTGAAAGTAAAGAGAGGTGCTGAGTGACTGCCGAACACTTGCATTATTATTATTATTATTATTATTAAACAGGATTTATATAGCGCCAACATATTACGCAGCGCTGTACATTAAATAGGGATTAACCATGTCAGAGATGTAAGTGGGACAATAACTGTGTAGGGATTTGAAGGCAAAGCACAGGAGCTTAAATTTGATTCTAAGGTGAAAAGGAAAAGGCACTTGCATGGCTCTTTTGCCTTATTTGATCAGGAAAATAATACGTCTCTGCTCTGATCTCTAAAGGAGCCAAAGTCCTAGTAAGCAGCGAGAATACCAGGTGAAAATATAGAGAATATAAAAATGTACAGAAAATTGAAGTCTAAGTTAGTCTCAGGTCACGGTTGCATACAGTGTGCACTGATAAAATTTGGTTACATTTATTTACTAATTGACTGTTGCCCATCTTTTACCTCCATTGCTGAGAAAGAACCAATCCTGGGATAAATGTTATTTCCTATTGGATATAAAAGCAGGACCATTTGACTTTTTTTCCATCTAATGGTTATTAGCATGGATACCATGGGTTAACAATATTACAATGTTAATGTTGATTAGCACTGTGCTAAGTTAAATGACAACAATGGGTATAAATGTGGATTCCCAGCAACTTTGTGGCTGTTGGTTTTTAGTAGGTCACGCTTGGATACCCATCTTCCTGGCCCTGCTGTTTGAAGGGAAATTCAGATGCTTTTTAGACCAATGTTTCTCAATCAAGGTTCCATGAAACCCTAGTGTTCCTCCAGATGTTGCTTTAGGTGTCTCTTCAGCCGTTTGTGACTATCAGGACGGTTTAACAAATACCAAAGATTGGTATTGGACACCTTTGGGCACTCTTTGGCTATCTGTAAGGGTGGAAGCCTTCCCACAGGCCAATAATGTAAAAGACATTCTTCCTACTGACCACCACACTAATATACTGTGAACTGTAAATATAGAATTTATATAAGGGGTTCTCTGAAAATGATTTCAAGGTTTCCCCATGGTAAATAGGTTGAGAAGCACTGGTTTAGACAATAACTAGTTGACCTTACAGTAGTATGAGAAGGCTTCATGTGGATTTCTGTTTTAAAATAACAAAAGTTTGTGTGAATATTGTGAAGGATCAATGGCTATGCTAGGTTGGAGCTGGTATGGGATATTTTGCTTGGCCCAATGAAGAAATGTAATTGTGGCTTCCACATTTTGTAAGGAGGACATATTGGACACGTGTATCTGGAATCTGTCTGAGAGGGAACAGATCCCTGGACTGGGCAGACCATGGCGGAGAGCTAGTCTGGTGAGGTGAAGAACAGAGTCAGCCAGCTGACCAAACATTTTGGGCCAATTTAGAAATCTGTGTTGTTGTATCGCAATGCATTAAGGCATTGCAAGTGTTTTGTTAGTTAGTCCTGCTCCAGATGCTCACACACCGTAGTTAGTAGCAGACGTTTTAATTCAGTGTTCATTCCGGCTGCCATTAAATATATCTATCCAAAAATATATATAAAACTACTTCCTCAACCCCCACCAACGAGATGCAATAATCTAATTGTACCAGTATCTCATTAGTGAGACCCCTAGAGACCATACACAGCATATAACATATTGCTACATCCTTTCCCTTTTAAATGAAGGAACTAAACACATGAAATCTAACACAAAATGGTGAACAAGTAGAACATAAATATAAGTTAGATATAATCCTTGAGGTGGGCTGGCTTTCTGATTGTTCTGCCCGCTAGCGTAATATATGAGGTTTCTTCACACAAATCTTGTTGTTCTTCTATTTCTGGCAGTCTATTTTCTGAGACTGGCTGTCCCTGACCAGAGACCTCCCCAGCACTCTCTGTTTCTTTGTTGCCGGTATTCATAGTGTCATTGCTTTGAGTGCCTATATATTGTTCCTCGGGCCTTGTAACCTCTTTTTCTCGTGTTTTACTCAGATGTCTCCGATTTCTCCTCAATATTCTTCCTTCCTCTGTTAAAATTGCATAGGACCGTGGCGCAGTTTTCTGGACGACCTTCGCCTTTTGCCAGTGTTTGTCATATTTGCCCATTGGCTGAATCGGTACATTTTCATTTCTCTGATCTTTAGCAGATCTTTAGCAGATTTATTGTAATAGAAATCTTGATTCTTCAGTTTGACTTTAACATTGCCCACAGGCTTTGGCTTTAGTAGTTGACCTGCAGTTGGTAAGAGCGTCCTTGTACGTCTACTCATAAACCGCTGTGCTTGACTGGTGTCTAGGCCTTGTGTGGGCGTGTTTCTGTGGTACTGTATAGACAGGTATATATCTGTACCTGCCTATTTTGCTTTTTGCCTGAGTCTTTTGGCTGTTTTTACTGCTGACTCTGCTTTACCATTAGTCTGAGAATATCCTGGAGATGATGTCTGGTGCTCAAATTCCCATATCTCCCTGAATTTTTTGAACTCTTCATATGTAACTTGAGCAGCGTTGTCAGAGAACACAATATCAGGAATGCCATACCTGGCAAAATGGGCCTTGAGTTTTCTAATTACTGTTTTTGCCCTTGTGTCCTGTAAGTAGTCTATTTCCCAAAAGTTGGAAAAATAGTCCACAGTTACCTGATATTCTTTGTCGTTCCACGTGGACAGATCAGTTCCTACTTTTGACCATGGTCTGTTTGGAATTACACAGTATGTGGTTGCAATGTCTCTTTTGGTTGCTTATAATTGCATGATGGACATATTTCACACTGTGCTATAAAGTTTTTTAGGTGGTCATTCATTCCAGGCCAATAAACATATTCTCGTGCATGACGTAGACATCCTTCTACACCTAAGTTAGTAGAGTGTAATCTTTGTATGATGTCTCTTCTGAGGGATACCACTATAACAGCCCTTTCTCCTTTGAGGATGATACCATGCTGCACAGAGAGCTCATCTTTTATGTGAAAAAATGGAGAAACTTTCATAGGAGCATGATACTTGTACTTTGGCCATCCCTTCAAGACGACACTCTTTAAGATCTGTAGAGTTTTATAATCCTCTGTACCGGTCTGTATTTGTTTCAATCTGTCCTTTGAGACAGACAGATATTCACACATATTTATGCTTTTTCTGCTTCACCTGTGATGGGTAAGTAAGAGCTGCTTAGGGCATCTGCAATCAGTAAATCCTTCCCTGGGCAGTAACAAATGTTAAAATCGTATTTCTGAAGCCTTAAAAGCATACACTGCAGTCTTTTTGGGGCATTCAGTAGTGGCTTCTTTGTAATACTTTCTAAAGGCTTGTGATCCGACTGCACCACTACTTGTTGACCGTAGGTGTACTGGTGAAAATTCTCCAACCCAAATACTACGGCTAGTAGTTCCTTCTCGATTTGAGCATATCCTTGCTCTGTTAGAGTTAAAGCTCTGCTTGCATATGTGATTGGCTGTTTATCCTGCATTAGTGTGGCTCCAAGGCCTGTTTCTGAGGCATCACATTGTACTACCAGTGCTTGATCTGAATCAAATATATGGAAATATTTTAGTGTTCCTGTGTCTGCAATAGCCTTTTTTACTGACTTAAAAGCAGTTTCATGGCTATCTGTCAATTCCCAGAGTATATCTTTGTGAGTTAGCTGTCTCAGTGGCTCACACATGTCTGATAAATGCTTTCAAAATTTAGAAAGATAATTCACCATGTCCAGGAATCATTGTACTCCCCATATATCTGTAGGTGTAGGCATGTCCTGTATTGCCCTCACCTTCCCTGGATCTACTTTAACACCCTTGAGGTTAGTGGATGTCCAATATATGGTACTTCTGTCATTTTTAATTAGAATTTTTCCAGGTTCAGTTTGATTTGTTGTTTTCTACATCTGTCCAGGAATTGAATCACCTTTTTATCATGATCCTTTGTTGCTGATTCTAGATCATCACTTTCTCCAACTATTAGTATATGATCCACTATTATTTTTACTCCTGACAGTCCTTCCAAAGCTTGCATCAATTTTTGTTGGAACACTTCTGGAGCCGGGCTTACTCCCATGGGCATTCGCAGGCACTTATAGCGTCCCAATAGGGTAGAAAATGTTGTCAATAAACTTGATTCTTTATCCAGTTCCACACGCCAGAACCCATTTTTCACATCACATACTGAAAATTTTTTAACCTTGAGAGATCAGGGAGAACATCTTCTATTGTAGGCATTGGATAGTGATTTCTTTTAAGAGTCTTGTTCAGTGGCTTAGGATTAATGCATATTCTTAACTTGCCTGATGGTTTTTTCACTACCACCAAACTGCTTATCCAGTCTGTGCTTTCCTGTACTGGTGCTATCATGCCTCTGCTGTGCAACTCCTGCAGTTCCTCTGGTTGGTTGCATTAAGGCTACAGGTACTCTCCTTGTGGGCAGTCTGGTAGGCTGTATTGTATGATGAATTTCCAGTTTGTATTTACCTTCCAGGCACCCATCACCTTCAAATAAATCAGCATACTCTGTATGTGCTGAAAATCCAAAATGCATTCTGCATTTTGTTTAGGATTTTGAGTATTCTTAGAAACTTCCAGAGCCATGATGTTATGGGACTTCACCTTTATTAAGTCCATAGCCTGAACTGCTTTCACTCCCAGCAAAGGAATGTGATCATCCTCCTGCAGCACAGTAAATTCTTCTCTGTAGCTCTTTCTGTTACATGAATTTCTTAATTTTAGCTTGCATGTTCCCATGGGTTTCAAAACAACTTTTGTTATACATCACCAGTACCTTATCAGTGGGCTTAATGGGAACCTGTTTGTCAAGCAGAGTAAAAGGAATGACATTGCAGCTTGTTCCACAATCCAGCTGAAATCTTATGGGCTGTTCATCCACCATAAATATGACAAACAGCTGCTTTGCATCATTGGCTTTGGATGTTTGATTACATTGACCTTCTCTGTTGCAGGCTGCAGTTGCAGCCATGGGATGTTCTCCGTGCTGTCACTGTCTGTGTCCTGGGTCACTCTATGGACTTGTTTATACTGTAGACTTGCAATTCAGAGGTCCTGTGCACCGCTGCCACCATGCTCCACCACCATGAGTTGGTCTTGCTCTAGATGCTCACACACTGTAGTTAGTAGCAGACATTTTTATTCGGTGTTCATTCCTGTTGCCATTACATATATCTATCCATAAATTTATATAAAACTACTTCCTCAACCCCCACCAAGGAGATGCAATAACCCAGTTGTACCAGTATTTCAGTAGTGAGACCCCCGTTGACCATACACAGCATATAACATATTGCTACAGCAAGGTAACGCATCTTCTATTGCAGTGTTTCCCAACCTTTCTTAGTCGCGGCACATATTTTACAATTAGAAAAATCCCACGGAACACCACCAAAAAGTCAGACACGTAAACCCACGGTACACCCGAAGATCTCTTAAGGCACACTAGTGTGCCGCGGAACAGCGGTTGAAAAACACTGTTCTATTGTACATTTAGAATGGCATGATGAGACAACGCACCTGTTGCTGCGCACCACAACACATGGTATTGAATTGAAGAAAGAAAAAAAAACAAATATTGACACCACAACCATAAATTAATCCAAGATAGCCGTTTATTTTCAGATCTAGGAGACAGGAATAAGTGAGGTAACAGAAATCACAACAGGGTCTGCAATTCATAAGGGTATCAGACTCTGGGCAGATTGACCACATTCAAAATGGCTGCAAAAGACTCCAGGCTCCGCCCACTCAATAAGCGCAGTCAGCGTTCTCTCCACCCTGAGCAGTGAGTGGCGCCGTGTGATGACGTACACTGTTTAGTAGACACGGCTCTGCACTAGTTGCCGCCGCGGCTGGGGATGGCGGACGCGGCGGCTCTGAGCGGAGAGGACAAAGAGGAGGATGGAGCGAAGAGAACTGCGGAGACCTTGGGCTTCTATGAGAGGACTGACGGGAAGAGGACGAAGGAGAGGAGAAGGAACCTGTCTGGTGAGGAGGGGAATGGTGACAGCTGTGTGGGGTAACAGGAAGGCGCGGAGTATACTGGTGACAGGGGGCTACATGGAGGATGTAAGTGACAGGTTTGCGCCTCCCCTGGACCAGCAGTTTCTGTGTCACATTGTTATAGCTGTAGTTGGTGTTAGCTTTGTGGCCATAGTTTCATCATCAGCAGCTCAGCAGGCAATAAGTTGGCACTGTGCTGATAAACCTGTGTGGGGTGACTTGTAGGATGGCAGGAGCTGCAGTACAGTGCCCGCCATTACCCTGCTCTTTGCTCAGAGTGTGCGAGGCATTTTGTGTTTCGTCAGGTTGTCTGTGGCCGGTGCGATTTGTCACAACTATTTCATATCTGTCACTACTTGGCAAGTGAACCCTATAAGATTTTCTGTAGCATTAGCAGAGAATGAAAAGCATTGCAACAGATTGTACATAGGGCTGCTTTATCCCAGGAGGGAAATGGATTGATGGTGATAAATAATAGGAAATTTTGGGGCCCTGCTTACCGGGGTGTTACTTATCCACTTTCTGTTGGTCAGGTGCACACATACCTGGTCATGTATCTGCCTATCAATGTCATGGAATATCCAACAACATCATAATGAGTTGTGTAATGAGCTCTCCCATTGAATGGCAGCACATGGCGTTATTATTCCCTCCCTCTCGTAATAGCACTTTACATTCTCATCTCATAACCATAAAAATCCAGAAGTATATTTCATGCTGCAGAAACAAAATCTTG
This sequence comes from Pyxicephalus adspersus, assembly GCF_032062135.1. Taxonomy (NCBI): domain Eukaryota; kingdom Metazoa; phylum Chordata; class Amphibia; order Anura; family Pyxicephalidae; genus Pyxicephalus; species Pyxicephalus adspersus. The sequence continues at coordinate 133,852,947 of NC_092860.1, forward strand.
TTTTTATGTTTTTTTTTTTTACTTTTGTCCAATCCTCTGCTTAGATTAAACAGATTAAACAAAGATTATTGGGAAAGGGTAAAGCTGAAGTCTCTAACGCTTTTATTTTATTTTTTTTTTTACTTATTTTAGACCCAGTGACATCATCATTGGTTCTCTGAATCTCTATGTAATTCAGGGTAATTGTGGTAGGTGGGGGCTGGCAGAGTGCTGTACATAGCTTCTTAAAAAACATCAATGCGCTCTGCATCATCCAGATCACTCTGGTAAATGTGCAGGCAGATGGTATGCTATGTGTTAGATGTCATGAGATTCCATGATTGAAAGCGATAAGATCAAATGAGTAAGACGGTCAGACCAAGTATCTAAAGGCCGGGAAGAATGTCAGCCAGGTGATATGCGAGGCTGTGTATGACTTGCTGCAGTTTCTAGTGAGAAGCGGACCATGTGCAGTAATTCCAGCGGAGAAGACAATGTCCAAGAAAAGGGTAAAGTTTTTTCACAAAGGACCCTTCTACTTAACGTATCATGAAGACGTTTGAAACCCATGAATATATTATTTAAACCAGACCTATCCGTACAGCACATAATTCACCTGATTTGATGGATTCCATATCATATCATATGGATTTCATATCATCCCCTACCTCTTTCCTGCCATTAATTTACAAATATTGCTGTTCCAGGGCTCTGTCATGTGACCTGTAGCCTTTGCATTGATCATGTGATCCCTATTCGGGACATTATCGGCATTGCAAATCATTGCAGTATTCAATCAGATGGAAGAGCCCTATCTTGTGTACATTCTGTCAGAGGGAGGATATACAAGATGATACAAATTTACTGAGCAACTGAACAGGAAACAGAGTCAGTTTATGTGGTTTTCAAATATGGCTGCTGCCGTCTGTGGATAGAACAACAAACTGTTCAAAGAATCAACATTTCAAGAATATTATACACGCATTTTAGAGATTCACTGAGCTGATCTTTGTCCATTGAATGCTATTAATATTCAACGGTATTTATATAGCACCAACATATTACGCAGCGCTGTACATTAAATAGAGGTTGCAAATGACAGACAGATACAGACAGTGACACGGGGAGGACCCTGCCCCAAAGAGCCTACAATCTAAGAGGCGGGGGAAGCAGAATACTACAAAGGGGGTGAATGGGTCCTTGGTGAACAGCTTGGCCATCTCATAAATCCAGAATAGTTTTTAGTGACAAATCCTGTAATAAAATATGTGAGAATCTTAGCGGAACAGTCAGATGATTCTGCAAAGTGTAGAAGGAAACTGTATGGAAAATAAGATGAAATATAACCAGCAGAGTAACGATACACCAGTGTACGTGCATATCAGTAGGATGGGTGAATTATTTTATAATTCGGAAGTTATTTTCTCTAATTTATCTAAATAGTATTATAGGGAGCTGTCCAGAGAATAGTACAATACCTGAAGCCCAATTGTCTAAATTACTGGATACTGTTCACATGAAATAGATCTGCATGGAAGTATTCAGACACAATTTAGGATTTGCCAGTTCTCATTTAGCTGCTGGAATCCAGAATATTGGTAAATCAGCAAATCCCCTTCAAGTCTTCATACAGATGTGTCTGATGTTTGCAGAAAAGCAGTTTAGACAGGTGTGACTTTGAGAATAAATAAAAAAGAGATATGCCTGTTTCACAGCACTGTACATTAAATAGGGGTTGCAAATGTCAGATAGAGACAGTAACACAGGGGGAGGAGAGGACCCTGCCCTGAAGAGCTTACAATCTAGATGAATATTTAGACTCTTCATTTACCTGTGAAAGAAAGTGAAATCTGATTAATGGATCTATTGTATAAGTTAGCTCCATATATTAAGTAAAAAGTAAAAAATGCCCCTGCCCTTCCTTCTAGCGATACCTATAACTTCATTCAAGAGCCGGCCATCCTTGTATTAGGGCTAAGGGTTTTTGAGTGGAGTACCAGGGCAGGGTGTTGTGATGATTTCTGGTCCTTCCTTTTAAATACTTGTGTAATATGTATAAACCAGGTCTAAAACGGGTGTACAATCAAATCAGGTTTTATTTATATTTTTATTTCATAGAAGTGCAATCAGCAAAGGTGAAATAGCAGAATAAAAAAAAAAAAATTGTTTTTTGTGTGACTTGTTAACTCAGATTTTTTCTACATTATATACTTACCCTTCCGGCTGCCACTGTTTGCCGTTCTGTGTGTTTACACATCTCTGGGTGTCCCTACTGATCGCTGTGGGTGACTACAGTATATAAGAATCAATAAAAGAAACCAAAGCAAACAGGCACACAGGCATTTCACCCATTTGGCTGATAACTTGCAGATAAGCAGCAGTTTTTTTTTAAGTCATTTCCCACCAAAAGAAGTATATAAAGTCTGTTGGTAATACGTATGTTTTATGTAACAGTAAATCTGTGCTTTGTTTATCATTATTTTACACCCAGATCCATTGCAAGGATCAGTGAAAGCCCCCAGCCCAACACCTAATTGTGTTCCTTTTGTCAGATTTACTCCAGCTACACAGAAAGTTATATATTACTGCGCTGAAGGCTGAAAAATGATGCAATTATAATTTGGCTGCCCTTGATTTCTTGTCACTAGCAATGCAACGCTTCAGGTGGACAGGATCCCCGAGGTCAGCTATTATTTACCGACATACAATACACCTAACCAGTCCTGGCCACGTTCCAGGTGCCAGTCAGGCCATCTCAGCTATAAAAGTGTAGATTTGTTCTGGGCATTCATGTCACTAGAGGGCTTTTTGCTTTGGACAGTGTGTGCCATTTAGATTTGATTAGCATGCAATTTACAATTTATCTGTTTGCATAACTATAGAATGCGGCAGCCTCTAACCCTAAAGTGTGTGTTTCCCATTTTCCCAAAACTAAAAAAAAAGTTTTTCCTGTACAAACAGGAGTTCGTGTGGATATCCATGAGCCATATACCGTATTTTTCGCTGTATAAGACGCTCCGGAATATAAGACACACCCAATTTTAAAGGAGGAAAATCTAGAAAAAAAAGATTCTGAACCAAATTCTGTAGTAAAATATTTTATATAAACTGTATAAAGATAACAACACATTTGTATGCACATGTGTATGCACATTTTACATTTCATTTACCCTGTAGTTGGTCCGCCTGAACACTTTCTCACACACACCATACACGCTGCCTGTGATCTATCCAGAAGCAACAGTATGAAGTAGGGAGGCCGGTGTCTTCTCCCCGGGATTCGGGGGGCGGATCAATTGTTCTGCCCATCAATCACGGGCATCCAATCAAGTAGGAGCGGAGCGGAGCAGAACACGGACAGCACACAGTAAACATTGACTGGAGGAGGCGGAACGTATGGAGCAGGAGGGGCAGACGTGCGGACATTTCAGGGCAGCATAGATTGATACAGTGCCCGGGAGATATGCACAGAAGCGGCGAAATTGTGCCCACACTGCCCAGCAAGGAGTGAGACTGCCCGGGGAGACATGAGGAGGCACAGCCCGCACTGATGGAGGGAAAGGTACCGGTAAGCTCAGCAGAGCGTTGACATGGTGCCCGGGCAGCACGTGGTTAGACTGTCGGGAGGGGGGACAAGGCGCGCTATAGGAGGGAGAGGGAAGCCCGAACACACACAGCCTGGCCGTGCAGGGAGGGTCAGAGAAGTCTCCACAGCCCGCAGTACATGCCACAAATCCAGCCTGCAGCACGCACAGCATAAAGAGAAAACTGCGAGCAAGCACCACACAAAGTTAGGGGCAGTTTTAATGCAGGCAAAATGTGCATTTGTCGTATAAGATGCACCAACTTTTCCCCCCCAGATTTGGGGAAGAAAAAGTGCGTCTTATACGGCGAAAAATACGGTACTTGTGTTCCAAAAAACATGTCTATTTTAGATATATATTTATTAAACTCCCCCATAATTGATTACACAATATTGTGTAAATTTGCACGCACGTTGTAAAGTACATATTTATTTCAGGGTATTAGCACTGACCTCTGATATTTGGCATGGGCACAGGTGTCTGCAGGCTCACCAGTGTCTAATGTTCCTGACCATCCCAGTACTGGTGTATTCATTGATACCTGCACACATAGGTCAAATGCTAACTGCTAGTTAATCAACCATAACTTTGAAATAATATTTTATTGTTGACAAAAATAAAAAAATCATGTCATCACATCAGCAGTATATGAACGCTCTTGAGACACCCTATATTTTTTTTCAGCATTAATCAAACGATAATTCCGGCCAACATTTCTTTCCTAAAATCCATTGCATGCAACATTTTATTGACTGGGATTGAGAAAGCTAGGTGGATAAAGGGCTTCCAAAGCTGTACTCAAATTCTTGAATTTAGACATATATGTACTGAAAACAAATTGATTTCATATTTCCTTGAACATCCCCAGAAAAAGGTTGTTTTTGTAAAGTACCTTTATATTGTAGAGGCTACACTGAGAGAGCCCATGGGGTTTTATTGCATCCAATGCAAATTGTACTTGTTTGATGATGATTTGTTCCTGCAGAATCACTTTACTTTCTGTACACAATCAGCATTTCCCAATGCATGGCACTGGAATGAACTGGATGGTTTGTTCTAGGTAAGGCATTGCCAAATGTTTTGGCACTGTGTAACCTTTGCATGTGCGCACACGCATAGTTTAGAGAAGTTGGTTCAGAAAGAAAAACATCTCTTTAAATTAGTTTAGTTTTTGCTGTTTCATAAAACAGGAGGTAATTCAGAGCTTATTTAAATTTTGGGATATTGGCTCATTGCATAGCAAATGCACTAACATGCACATGTTTTAATAATAAAAGTTGCATTGGTAAATGAGATGTTAATGCACCCATTGAATATTTGAATTTTGTTTTTTAAACACTATAGGAACTATGGGTGGCAGAGTGGCTCAGTGGTTAGCAGTGCACTCTGGCCTTTGCAGCGCTAGGTCCCAGGTTTGAATCTCGGCCAGGCATGGAGTTTGCAGGCTCTCCCTGTGTTTGCGTGGGTTTCCTCCGGGTACTCTGGTTTCCTCCCACATCCCAAAAAAATGCAGTTAGGTTAATTGGCTAACCCCAAAACCGACCTTAAACTGTAATAATGATATGACTATGGTAGGGATATTAGATTGTGAGCCCCTTTGGGGGACAGTTAGTGACATGACTAATATGAGCGCTGCCTAATATCTTAGTGCTATATAAATACTGTGTAATAATAATACTAATGATATTTAAATTGCCTTTTTGCATGGAAATGCCATTAAAATTTAACAGCATCGCAATAAGGCAGGGTGGTTCGGAGGTTAGCAATATAGCCTTTGCAGCCCTGGGTCCTAGGTTTAAATCACAGGCAGGACACTATCTGCATGGAGTTTGTTTGTTTTCCCCATGTTTGCATGGTGTTTTTTGGGCACTCTGGTTTCCACAAGCAGTGGTTAATTGACTTTCCCTCAAATTACTTATGTTAATATCATATGAGGATGGTAGGGACATTAGATTGTGAGCCTTTTCAAGGGACACTTATTGACATGACTATGAACTTTGTAATACTCTGAGTAATATGTTAGTGCTATAAATACCATGATGATAAAATTATTGAGCCACGTAATATGCATTAAACTTTGTTGCAGTAATGCAAGCATTCATGCAAGAACCCGAGCTGAGAAATGTGTTTCAGCTCTAAGTAACTTTAGACGAAGCTGTTAAACCGTCTCATTGGCGTTAGCTGTATATAATATTTTTTCCAGCATCCTTTATAGCATGAGATCATTTTATTGCAGCAGCGTGAAGCTGCTATTTGTACAGTGTAGGATTTACATGAGTTTCTTTGATTCATACCTTTCTGGCTTGCAGCCCACTTTTAATAATATTGCACAATACAACTTCTGCTCGTTCCAATGAGAGCTGCCTGTGAATGAGTTTGAAGAGGTGACATTGAACTCTTTGCTGTGCTTGCCAGGAACATGACTATTACAATACAACTTGTACCAGTGTTCTAGCAAAGAGGACAGTTTTATAGATATATACAATTTAATAGCCTGGCACCAGTACAATGAAAGAAAAGTTATAATAATGTATCTTTGGAGATATGGAGGTTAATGAACTTTGAATATCACAGTACTGTATTTGTTTATGTTGAAATATAGAGATTATGGCGTGATGATGACAGCTGGAGTGAAAGTCCAGGTATCACTTATACTCCATATTTTCATGTAATATCCTATGCAACAATTCAGATTGTGTATTATGTGTGTTGTGTTTTATTCTTTTTTTGACTTTGACTTTTATGTGTTCTTTCAGATCTTTCCTTATTCAGGTTTATCAGGGCTGAACTCACCCGGGGTTATTTCCTGGAACATAATGAAGCAAAGTATAAGGAAAGGAGAGAGCGGGTATACACTTGCCTGAGAATACCCAGAGAGCTTGAGAAGGTGAGTAGTGTCCTTTCTAATATTTCTGTACCATTTACTACCATGTTTAGTGCTCTCATTAATGCTAATGTAAGTCCTCTTCATGCTGTTGATTGCTGGTCACAGCCCAAAGGCATTCTGCTTCCTAGGAAAGCTTATTTAAAGTAGGAGGTTTATTGCTCCAAATGAAAATGTGCTTCATGGTTGTATACATGGCAATTCACCTGCTCCCCGCTCAGCCCTTTTATGACAGATGTCATGCAAATGTCATGTTTTCTTACCAGCCATTGAAGCCTGCAGGTAATCGGAGACAATACATTGTTATGGATCTCTCTCTAGTTTAGGACAGATATTCAAGAAAAGCAAACGTCCAAAAAAAAAAATAATAAATAAAAATGCTCTCAATGCTAGTCTTTCACAATTTGTAAACTCTGCAGTGTTTGGTGTGGGGATCCTAAAAAAATCTACACTTCTAGATGTATGACAACAGAAGCTATTGGACCTTTAAATAAAACTTTTCATCATCCTTGTGTATAAAGCTGCAAGGGCTCCTTTTATATAAATGTGATGATCTTAATCCAACATCCAAGATAGTTTTCATGTACACCTGCCAAGTTTAAAGATCATTCAGAGTATTCCTGTGTCTCTATGACATGATATAAATAGGGAGAGCTTCTGAATATATTACTTGGTTTTGTGTTTAGCTGATATTTAGAACCCCCTTTATTGGCTCATATTCTTCATTCCTATAGAAGCAGCATTTATATTCTGTGGTCATTGTAGGTAGAAATAGTTGTTCTTCTTCAAGCCTTGTTCCTTCATTCACTGGTGAGATGGGGATCTAAGGTCAGGATATCACAGAATTGTTATACAGGTACAGCTCCTATTACTGTCCAGAAAAGCAAAAACAGGCAGCTGAGCCAGGGTGATGAGTGCAGAATGATCTTCAGATGACATATGATGGTAAGATTATCTAATTGCACCATACAGAGATATAACTCTGTTACGCATTATCTTCTATCTGCATATCCTGGCTTTTTTCCAGGCAGAACTGCACATTATTACTGGAGCAAACATAGCTGTTCACGATAAGCAAACAAAAGT